>NC_081841.1:2606976-2943476 GCF_963259705.1 Myotis daubentonii
AGCTGGGTCTCAGGCCCTTGCCCGGGCACCTGTGGGCACTGCTCACCCGCTCTGTGCTGCCCCACGCCCTTCCTTGCAGGCTAGTGACTCGGTGCCATAGGGAGACGGGCGCTGTGCCCAAACCAGCACAGTGCCCCCCTGGTACAGACGGCCCGTGCTGCATTGATTAAACCATCTGCAGTGTTAAAACCCTTCCTGTACGTCCCACTTAATGGCGTAGCCACGCTGTGAGCACAGGTCAAGCTCGCACAGGGGGACGCTGATACGAGCGGTTCAGGGACCTTCCTGAGGCCGCCTGGGGGTGTGGGGAGGCCGGGTGTGGGTTCTGGGAGTGGGGGAGCCCGCTGGGTGTAAGGGGGTCTGGCATCCAGAAACCCACTGGAGAGATGGGGGTGTCTCTCCTGCAAAGTGAGCGAGCTCACAGCGCGGGCCTCGAGCTTCGGCTGCGGGTGCTGCCCGGGGAGCTCTGGCCACTGTCCCCACTCGCGTGGGCCCCACCCTCTCCCTGCCCCAGGCCTGGGGTCATCTCAGTGTCAAGTTCATTAGACCTTTTCTGGTGACAGTCTGACCACCTGACCCTGGTGGCCCCACCGCGGAGGTGGGGAAGCTGAGTCAGGAGGCGAGGGCGCTGGTCCAGACGGACTCTGAAGGGGGGGCAGCAGGAGGATGGTTTCCATTCTGCACGGTGGGGGGGGGGGCACCCGGCCCTGGGCCCTGCCCCCCAAGCTCCAGGTGGTTCCCCCACAGCCGTCACCTCCATCCCCAAAGTGCGGCCACCAAGTGTCACGGCCCCTCCGTCCTGCAGGACAGGCCGGTGCAGGGACGCACTTCTGAGGGAGGTGCGTTTATTAAGTGCCTCCTGTGTGCCGAGCCCTGCGGTGGCCGGGACACGTGCTACTGCTCCATCCAGGGCCCCCCCCCCCCCCGTAAGCCCGAGGGCTGTGCTGACCCTGCAGGGGACACTGAGCTCCTCCGTGTCCTCCGTTCCCCCCGCAGGGCAGGGTCGGGAGGAGGGGGGTGGGGGGGGAGCCAGCCCACCCTCAGGTCCCTCCCACACCTCACCAGCCACCCGCCTGGGGCAGGTCATCCCCCTGCCCCCCCATTTCCTCATCTTCACAGGGGCCTGAAATCACCCCAGATCTGAGGGAATCGGCAGGCACAGGCATGCCCTGTCAGCGCGAACCCCCGCCCTTCCTGTCCACCTCCATCTCGGCTGGCCGAGTGGTGCCAGGTCGGGTTCACGGCTCAGCACAGAGTGGGTGGGCCCCTGCCTTCCTACCTCTGTCCCCACCGCCCAGAGTGGCTGCTCAGTCAACGAATTGGTGCCAACAGGTTAAGAAACCGGGGGATTTAGTCCTGTTCTCCTAACGGCTGCTGGCTCAGGAGCCCCGGGTCTGCTGGAATGTTCTACCTCATGCTCTGGGTGGTGCTTCTTGGGTGTAGACATTGGTCTCAATCCTTGGGGTGACACTGAGCCCCAGGGCTGCCCCTCAGGTTGCTGCCCGCACCCAGGAGGCCTCTCCCAAGCCAGGAGCCTGTGGGCCGTGGCGGGCACCCGGGCGGGCACCGTGCAGATGAGCGCCGCCTTGGGTAGCTCCCAGGGCGCCGAGGTGGCCGGACGCTGAGGCCAGGCCCGTGGGAGCGCGTCAGCCGTCACACGTGGAAACTAGATTTCCTAAAGGACCATTTCCCGAGGTCCAGAGGGCGGATGGGGCCGCTGTCAGAAACTCCCATCGCCGCGTCTGGTCCTGGTTGCTTTTGAAGATGCCTGCCTGGCGGGGCTCTGCATCCCAGGGCCCAGGCAGTGGCTCCGGGGCCTCCCCAATCTCGGATGTTGGGGTGCACGAAGTGAGGGGGACAGGTGGTCTGTGGGGACCAGGGGAAGGGCAGGAGCCAACTATTCCATATTTTCCTGTTGCTCCAGCCCCCAGGAGGCCGCCCTGGAGACATCCCCAATACCAGCTTGCCCCGGACCAGAGGGAGGCCCCCCCAGGGTCTTCCCGCGGCCTGCGAGGCTCCAGCCCAGCCCTGGGTCCTCTGTGCGCACCGCCTCCCTCTCCAAGGCTCTGAGCTGCACCCTCACCTGTGCGTCCTCCCGTGGGCGCCCCCCCCATGCAGGCAGCCTGCTCCCTGGCCTTCTAGCGGGGCTGCCCCCCAGGGCCCCCTGCCAATGGCTTTGGATAAGTTCCGCAGGCAGACAGAGCCGGGCAGTAGGCAGGTGTCTCCCCCTGGGGTTCAGGGGTGCCCCGACGCCTGGATGGGGGATTCAATAGGGTCCTGATTGCCCCCCCCACCAAAGGCCAGTTCTTTTGCAGACGTGGCATTTCTCTGTTGAGCTGTGATGTGGCGCGGTAGCTGGTCGTGTGGTCGCTGCCACCACACAGCCAGCCTGGCTCCAAAGGCCGCCGTCTGTGGGAGGTTCCCACCCCACCTGCCCTGCCCCGCCCCACCCCCCACCCCACCCGGGTGCCACTCGCGGGCTTCTGCGCGCCTCCAGATCACAGCCTAATTCTTGGTCCACGATGCCATCTAGAGTGTGTTTCCTACTAAATAGCGGAAAATTACCCTTTCAAGTTAATGAAGCCGCTTGGCCACACTGGGCTGCTGAGGGGACCTTGTAAACGTCAGCTCAGGCCGTCCGCCTCTGCTGGCCCTCGGGTCAGGGTCACCGGGACCCAGCCCCTGCGGACTGGAGCCGCCTGTGTCCTCGGCCCTAGCGCTTCCCTGCGGCGCACGCCCGTCCCTGGCACACGTGTGAGAGGAGGAGCTGCTGGGGTGACTCTCAGCGGCAGTGTGCCCTGCCCTCTGGCCCTGGGAGCGGGGAAGGCGGGGCTCCCCTGCTGGGGAGGCGAGGACAGAGGACAGCGATGCTCAGGTGACCCGGGCCGCTGGGAATGAGTGGCTCTGGGATGTGCCCATCACAGCCGTGACACGCATGTGGGCGGGCAGAGGTGACAGGGGTGCCTGTCCCTGGCTTGTCACATGCACCTGAAACGCCCGTCGCTCCTCTGTGGACGAGCAAGGGGTCGGGAGTGGGAGTGGGCGCTGGCGGAAGGCCGGCTCAGTCGTTCCCGGCCGAGAGGAAGGCGCGGTCGGTTCCGTCTGTGAATAAGCTGCTCCACACGCCGGTGAAGGGGCCTTACGTTGCATTACTATTTACTGGCACCGGCCAGGTGGGAGCTTGGTTGTTACCTTCGCCCCGCGTCACGGGGCTCCATCCAGATGCAAGCAGGTTGCGGCTCCAGAAGCTGCTCGGCCGCCGGCTGGTGGAGGGACGGAGGCCAAGGCGGCTCCTTGCTGTCCTGCCGGGGGCTCGGAGGCCTGGCTGCTGCCCCACCTTCCTCAGCCGCTGCCAGGCGCCCTCCCGCTGCCGGCGCCCCTCCCGCTGCCGGGCGCCTGTTGCCCACGCGGTGGCTGGTGCAGGGCGAGGGCCACACGCAGCCCAGTGTGTCCCCGCCTCGAGCAGCCAGCGCACACCTGTCCCCTCGGCCTCCCACCGGCCTGGGTGTCTGAGGGCTCCCCGGCCGCCCCGGGGACTCCGGTGATGAAGTTATCTTTGACATTTATGGCCCATTTTCCCTATTAAAATGCTGAGGGCTGTACATGTAGTCGTAAGGAGCTCATTCATGTTGACGAAAGGGCGGCCATAAACTCCCGGAGCTCGAGGAATGGCCTCCGGGTGGTGTCCGGCCGGCCGGCTCACGTCCTCTCCGCGTGTGGAGGCCGCAGCCCGCAGGAGGAGCACAGAGGGTGGGGGCGACGGGCCCTCGGAGGAAGCCCATCATTCCGAGAGGAGGCGAATGGGAGCTCTCAGCAGCCTCGTTTTTAGCAAATTCCTCTGGAAAAACCCCATCCCCCATGCGCCTCCCGCTGCCCGGGCACCAGGGTCACCCGCACCCTGTAGGGTGCACCTTAAAGCGTCGGCACCCCGCGCCCCAGCAGCCATGTACACGCCAGCGTGGGCCGGATTGGGGCCGGGTGCCGGGGTCCAGCCCCAGCGGGTCCGGGGTCCCCTAAGGCATAGACGGAGTCGGCGAAGAAGGAATGACACGGAGACAGCGTTTAGTTGATCAGCAGCCTAGCCAGGATCTCTAGCCAAGTTCTGGTCTGGATCTTCAGAGAGGTTCTGTTCAGGTTCTCCAGTCAGGTTCAGTCACCAGGTTCTAGTCAGGCTCTCCTACCAATCTCCGCAGTCAGGTTCAGTCCAGGATCCCCTACCATGCTCTCTCGCCAGGCTCCACCTCCAGGCTCCGAGGCCAGTCCCTGTCCAGGATCCTCTGGCATGCTCTCGCCAGCGAAGTTCTTCTGTCTCTAGAGAACGTTCTGTGTAGGTTCTGTGCCTAGGCTCTGTCTCTCTTGGTCCTGTCTTCCAAGCCCTGTGTCTGAAGTTCTGTCTTATAAGTTCTGTGTCTTGCTGTCTTGTTACATCTGTATTTATACCAGTTGATTCAATCCTATCAATCTCTATTACAAAGGTTAGGGCGTTTCTTATCTCCATTCCAGGGAGTAAAGATTATGTAGCTTAAGCATGATTGTTCATAGTTAAAGTGATTAATTACCCGCCTGGCACTTAGTTGAGGGGTTTTATTCCCTCCCTAACTTCAGGGGAAAATCCCTACCTGGGGATTCAACCTTTCTCGGAGAGGTGACCTTGGTTAAAACACAGCACCAAGAAGGTGAGCAAACATATTAAGAACCGTCTGCCATATATGCCAGGTCCCTTGAAACAGCAAGGATGGACCGGCTCCCGGCAGCCGGGCAGTACCATGTGTAGTTCATGGCGTTGGCAGGGGACGGTGCCCGTTCTGCGAACAGCCCACAGGCCTGTGCGGGAGGGCGGTTTCCTTGTTGGTGACCGAGTGCTGAGAACGAGGTCAAAGCACGGCTCCCATTTCCCCACGACCGCGGGCCCCGCCCTCGCGGCCTGTCCAGCCGCCCTGCGACCCTCCTCCCGCCCCGGCTGCACGTCTCAGGCGCGGACAGAAGCGCTGGTGTTCAGGCACCGACCAGGATGGAGGCTTAGCACCACAGCCTCTAGAGCAGCGGTTCTCCACCTCCCTCACGCCGCGACCCGTAATACAGCTCCTCATGCTGTGGGGACCCCCAATTTCATTGTCACAGATTGAACATAATGAAAGCATAGTGACTCATCACAAAAACAATATGTAATTATATATGTGTTTTCCGATGGTCTTAGGCGACCCCTGTGAAAGGGTCGTTCGACCCCCAAAGAGGTCGGGACCCATAGGTTGAGAACCGCTGCTCTAGAGGCTGCGGGACACAGGGACAGAGGGAACGGAAGACCCAGAGACGGGGGCTTGCGTGGCATTTCCTCCTCACGGGCGGAAGGCCAAGGTCAAGGTGCTGGCTGATGGGGTCCCTGCTGAAGACCCTCTTCCCGGTGGCAGGGGGAGGCTGACAGCCTGCTCGCACTGCTGTAACAGAGTCCCACAGACGGGGGTGGGGGCCCATAAACCACAGAATGGACCTGCAGCTCAGTCCTGGCGGCCGGAAGGCTGCAGTCAGGTGCCAGCAGGGCGGGTGCGGGTCCTTGCCGGGTGCGGCGTGCGCCTCGGCCTGGCCCGCCTCAGCGGCGCCCTGTCTTCCAGGCTCTGGGATCCATCCCTGCTGTGCCGGTCACGGGTCCGCAGGTCAGCTCCTTGCAGAGGCTGGCCGGGCAAGGAGTGGCAGTGCTACCTCAGGTAAGCCGCCCGGGGCGGGCCCGGGGTCTGTCCGTCTGTCCTGTGGTCTCCGCCCCAGCCCCTCGGCACGGAGGCTTTGGTGGGCACGGAGCTGGCGGAGCCCCTTCCCTCGCCCGTCTCCTTCTGTCCTGCGGAGGCGCTCGGGCGGGCACCCGTCGTTCCCAGTGAGGAACTGGAAATCAACTTAATGGGCGATGACCAGGATTTTAAAAAATGGACTAGACCAGGCTGGCCTCGAACCGGGCAGAAGGCATCGAGCCGCCTCACAGCATCGCTCTTGATGACTCATTTCTGGACTGGGCCATGCAGGGACGGGGGTTTTTTAATGGGGGGGGGGGAGGAATGGTTAAAAGAGTTGACCACCCACCTGTCTGTCCGTCTCCCCTCCCCCCAGGTTAGGCCAAAGACTCTGATTCCAGACAGCCTCCCCGTCACCCCCGGCCGGGACCGGCCACCCAAACAGCCCCCAACATTCCAGAAGGCCACCGTGGTCAGTATCAAGAACCCCAGCCCAGCCCTCCCCACCGCCAACAACACCGTGAGCCATGTGCCAGCGCCCGGCAGCCAGCCCCAGGCCCTCGCGGAGCCGGCCGCCATCTCGTCCTCTCTGAGCAGTGCCGGGGTGGCCTACGCCATCATCTCCACGGCCCCCAGCAATGCCACTGCTATCGCCCCCAGCGCCGCCGTGTCCGTGGTCAGGGACAGCATCAAAGTCCAGCCCCTCCTCATCAGTACCGACAACAAGGTGAGGCTGTGCCCGCGGCAGGCTCCTGCCCAGGAGGTGCCAAGTGAACGAGGCCGGGCAGAATGAGACTGGAGGGCAGGGTGGCCAAGTGGTCGAATGGATAAATGGGGTGGAAATGAGTGATCGGCGGGTGGATCCACGCTTGAATGAATGAGGGCACAAGTAAACGGGTATGTGATTGGAAGAATATATGGCTGAGCGAAATGCCAGCAAAACAAGAATGATTGGTCGGTGCGTTAATGACTTCATTCACTGGGGTAAGTGACTCGTAAGATGTGGGCAGAAGGGATGACAGCAGGGGAGCCCCCTACTGAGGACGGCTCTGCGGGCGGAGTTAGGCAGCCAAGGACTCCTCTGGACCCAGGTGTCTGAATGGAAAAATCTCAGATTTAAAACAAACTAAGATCGTCTCCCTGTTCCCTCCAAGCGCCTTCTGACTGTGCTTTCGAGGCCTTCGGGGCTACGGAGAGCGTCCTTTCCTTTCTTTGGCCTCTTTTCCTGTTCCGGGTTTGGGGTCCATCAGGCTGCCCCCCTCGTTTGCGGCCAGTGTCGCTTCCACTTCCCGGTCTGAAGGTTGGCACTCCCCTTCCATGTCACTGCATGCAGCCTATTTCCGGGGCCCTCGCACCCCGGGACCGTGTCCCCAGGGACTCTAAAAGCCTAAGGCAGTGCTTCTCAACCTCTGGCCCTTTAAATACAGTTCCTCACGTTGTGACCCAACCATAACATTATTTTCATCACTGTCATGTTGCTACTGTGATGAATCATCATGTAAATATCTGATATGCAGGATGGTCTTAGGCGACCCCTGTGAAAGGGTCGTTGGACCGCCAAAGGGGTCGCGACCCACAGGTTGAGAACCGCTGCCTAAGGAGTTGCTGACGGGCTCTGGGCTGATGCGGTCCCTGTGGGGAGCTGTGGACCCGGGCGGCCCGGTCCAGGGCGAGCTGAGCAGCTGCTGTCCCGGCTTCACTGCAGCCTCGCCAGCACCCAGTGCTGTCGCTTCAACACTTTGCATTTAATCGGTGCAAACAGGCACCCGCTGTTGAAAGTTGAGTGATTTGGTTATTATTAAGCTTGGATGTTTTTCCTAGACTTTTCAAGAATGCTGACTCCTGTGTCATTTGAGGATATGCTTTGCCCTTTTTTTCTATGGGGGATCTTCGTGTTTTTCTCCCCGTGAATATAAAAAGGGGCATTATTTTCCATCCAGAGAATTCTGGGACTTTAAACTGATATGAAGAAGAACAAAGAGCCTTCCCTTAAGCCCGTGGTCGGCAAACCGTGGCTCGCGAGCCACATGCGGCTCTTTGGCCCCTTGAGTGTGGCTCTTCCACAAAATACCATGTGCGGGCGCGCACGTACAGTGCAATTGAAACTTCGTGGCCCGTGCGCAGAAATCGGTATTTTGTGGAAGAGCCACACTGAAGGGGCCAAAGAGCCGCATGTGGCTCGCGAGCCACGGTTTGCCGAGCCGCAGTTTGCCGACCACTGCCTTAAGCCAATGAAAGAGAAGCCATCTTCTCCTCACAATTCATAGGATAGTTCTCCCGTTCTCGGGGAAAATGCCAGTTCAAATTACTCCTGGCTCGGCCCTGAATTGCTTCCCTGGGACCCAAGAAATATAACAGTTTTTCCCCAATTTCCTGTCCAAAGACTGAAATGAAATAGCTGAGCCCCAGATGGGAGGGAGCCACCCAGGGAGGCTGGGCTGGGCTGCACAAGTCAATTTCAGACTTTCCAGCTCTGACCCTCCAACAGACCCAGGGGTCACCCTGAGCCCTGGTGGGGGCTGCTCAGGTGAGTCTCTGTGAGGCCTGGAGCCCACCCCCTCCTTCTCCACAGCCCACCCACCCCTGGGCTCCGCAGGGCTCCTCAGTGAGAAAAACAGCATTATTCCCACCCTCCTTCGCCCGCCTCGGCCAAGTGGGAGCACCTCAGACACGGTGGCCTGGGGCCCTGCAGTAGGGACAGAGCAGGGAAGTGTCCCGGCCCCCTGCTCCCCCTCGGCCTCAGTTTACCTGCATCTGCGTTGGGGATAAAGGAGCTGACTTCTCCTGCCCTCGCTGCCGGGGGTCGGCATTCCGTGGAAGCTGAGGGTAGAGGCAGCGTGACCTCCCGAATCCACACCTGGGACACGGGAGCACGGGACGGAACCCAGGCCCCGGGTCCTAAGCCAGGCCCGTTCTCCTGCAGACCATCCTCACGGGGAGGGGCTGTGGAGGCACAGGCCCTGCCACAGCCTGCAAGCTCCGTGCAAGCCGCCTCACCCGTGATCCTGCCACTGCAGGGCCTGTCACCCAGGCCCCCCCTGGACCTCCCAGCTCCCCCTCCCGCTTCCCTCCCTCCCACCCTCACCCCTTCTAACCCCCCCCCCCCAAGCACCCCTCATCCCCCTCCCTGCGCTGTACCTTCCAGGTCATCATCATTCAGCCTCAAGTGCAGACCCAACCCGAGAGCAAGGCCGAGTCGCGGCCGCCCACGGAGGAGCCGTCTCAGGGAGCTCAGGCCGCCAAGAGGAAGGAAGACCGGCCCCCGAGCCAGGAGAACCCCGAGGTAGGCGCTGTGGTCCGGGGACTGCTGTCGGGGTGGGAGGGCCTCACGGAGGCAGCTGACAAGCCCCAGCCGCCCTGTGCAGCGGGGGCTCCGAGTGGGGGCGCTGAGCGCAGGCTGAGTGGCCCGCCCGGGGCTGGAACCTGCTGCCTGCATTTGCACCCCTGCTGCTGGCTCCCGGGTGTGACGGGCGAACCCCTCCGTCCCGTCGGTGAGGTGGGAGGTACGGCTTCTCTCCTGGCCATGAGTCCACGGTGCCTGGGACGCTGCGGGGCACCCACCACCGAGCCCTACAGCCCTGGCTCCGTCTGGCCCCTCCGGGCGGAAGCACTGGCCCTAAAGCAGCCCTGGCTCTTCTCTCTGCTGTGGCCAATCAGGGCTCTTCTCTCTGCTGTGACCAATCAGGGCTCTTCTCTCTGCCCGTGACCAATCATGGCTCGTCTCTATGCTGTGACCAATCACAGCTCTCTCTGCTGTGACCAATCACGGCTCTCTGCTGTGACCAGTCATGGCTCTTCTCTATGCTGTGACCAATCACAGCTCTTCTCTATGCCTGTGACCAATCACAGCTCTCTCTGCTGTGACCAGTCATGGCTCTTCTCTATGCCTGTGACCAATCATGGCTCTCTCTGCTGTGACCAATCACGGCTCTCTCTGCTGTGACCAGTCATGGCTCTTCTCTATGCCTGTGACCAATCATGGCTCTCTCTGCTGTGACCAATCAAGGCTCTTCTTTCAACCACTGCCCAGGTCTGGTGCGGGAGGTGCTGATGTCTCCTAAAGGTGCCCATAGAACTTTCCAGAAATTGTACATAGCAACACTCCCCCCCCTCCCCGCAACCCCTGCGGAAGGAGGAAGGAGGACGGGCTCTCACTGCCCCTCCTAATGCCACCTGCACCGATGGAGGTGGGAGAGGCAGCGGCTTTGGGCCACAGCAGGTGAGGGCCCTTGTGCTGCTGCTGCGTCCTGGGCCTTTCCCACGTGCCTGCCCGCCTGGCCCCCTTTCTGTCCCTGCCCGGCTCCCATTTATCGCACGTTGCCTTCAGACACTGTCTCCGCCCGGCAGCGTCCCCTGACCACCCCGCCCAGCGGGAGAAGAGGCCATGGGGCTCCCACAGCGCCTTAGGATTCTTGTTACCAATGTCTTTATTGTGAGAAGTCATCTCAGTGCGATCAGTTATTCGGGAGCATGACTCACGCCAGGCTCTGCTGACGGTGGGGGCCGGTCAAGGGCGGACGTGTCCTGGCCTCAGGGACACTCACCTGCCACCGACAGGCACGGCCTCGGGACTTGGTTAACAGATGCCAGGCGTCACCGGAGAGTCACCCGTTCAGACTCTGAGGTGCAGAGAGAGGGCCGGCTTCCACCGGGGAGGACCCGAGGGCTGGGCGCACGAGGGGCGTGACCAGCAGGGCCCAGGGGAACGGGCAGGGTCTCTACAGAGGGGCGGGAGGCAAGAGGGAGGGCGAGCAGGGAGAGGGTGCTGCCTGGGCAACCGCATGGAGGTGGGAGGGCTCCGCATGCCCGCGGGAGTCAGCCGGGGTGTGCCCCCTGCACGGATGGTTCCGCAGCCCGGCTCAGTGGACCAGAGCCCCACCCTGGAGCCCTGACGCCGGCTGCCGCGGTGGAACTTCATTCCTGGGTACTAGGGAGCCATGGCATAGCTTTGAGCAGGAGAGGGACGTGGTCGTTGTCCTGCATGTCCACAAAGCCTGCGGGGATTCATCCGGGCCGACCTGGAACCAAGGCTCCTCCGTGGCCCCAGGCCCAATTTTATCTTGACAGACAGGCATTTCGGTTCCATGGCAACGGGCGAGCACTCCCAGCACCTGCTGCACCGTGAGCTCTGGGTCTGGCTCGGAGCCAGGCTCCCACCAGCACCCCTCTGTCCCCCGTAGGTCTTGCACACTCTTAACCTTCGGGAGGGCTTTCTGGGTGGATTCTTTGTTCTCTCAAAGTTATCTTAGTCGATTATTGCGCATTTATACAATTAGTATAATTACATCTAACTACATAATTATCATAAATACATGTAATGGCTTCAATAGAACTTGCAATTACAGCGGGTCTCGGCATAAAAATCCTGTCAAGGTTTCTTTTTAAAGAGGGCTCGGAGCAGCCGTGGCGCCTTCGAACCTGTGCACGCGCAGTCCCGGTTAAGTGCACGAGGCCACCCGTTGTCCTGGCCTCGGGCGTCATCTGACCGAGCTGGCCACCCTCGGACCACCGTGTGCCCTGCACAGAGCCAGCCAGAGCAGGGCCAGCTGGGGAGGCCCTGACTGCATCCCCAGCCCGGCCGCCTCTGGGCCACGCCTGTGCGCTCAGATGCTGCCCCCTCCATACCAGCCCTGCCGCCAAGGCCCCAGTCTGCCCGTCTCTCCCCGGCTGGGTCTCCCTGCCCCTAGCTGGGCTCCTCCCTGTCCATTCACTCTGCAGCTAGAGGACCTCTCAGAAATAAGGAAGTCACGCCCTTCTTGGAATTCACCCACGTACACACCATCAGGATTCCTCTTGAGCGTCCCCATCTGCACACCCACAGCAACAACAGATAAAACCTAGGTGGGGACAAAGGCGGGATAGAACCAGGCTACCCTGCTTGTACGGGAGCCAGTCTGAGCCTGGGTCACAGCTGCACGGGGGGTGGCGGTGGGGGCGGGGGGCGGGTGGAGGGGGGGGGGAGGCCCAGGCAATTACAAACTGGGAAGGGAAGGTTAAGCAGGAGGGAGAAAAAGTGAAAAATAAAACTAACAGAAAAAAAGGACTTGTGCCCCAAACGAGCCTGTAGACGGAATTCTCAAACACAGGAAGAGCTCTAATGCTGGGAATGACAGTAAATCAACACTTGGAACAAGATCAGGCGAACACGAACAGTATTTGAAAACCTGGTAATGAAAACATGGTGATTAGAGGAAATAAAAAGAACCAGACACAAAGAGAAAAAGAAAAACACAACAACAACAGAAAGGAAAAAACAAACGAAAAGAAGCAGGCAGGATGGCGATAGTGCTGCTTGGGGTTGTCCCTGCAGGTGCAGCACAGACGCAAAGTTAAAAACACACTCACTGGCGGGTGCAGGTAGAAGCAGGAAAGAGCCAGGAGGGGGGGAACCAGAGCTTCCGTCGCACGGGAGGGGGGCTGGGGGAGGGAAGAAGCAATAGTTGAAGAGCGAAGCTAAACATTTTCTAGGATTGAGGAGCATCCACGTGAGTTCTTAGAACAAAAGTCATCTCCGTCTCAGGCCGGATGAATAAGAGTAAATCTAGAGGCTAGACATCTGTGTCCAAGAATAGGAAGGAGAGATCGTGAAAACTACTAGGGCAGCGCCACAGGCCGCCACCAAGGAACGGCGGGCACGCTGGGGGCTGCCAGGAGCCGCAGAGTCACGCCCGCAGACCGCTGAGAGGAAGGAACTGCCAACTCGGTTTCACACCGGCTGAACCCATTCTTCAAGGGCCAGGGCAAAACACACATCGTTAGACATAGAAAGACTGAGGCCTGCCACCCACAACCACCAGTGAGAACTGTGCTTAGTGAGAAGACCGAGAGCCAGCACGTGGGTGTGAGGGCCACCACAAGCACCACGGTCGTTTCGTGGCAGGTAGTACCTTAAACACAGACTGCAAAAAATTACCCACTTTTTTGTTTTTAATATTGATTTCAGAAAGGAAGGGAGAGGGAGAGAGAGAAACATCAGTGATGAGAGAGAATCATTGATTGGCTGCTTCCTGCACGCCCCCCATTGGGAATCGAGCTCGCAACCCGGGCATATGCCTTGGACTGGAATCGAACCCAGGACCCTTCAATCCACAGGTTGATTCTCTATCCACGGAGTCAAACCGGCCAGGGCCCCAGTTTTGTTTTTCAAAACGGGTAAAAGGAAAATTCTAGGCGGCAATAAGAAGTTGGTCAGTGATGTTTTAGAGGAAGTTAGAACATGCTAAGGTTAGCGTGTTGAGAAAGATAGAAATATTAACCTTCCCAAAAAAAGAGAGAAATATTAATTTTAGACTTCATTAGGAAAAGGTATAGCTAAGAACATATACTTCAAACATCTACGCTAATTGCTAAAAGTAATAAAGTGCCACCTATCACTTCTGAGTCAGCAGAGGAAAAGGAGGTGAATGTGGGACCTTCCCCCCCAGAAGACAGGAAAGGATGTGAAAAGAAAGGATGACACACGGAAAAG
This sequence comes from Myotis daubentonii, assembly GCF_963259705.1. Taxonomy (NCBI): domain Eukaryota; kingdom Metazoa; phylum Chordata; class Mammalia; order Chiroptera; family Vespertilionidae; genus Myotis; species Myotis daubentonii. Next base: position 2,620,165 of record NC_081841.1, read on the forward strand.
ACAAACTCATCACCACAAAGAAGGAAACTGCAAAGCTGGAACCCAAGGACCGAGGGGAGAGGAGGCCGAATGGCCAAAGGACTGGAGACAATGCAACCTGAGCTGGAATTATTTAGGGAAAATAATAAAAACGATCACAGAAATAAATACGTAACTGGATGGGCAGAGGGTACCATAGACGTGGCAGGAGACACAGCGAGGGACAACACGGGCAGAAGGGAGGAAATTATACAAATGAAACAGGAAGAATGAGCTTTTGAACATTAGAAAGCGGTACCTACAGAAGGCAAACAAAGAAGGTCCAACAACAGGTAGATAATTGGAGAATGGGAAGGAGGACACCAGGATGGTGGAGCAGGATACAGTCAAACCCCAGCAGTCCCCGCGGTGCTGTGAATTAGAATATAACACGGAGGCAGGTGGCTCCTGTGAGCTGCCTGTTACCCGTCCTCACATGAGCACGGAAGTTATCTCCTGTGGGAGGCAGGGGAGGCTGAGTGTGGAAGCAGGAGCCTGTGCCCCGAGGCCTGGTATTCGCCCAGCCCAGACTTCCCGGATCCGGCCAGTGGAGCGGTGCCGGTCCTGGGGGCTCCCAGAGGCCCTGCCACTGCCCAGTCAGCCGCAGGGCCCGGAAGTGATAGGGAAGCCAGGGGCCCTGCCCTGCAGCCTGGACCCAGTCCCCTGCAGCAGCTCTGTGGCCCCTTCGTCATGTCATTAGTCTGGCATTAACCCGGGTGCACCTCTTACAGGACTGGGATGTGGGGACCCCCTGTTCTTGGTGTGGGGATGCTCCCGTGATTTTGAAGTATAATCCACAAACGTTTATGAAATCCTTTGGTTTGCACATTGAATGACCACGCTGGGCACAAGGGGAAATGGTCAGTCCGCGTAGAGACGGCCCAGGAAAGGCACTGACCTTCAACGGAAGGGAAAGGGTCCTGATCCAGTGACTTCGGAGGGAGACGGCCAGGCTGGCCCCTGACCTGTCCACGCAGCACAGCCAAGCGACACGGGACGGTCCTGAGGACAGAGCCCCGGACTGTCCGCCCAGCCGGGCTGGCCTTCAAGCGGAGAGGCTACAAAAAATTTTAAAATATATATATTTTTATTGATTTCAGAGAGGAAGGGAGAGGAGGGAGAGAAAGGTAGAAGCATCAATGATGAGAGAGGGAGTGAGCCCACAACTTGGGCATATGCCCTGACCAGGAATCGAACCATGACCTCCTGGTTCATAGGTCAACGTTCAACCACTGAGCCACACAGGCTGGGCTACAAAAACGTTTGTGGGTTTTTAAAAAATTTTTATTGATTGATTTTAGTAAGGGAGGAAGGGGGAGAGAGAGAGGGAGAAACATTGATTTTTGTCATTCCACTTATTTATGCATTCATTAGTTGATTCTTGTGTGTGCTCTGACCGGGGAATTGAACCTGCAACCTTCGTGTATCAGGACGATGCTCTTATCAGCTGAGCTACCCGGCCAGGGCTGCAAAAACGTTTCAAATCTGCTAAGAACTTGGGAGGTGGGCTCCCATGAGCCCTTCAGGAGAAACTACAGACTCAACCTCAGTTGATCCCAAGCAGCTGGGGCCACTTTGGCACCAACACTGAGGCGGCACCTTTAATTAACTGCAGAGTGAAGCCGAAACGGGCTAAGGATGTCGGCCGGCGGTTTAAATGTTGCCTGCTCCAGTGAAGGGCCAAGGCTCAGCTGAGTACAGTTGAGAGGAGGAGGGAGAGAAGGTGGGAGGTGGAATCAACGGTGGGATGGTCTTGTCTGTTGTAGTTGGGACTTAAAGTGAATCAGAGAATATCATTGACAGCTGGCAAGTTGAGAAGTCTTTTTAATAGCAGAGAAGTAAAAATTAGAGAGGATGAACAGTCACTGTTTGAAATGATGTAGAAAACCCAAGAGAATGGATGAAAAACTCCCACAGACACTAAGAGAATTCAGCGTGGCGGCGGGTGTCATATTAATGTACGAAACTTTATAGACAATCCCTTTTACAATAGCAACAAGAAGAGTAAATGCCTCGGAATAATCATAATAAAATATCCAACACCCACTTGAAAGTTTAAAACCCCCGAAGACAAAAAGAATAGAGGCGTACCGTGGTTTGGGTAGGAAATGTTAGTATTATATAAAGTTATCGTTGTGCCCTAAGTTCATTTATAATTTGGACATCATCCCAGTAAATATGCCCATTGATTCCCTTATTCTCAGAGAAATTCCAGGTGGATCCGAAACCTACATGTAAAATGTGAACTATAGGTACTGAAATAAAACACAGCCGACTTGCTTTATAACCTCAATCTCTAGCCAAGATTCAAAAATCCACACCGCAAAGGGAAATATTCATAAATCCCACCACATACAGTTCTTTAAAAGTCCACATGGCGCCCAGAGCCCCGGGAATGGCCAGCTTCGGGGCGGGGTCTGTTCACGGTGACCTCCCACAGAGGCGGGCGGCCTCGCAGGCTGGCTCAGTGGAGAGTGTCGGCCTGCAGATCGAAGAGTCTCGGGGTTCCATTCCTGTTAAGGGCACATACCTCGGTTGCAGGCTCGATCCTGTCCTAGTTGGGGTGGTCGGGGTGCATGCCCGAGGCAACTAATCGATGTGTCTCTCTCACATCGATATTTCTCTCTCTGTGTCTTTCCTCCTCCTTTCCACTCTCTCTAAAAATCAATGGAAACATGTCCTCAGATGAGGGTTAGCCAAAAAAAATAAATAAGGGCAGGGGGAACGGGGTAATGGGAAGGTCCCGGTGGGAACCCTGCCAGGCGCACTTCAGCCAGGTGCCCAGTCGGCATCACTGGCCAGTGGCCAGCACGTCCCCGACAGGATGTAATGAGAAGGCATTTCCTCTGTGTCTTCTTCCCCAGCCCACGACCCCGCTGTAACCTGAGAACCTCATCAGGCAAATCCCAGTGGAGGGGCCGCCTGCAGAGTGCCTGCCCGCCTCACAACCATCAAGGCCATAGAAACGAGGGCTGCTGAGAAGCTCACAGCCCAGAGCAGCTGAGGAGGCGTGAGGACTAAATGTCACGGGGGCCTTGGGTGGGGTCCCGGGACAGAGAAAGTCCATTAGGTTAAAGCTAAGGAGACACAGTGAGGAGCCAGGGCATACGGGTCTGAGCAGTGCCTGTAGAATGAGTGAATGATGAATGAATGGATGGATGAATGAATGAATGGACGAATGATGAAGCGAGGTAACACTTCTCTGTTTCCTCCCCTCAGAAAATCGCCTTCATGGTGGCGCTGGGCCTGGTTACCACGGAGCACCTGGAAGGTAAGGTCCGCAGCAGGACGGCTGGGACTGGCCCTCATGACAGGTGGGGCGGGTGGTCTGCTGGAATCAGCCCAGAGCAGTGGGTCTCAGTCCCCCTGGTCAGAGGGCAGCGCCCGAGGGTGAACCAGCTTCTGGGGGGCCCGCCCCAGTGCCAGCCATGGCGGCCAGCCCAGGCCTCTTGGAAGGCTCCGTGCCTGGGGCTTCGGGGGGGCGAGGCCACCTGAGCCACAGGCCTGGGAGCCCTTTGCCTCAGCCAGGCCAGCATCTGCCCAGAGGCACCCGGTGTGCAGGGTTCTAAGAGAGACAGCCCCAGGCTGGGTGACGGCCCACCGGGCCCTGAGCCGAGTGGGTGCCTGGATCCCGGACTCCTGCCACCTCCCTGCCAACCGTCCCCTCCAGCCTGAGCCCAGTGGGCGTGTCCTGCCTGGGGGTGGGGAAGGGCGATGCCTGGAGACCCCGGCCTGCTCCGGGCACCGGGCATCGGTGCTGTGCAGACAGGCTGTGTGACGGCGGGGCCGTGATGGCTCCTGGGCGGGAAGGATGGTAACCACGGCGTCTGCCTTGCAGAAATCCAGAGCAAACGCCAGGAGCGGAAGCGGAGAAGCACCGCCAACCCCGCCTACAGCGGCCTCCTGGAGACCGAGGTGAGGCCGCCTTCCGCAGGGAGCGAGGCTCCGGCCGGCCCCCTCACCCTCCCTCCCGGTCAGCCATCCTGCTTCGCCCCGGAGCCCAGGGTCCATTGAGAGAGGAGCAGGAGACGGACGTGTCGGCTGAGCTGTCACACGCGTTCCCTGGGTGCGGGTCGCAGGGCACGGGCAGTGGGGCACCTGGGAGTGACCCCCTCGCTGGAAGCAGTGTTTCTAAGGCCCCAGAGTCCAAAGCTGGGGCAGAAGCGTGTCCCGAGGCCGGCAGGGCTCCGGGGGCCTGGAGGGGTCGGGAAAGTGCCCTGTGCCTCCCCGGGGGGCAGCTGGACCAGTTGTCCCAGGTCCACATCCTGTGCATGGAGCTCGGTGGGGAGGGTGGCAGCCCTGTCCCTGAGGCGGGTCCCCGAGCGCCGTGGCCCGTTTGTAGGCGTGTCACCGGAGTGGCCGGTTCTCTGGTTGATGAGGCCCGTCCCTTGCTGTTCGTGGACGAAACCCTCTCTCTCTGACCTGCAAAGCCAGACCCTGGTCTCCAAAGCCTGTGGCCGGGGCCAGAGGTGACCTGTGAGCACGTCAGGGACCAACGTGAAGCCGGTGCCCTTGAGCCCTGGACACATACGTAGGGTCAAAGGCAGCCCCTCCCAAGGCCGGACCTCAGCCCGAGAGACGGGGTTAAGCCAAACAAGACTCTAGACCAGGGGTGGGCAAACTTTTTGACTCGAGGGCCACAATGGGTTCTTAAACTGGACCGGAGGGCTGGAACAAAAGCATGGATGGAGTGTTTGTGTGAACTAATATAAATTCAAAGTAAACATCATTACATAAAAGGGTACGGTCTTTTTTTTTTTTTTTTTTAGTTTTATTCATTTCAGACGGGCCGGATGAGGCCCGCCGGCCGTAGTTTGCCCACAGCTGCTCTAGAACAATCCTTCTGTGCAATCACAGCCAGAGCCCCCTCCAACCACCAAGGCCGAGACCGCGTGGCCTGGGGTGGGAGAGCCCCCTCTGGGAGCTTCCGTCTGAGGCCGCCAGGATGCAGAGGCCCTTCTTGTCTGGCGCCAGGGCTCCCAGGTCACAGGCGGAAGTGGGGGTTGGGAGCTAACCCGTAGCACCCCTTGTTTCCCCCCGGACCCCAGCGCAGCCAAGAGGGAAGACAGACGGGCAGATGGGGCACCACAGTCCGCTCTGTTACTGATTTGCCCCGTGTGGTCCTCATGTCCTTCCTAGTGGGACAGATGTCCCCACAGGGAGCGGGGACCACTCCGCCCTGGTGAGGGACAGGCCCCTGCCCACCTCCTCTGCCCGGCCCTGCGTCCCCGGGCCTGTCCCCGTGTCTGCCTCCCCGGGTGTCCAGCAGGGCCCAGAGCCTGGGTGGGGCTGTCGGTGAGCCTGGGCAGGGACTGCGGCCTGAGGAGGGCTCCCGACGGTGGTTTTGTCTTGTTTTCTGTGCCTGCAGAGGAAGCGGCTGGCGTCCAGCTACCTGAACAGCCCCCTGTTCCTCACAGCACGAGGTGAGCAGGGCCAGGCCCCGTGGTGCCCACGGCCACTGCGGCAGGACCCGCCCACCACAGAGCTGACCTGGGTCGGGGTGAGGACCCAGTGCCAGGAGGGGCCCTCACTCCCACCGCCCCCCCCCCCCAGCACCTGCATCTGCAGCCAGTGCTTCCTGGCCTCTGCCCTGTGGCCCTGCCCAGGTGCCACCTGCCACCACACAGCCCTGGAGAGAGCCTCTCCTCCCCACCAGGTAGCTGGCCGGGTGCCTCACACACCCTCATGAGCTGCCCTGGGCAGCACGTGGGAACCTGGAGTGCTCGGCCCGGCCTCATGACTCACTGTGGCCAGGACCAGACCGCCCCCTGGGCCCCGGGATCCTGCCGCACCTCAGGGCACTGGCAGGCTGGGACCTGGCCGGGCCTTCACCCCAGGATGCATGGGCCCCGCCCCCTCTGCCAGCCCTGCCCACTGCAGGACCTCGGGGCCAAGAACCCAGCCTCCACGAACATCCACAGTCACAACACCCTCCACGAGGGTGCCCTTCATCCCCAGTTAGAGAACAAGTGGTCCTCGGGCAGGAAACGACCTGCCTCCTCTTGGGACTCTGACCTTTGACACGTCACGCCGCCTCCCGGCCTTGGTTTACTGGTGTGTAAAATGGGCCGTGAGGACGGTGGCACAGGGGTGAGCATGACAGCGCTCTGTACGCTGTGGAGTGTGCACATGAAGCAGGGCCTCCCACTGCTGGTGGCGTCTGCAGCCCGGCTTGGTCATTAGGATGTGTGCTGGGCCTCACTCACTAGAATGAGTGGGCTACGGGCAACAGAGGAGTTCAGAGTGAGCCCCGTAGCCCCACTGGAGCGATGCTTCCCTCCCCCTATGCTCCTGCTGCCCTGCTCCTCGAGAACTCTGGCCACCACGAGCCTGGTCCGTGGCGTGTCCTTGCCGTGACCAGGGCAGAAACTCTTACTCCCATCGTGCCCTGGGTGAGAACCTGGCCACACTGGGGCCCGTGATTCTGTGATTCTCCCATCATGCCCTGGGTGAGAACCAGCTGTCACTGGGGCCTGTAACACTCCCATCATGCCCTGGGTGAGAACCTGGCCACATTGGGGCCTGTGATTCTGTGATTCTCCCATCATGCCCTGGGTGAGAACCAGCTGTCACTGGGGCCTGTAACGCTCCCATCATGCCCTGGGTGAGAACCTGGCCACACCGGGCCTCATGGACTCCAGTCCTGATTGGTGCTCCCCAGATGCCCACTAACATGTTCTCGCCCTTCCTCCCTGTGCCAGCCAATGAGGACCCCTGCTGGAAGGTATGTGTCCCCTTTCTTCATACCCAGGGGGTGGGGCATGCTTTCCCGTCCAGGTAGCATCACTCCTGGCAAAGGTGAGGGCCAGTGTCCTGCTGCCCTGGGGCGGAGCAGAGGGCCTTTGGGCTCTGCCCTTGGTGCCCAGAGCTTTGCCCCTGTCCACTTCCCAGCCTGCCCGGCCGGGGGCAGCACTGCAGGGGGCAGCCCGCCAGTTCAGGCTCGTGCTGAGGACGGGAGGACCCGGGAGCCGTGAAGGCCTGGGAGCCAGTGGGCTCTTCCTGTCTCTGCCTGGCTCACTGTGCTCACCGCCCACCCCCGAGGGGTTACACCAGCAGGGTCTTGCCCAGACACCCACCTTTCTGTGATCCTGTGAGTCCCCAGGCCCCCAGGCTTATGCACGTCCCTGCCTCCCAGAGCATCGGCTGGCTGTGACCTCATCCAAAGGCCTGGCTCAGAATTTCTTCGGTGTTTCTCTGTATGTTTCCGATCTAATTCTAAGAGGCCTCCAGTCCCTACGTGCCTGTAACGATCAAGCCGCCGAGAAGCAATAGGTGATGGTGTAAACTCCGCTCACGCTGTGCCGTTGGCCCATTGAGCCTGCACTGGTGTGATCGGGCCGGTGGGCCTGGCGCGTTTGTCCGCAGCCGCCCCGTGCCCAGCCATGCAGGCGTGGGGGCAGCAGGTGCCTCGAGCCCGAGCCCCGCCCCCGCAGAGCCCCCCGTGCGGGAGGGGCCTTGGTTTCGAGGTAGGAGACCCAGATGCTCGTCCTGGTTCCACCCCCAGCTCGCTGTGTGACCTCGGGCAAGCAGCGCACCCTCTCTGGGTCCTTGAACTGAAAGTAGAGGTGAGGGCAGGGTCTGAGGCCTCCTTCAGAGTCACCAGGTGTCCTGGTGGCACTGCTCATCCCTGGTGAGAGCCCTCTGGTCCCTTCCGAGTCTGAGGGTGGGAGATGCTAATGTGGGTAGAGAACAGACATAAGGTGCGGGGGTGGGGGGTTCTCTTGGGTGGGGGGAGATCACGCAGATTGTGCAGGTCACAGGGTTTGGTTATGAACACTCCACTCTCAGAGCGAGCCTAGGCTTGAAAGGTAGTGAGCTCCCGGGCCTGGAGGTGTGTAAGTAGAGACTGAAGGTGACTGCAGATGACCTTTCTGAGGGAGGGGTAGCTAACCTCCCCTGGGTTCCTACCCGGTGGTGCTGTGTGTGCCTTCCCGCTGAGTCTCCCACCAACCACAGGACGGCTGTGGAGATGGAGGAGCCACCAGGTAGACCTGGTGCTGTAAGAGGACTGTGAGGAGTGACATGCGCACAGCCCCCTCCCCGCCCCCGACAGGCGCCCCTGGTACAGTGCAGACCCGAGGGGGCTGTTAACCAGCCTCACAGCAGGACTCCGCCCCCTCACCTGGAGTCCTGTCTCAGGTGGAAGGATCGGGACACGGGGGCCACTCCATGCCCAGCAAGCACTCCGTGACCCTGCTAAATGCCGCGGGTGCCAGGACCCTGCTGCCCCTCCCGGTCCTGTCTGGCCCCTCCCTCTCCCGGAACCGCTGAACGTGGCTGGGTCGCGAGCAGGCAGGGTGGCAGCTGCTGAGACGGCGCTCACCTCCGGCCTCCTCTTCCAGAGCGAGATCGCCCACGATGAGCGCTGCGCGGCCTGCCAGAGAGGGGCCGACCTGCAGCCCTGCGGCACCTGCCCGGGGGCCTACCACCTCGGCTGCCTGGACCCGCCCCTCAAGACCGCGCCCAAGGGCGTGTGGGTGTGCCCCAAGTGCCAGCAGAAGGTATGGGGGTCGGTTCGCCTGAGCAAACCTGCGTTTCTGGGTGGCCCCTGCAGAGGGTGCCGACGGGGAGGCAGGGGGCGTGGGGGGGCTGGTTGTCGAACAGGCCCCTGCATTGTGCCTGCCCAGGGTCACAGCGCTCTGCGGGGCAGTTTCCCACTCCAGCGTGATGGTGGGGCCTCCCTGGGTCCCGGGTTTGTCCCTGCTGCTCTCGGGTCCCAGGACATGGGAACAAGACAAGTGCTCATTGATTTATTCTTTCACCGAAGAATTCAGCCCTGCTTGTGCCAGGCCCTGTTTGAGGCCCTGGTGACAAGCAGATCCTACCCTCGCCCAGCAGCCCCTGGGACCCAGACCCCACACAGGGACGGCCCCATCCCGGGTCCCGGCTGAGGAACCTACAGCTCAGAGTGCTCGTGCCTCCCCAGGGCCCCATACTCTGGGTGTGGCGGGCCCCCACCTGGCTGCCTGCTCAGGTCCCCTCTGCCCTGCAGGCCTTAAAGAAAGACGAAGCTGTGCCCTGGACCGGGATGCTGGCCATCGTGCGCTCCTACGTCACCCACAAGACAGGTAGGACTCGGGCAAGGGCTCCTGCTCCCTTCTCTCCTCCTCCAGGCCCATTGGAGGCTGTTCTGGCCGGAACTCTGAAAAGAGGGCCCAGGATGGGGCCGTGCAGGGCAGTAGCTGGGAGGCTGGCCTTCCAGGCCCCGTGCGTCCAGCCAGGGCCACGGGCTCCTGTGGGAGGGTGTGGCCTGTAGGCGTAGACCTCGGAGTCCCACTGCTGACCTGCCCCCTGGGCGCGGCCCGGTCCTCTCTCCAGTCAAAGAAGAGGAGAAGCAAAAGCTGCTGCAGAGAGGCAGCCAGCTGCAGAGCGAGCACCGGCAGCTGGAGGAGCGGGACCGGCGCCTGGCCTCGGCCGTGAAGGTGCGCGGGGCTCGGGGTGTGGGGCGGGGCTGCCCTAGAACCACGTAGATCCAAAGCATCGCTGTCTGGTTACTGAGGCCCCAGAGGAGGGAGACTCGCCAGCGTCACGCAGCGAGTCAGAGGTGACTCACTCGACAGACGGTCATCAAGCAACTGAGCATCGGCGTCTGCTCCTCCTCAGCTCTGAGCCGTCTCAGCCAGTGTCCTGTTGTGCAAAGTGGACATAATGATCCCCCGCTGCAGGGTGGTGATAGGACAATGGTGATAGATGTGATGGTGGTGGTGATGGTGGTGGTGGTGGTGATGGTGGTGATGGTGATGATGGAGATGATGGTGATGATGATGGTGGTGGTGATGGAGATAGTGATGATGGTGATGGTGGTGATGGAGATGATGATAATAATGCTGATGATGGTGATGGTGGTGATGGAGATGATGGTGGTGGTGATGGAGATGATGGTGATGGTGATGGAGATAGTAATGATGATGATGGTGATGGTGGTGATGGAGATGATGGTGGTGGTGGTGGTGATGATGGTGGTGATGGTGATGATGATGATGGTGATGATGGTGGTGGTGATGATGGTAGTGATGGTGATGGTGGTGACGGAGATGGTGCTAGAGGTGATAATGATGGTAAAAGCAGTGCCATGTCCTGGTAAACTCTTTAAGCGTAGTATGAAGATACTCTGATTATTCCTATCTTAGAGTTTTGGACACAGTCTCAGGGATTTTAAGCTATTGGCCTAAGCAGCAAATAGCTCCAAGTGGGGATATCAGTCCTTCGCACATCACCATGTTGCTAGGATACAAATACAGGCTAGAAAAAGGCGAGCATACCGCCTGCGAGAGACAGAGCAGGGACCGGGCTGGCGTCTGAAGGTTTGTCGGCTGCGCAGCTGGGCCGGAGCTGGCTCTTAGCTGCTTCCGGGAGCGGCGAGCAGGCGTGTGGGCAGGTGGCGTTGCAGCGTGAGCAGAAGGTTCCCACGCCCCCCGCCCCCCCACACTATTTGTAACCCTAAGTTTAAAACAAACTGTGTCTGCTGCTGTTTAATTCCATTTTTCGCTGCTGCCTGCTTTTTGTGAGGCTCCCTGCCTGGCTGCTTTCAGGCCGCTGCAGGGGGAGGGAGAGCTTTGGGAGGGGTGTGTGAAGGGGTGCTGCCCAGGATGCCTGCACAGTTGAACTCTGAGACCCTTCTCTCTGCCCCCCACCCCAACAGAAATGCCTGGAGCTTAAGATGAGCCTGCTGGCCCGGCAGAGGGGCACCCAGTCATCCTTGGACCGCCTGCGGGCCCTCCTGAGACTGATACAGGGCGAGCAGATGCTCCAGGTCACCATGACGACCACCAGCCCCGCCTCGCTGCTGGCCGGGCCCTGGACCAAGCCCTCAACAGCAGCCATGCACGCGGCCCTCCAGCACCCCCAGGGACACAACTGACTCCGAGGCCAGTCTCACACCCGCGGAGAGCCACTGGGACCCGGCCCACAGACCGGGGTCTGTCAGCCTTAACCACGAACAATGTGAATCTCAGACAAGAACAGAGCCAGACAGAACAAGGCAGGGGGAGGGGCAGTGGAGCGAGCGAGAGTCCTAGTTCTCCAGCCCGGGGTGGGGGTGGAGCCCCCCACACGTTCAGACAGGACCCCATCACGTTCAGGTGGGGCGCACCATCGGGCTGCTGTGGTGGGACTGCCCAGGCCTCCGGCTTGCAGCACGGCTGTCCCCACACCTCCCTCGTGCAGAAGTGTGAGGGGCCAGGGCACCCCCGCTGAGAGCCAGCGTGCCCGCTCCCCTGAGGACCCGTGTCCGGTGGGGAGGAGCCGGAACGCAGACGTGGCCGAGTAGTGCAGGTAGTTGGACAGAAGTGGGTAGTGAATCTAGGTAGGACGCCAGGGCCCTCCCTCGTGGGGGCCATGCCCAGGGCTGGGTGCCCGTGCCTTCCAGACGCCCAGGCCCACCTGTCAGTATTAGCAGCTGTTTGACTTGAAACTCTACGTTCAAGGGGATGCTGCTGCGTTCCCGCCAGTGCCACTGCCCCCCAAGTCCCGGCGCCCCCAAGTCCCTACCGCCCTCGCCTGCGCCTCCCTCTCGCGGATGCTTTGGGCTCATTTTGCTGTGGGAGCCTTTTCCCCCTGGAGTTTCTGGGCCGGACGGCGCCGCAGCCGCGTGGGAGGCCTGGCGCACGGTTTCAGTTTGGGGCGAATCATCCCACTTCCGCGGAAGCCGTTTACTCTCTCCTTCCGAAGCGCCGATGACGTATTCCACTCCTGGTTTCTTGCCAGTGCGGACACGATGCCAAAAAATGACTCCGTTTTTGTGTGGCGTTTTTATTGTGAGATATTTAATGTGAAGTGGGCTCTTAGGGTCTCTGCTCACAGTGGCCTCCGCTGCCCCTGGCCCCAGACACCCGAGGGTGGGCGGGGAGGGGGCGTGGCCTGGGTGTGTCCTCTGGAGACAGAGCCCCTCTCGCCCTCTCCTGGAGGGTGTGCTGCCTCTTAAAGGGCTCCTGTGTCCCCGGCGGTCACCCCCACCAGCGCCTCCAGTCCCCAGGGACCTAGCACAGCAAACAAGCCCCGGGAGCCGCAGGGCCCCCCCACCCCAGCATATCACACGGTGCCAAATTGCATTGAACACGTGCGTGAGCGTGCGCACACGGCCCCAGACCCACACGCACACGCGCGCAGACCCGCGGAGCAGGGAGGCTGGTCCGAGCTGCAGGCTGCCGCTGCCACGGCCCCTGCCGTCCTGGCCACGACTCCGGGAGAAGCTGTGTTGTACGATACAGATCTATTTTAATACACTCAACGCTGGTTGAACAAGATTTTTATATTCTTTTATCGATGAACAAAGCGAATTGGGAGGCACACGTCTGCTGTATTGGTTACTGTCGACGCCGATTATGCATTCCCGCGCGGCTCGCCATGCGAGGTCTTCAGGTTCTTTCTCGGTTCGTTTCCTTCTTGGGTGGATTGAATTGAACTTTAAAAAGTGTAATGGGAGGTGGTGAAAGGTTGGACCCGGGAGGGGTAGCTGCTGACGTGTCTTGAGACTTAGTTTTTTGGACCCAGGAGGCCCGTCCAGTGGGTAGTAAGGATAGAGACAAGTGTTCGTCGTCAATTTGCCCGTGTAGTTCGTCTGTACGACGCATTAAACTCGATTGATGATCGCAGAGCCCTGTGGTTTGTGTTTGCAGCCTCAGCCCAGAGGCCCTGGGAGCACAGGGGCGGGAGGTGGGCCCTGGGGAGGGTGGGAGGAGGGGAGCTCAGGGCGCCCTCTACGCCTGACCCCTCCCCAGGAGGTGGCAGGTGCACCTGTTAGGGCCAGAATCGATGGTTGCCAGCAACAAGCAGCAGGCCAGGCGCCACGGGGAGGTGCTGGCCACACTGATTGTCATCACCAGCCTTTGCTGCTTCCCGGGCAGCGGGGCACCCAAGGCCCCACAACCACCTGGGGCTTAACCAGTGGCCTCGAGAGCAGCCAAACGGGAGCCAGACCCCTGCACCGGGCTCCCTGCTCGGCCAGGCCTGCCACCCGTGCGTCCAGCTGTGGCCAGAGCAGGGGGTCCAATGCAAAGTGACTGCCGCCTGGAGGCCTGGGGGTCTGAGGGAAGGAGGGGGCACAGGGCTGCACAGCCCACCCAGCAGGGGTCAGCTACAAGCCATCCTGTTTCCGGTGGGCGAGGGTCACACAGTGTGACGGCTCTGACTTCTGCCTGAACGTGGGGCGCTGCAGGCCCCAGGTCTGCGCCTCGGCCTGCCCTCTGAACGCCTTGGCTGGCCTCCCCCGCCTCTGGCGTTCTGCCTGAGCTGCCGGCTCCCGGCTCCTGCCTCCAGCCTGGTCCTCCACTGTGAACTCCACTGCTTTCGTCTTGGGACGGAGCTGCTGGCCTTGGGGCTGCCTCTGCCCTGGCTCAGGGGTCCCCTGGGAGCCCCCTGCTAGCCCACCTGGCCTGGCAAAGCCGGGGTGAGGGGCCAGCGCTGAGGTTGGAGAGCGAAGACTGCAGTGTGGCGCGTGAGCCCGGACTGTGCCTCGTCCTCATCCCCCAGCCCCGTGTTCCAGCAGAGCCCACTCCCACCGCGAGGGCAGGGGTCTGGGCGCTGGTGCCATCCCAGCGCCTGACCAGGACGGGAACCCCCTCCAAAGACGCACCCTCACTGCCCCCTCCTCCTCCCTGGGACAGCTCTGCCATGAAAGGGACCCAGAGTGGGCAGACATCTGCCTCCTGCAGCTCCGCCCGCCCAGCCAGCACCCGGGGGTCCTGTGCCGTGTGCGGACAGCCCTGGGGTGGGGCGGCCGCCCTCCAGCACCTCTCCCAGCCCCATCTGCCCCGGGCCCTGCTGGGGCCCGTCCTAGCTCCCTGGCCCTTGGGGATGGAAGCCCTCGGGGGTGGAGGGTGCAGGCTGTCGGACGGTCATCCTCTCTGTGGCCTCTGCTCACATGACCGTGGTGACGGGACTCCACTCCCCAGAGGGCTGTGCCGCTGGGACACTGTCGTAGTGTGTGTGTGTGGGGGGGGGGGGGGAGGGCGGCGTGACTAGGCACCACAGACCCCAACAGAAATATGTTCTGGAGGCCGGAGGCCGAGGTCCAGGTGCCCGCAGGGCTGCTCCTCCTGAGGCCGGGACAGACGGTTGGCGACCAGCCCCTGGTGACCGTGGTCCTTTGCTTAGACAGCGATTCTTCCCTGGCGTTCTCACCCACGGCCCTCCGTGCCATTCGCTGGTAACCTCCCGCGTGCCCTGCCACCTCCCGCATGCCATGCAATCTCCCGCGTGCCCTGCCACCTCCCACATGCCATGCAATCTCCCGCGTGCCCTGCCATCTCCCGCGTGCCCTGCCACCTCCCACATGCCATGCAATCTCCCGCGTGCCCTGCCATCTCCCGCGTGCCCTGCCATCTCCCAGTGCCCTGCGATCTCCGCGTGCCCTGCCACCTCCCACATGCCATGCAATCTCCCGCGTGCCCTGCCATCTCCCAGTGTCCTGCGATCTCCGCGTGCCCTGCCACCTCCCGCGTGCCCTGCCATCTCCCGCGTGCCCTGCCATCTCCAACGTGCCCTGGCCTAGACGCATCACCCGCCTCTGCCTCCCTCTGCACACAGCGTGCTTCCTGGGCGCCTGTGTGTCCAAATGTCCCTTTTCATAAGGACACGGCGTAACGGATAAGGGTCCACCCAATGACCTCACTTAAACGTAGTCATCCTACTTCCAGGTGAGGCCACATGCACAACCAGAGGGTTAGGGCTTCAGCAGTAACACGGCGCCCACCTTCTTTTGCTGAGGTGCTGGGGAAATGGTGTTTCGATGCCGCGGAGGCTGACGAGGCCTCCCCACGCTGAAGCCACGAGCCCACTTATCCTGCCAGAGGGAGACCATGGTCACAGCAGCCACCGGAGTGTCGCGGCCCCCTCCCAGCATCAGGGCATGTGAGGCGTTTCTCACGATTGCGCCGCACCGTGAACCTTTCTGCATGATTCATGAGGCCTGATGTAAGGCCGTTATTCCGGGGCTCACAGTGGTGAGCGCGTGAGGGAGCCGTCATTTCTATCTCAGATTTTTTCCTGCAACAGGACCCCGAGGCCGCTTCTGGGATGCGCTGAGCAGGGTGAATACAAGATGCCCTTCTGGGGGCAGGCGCCGAGGCCAGCGGCTCCTCCAGGGGCCGAGGCGGGGACTGGGGGCTTTTCTCGGCTCGGACTGCGACCCTCTTGGGGACCCCACTCAGGCCTGGTCTGGGCTCCCTGTGCCAGGTGGTCAGAGCTGCAAGTGTGTGTTTGCAAATAGAATAAAGAGCCCTGGCCGGTCTGAATCAGTGGATAGAGTGTTGGCCTGCGGACAGAAGGGTCCTGGGTTCGATTCCCGGTCAAGGGCACGTACCTCGGTGGCAGGCTCCTCCCCAGTGGGGCCCTGGTCAGGGTGCGTGCAGGAGGCGACCAGTTGATGTGTTTCTCTCACACCGATGTTTCTCCAGCAGCTCAACAGGGTCCATGACCTTGTAACAGGATGGCCAGGACCACGGGGCCAGAACACATCGCCCGCTTTATCACCCAATTCTCCACAGCCTCCCCCACTTTGCCAAATAACTCTGCAGAGCCCTCCCACTGCGGTCCCGGCCTTGGCCATGAGACTGGCGTGGGCCAATGGTGTGCGAGCACGTGTGACAGCAGCCAGAGCAAGGAGGTGCTTGCCCGTCTGCCTCCTGTGGAACGCCCCGTGCAGCCGCTAAAGCCCCCACCAGACCAGCACTGCTCAGCTGACCCACCGACAGAGGCCCCACAGCTGGTTTCAGGTGGCGGCTTTGTTACGCGGCATTGCAGCAGCAGCAGCTGCCAGATACAAGGCCTCGCCCAACAAATGCCCATCTTCAGACAGGCCACGGGAGTTATGGTTCTGACAGACCTGTCACCACGTCTCTGCCCACAGCTGAGGGATGTGGGCCAGGGCTGAGGGACCAGGACCAGGCCTTGCCACGGGAGGTCATTTAATGGCGAGTTTACAAAACACATGCGTGCACAGATGGGCAGAGGTCAGCGGGACACTTCCAGCACCAGCGGCATCTCCGGGCGGCTGCCAGGGGCCGGAGGCCTGGTGGGCGTGGCGAGGCCTCCGGCGAAGGGGTCGCCCTGCTCCCCTGCCCCGGCCGGGCCGGCACCCGGCTCCCCGCGGGCGTCCTGGGTGCTGAAGATCTTCCCGTAGTACTCGATCAGCAGCTCGGTGAACAGGTTCAGGGGCACCAGGGCGCCCAGGGAGGACGCCCCCTGGGACGGCCAGATCAAATTCAGCCCGAAGACGCAGGCCAGGTTGGAGCTGGTCATCTTGTTAAAAATGCTCTCCCGGGACACCTGCAGGGCATGAGACGGGTGACCCGTGGGTCCCGTGCAGGGAACACACTGGATTGGGAGCCAGGGCTGTGACCTTGTGCTGCCACCTCCCTGCTCTGGGCCTCAGTTTCCCCATCTGTAAGGGGAAGGGATCGGCCTTGGTGCCTGAGGGCCCCTCTGGCTCTGACCTTCTACAGTCTCCTCTGGGACCCCTCAGCCTCCCTCAGAACCCTCTTCTACCCAGTGGTGGGGCCTCTAGCACAGCGGGCATGGGCAGGGCCCCTGGCTTCACCCAGCAGACGGCCTGGGACACAGCCCCTCCCTCCAGGCTCCCTCCCCAATGCCCCCCCCTGCGGACAGGAGACGACGTGGGAGCAGAGGCCCCAGGAAGGAAGGCCAAGGGCAACAGCGAGGGCAGCGGTGAGCCTGGGCGGCCCGGCCGGCAGCGCAGGGCTGCTCAGTGGAGTCACTGCCCGCCAGGCCTTGGGTGAAGCCCTCTGGAGCTAGGGGGTGGCATTCCTAGGCCGAGGGAGGGCGACCCCAGACCTGGTCTGCGGCTGACATGGAGGCCAGGCCCCGCCGGCAGCCCTGCCCGGCGCTCACCTCGTGCAGGAAGCCCATGAGGTAGCTGAGGACCGCGTAGTTGTGGTCCGGCAGGCCCCCCAGGATCTGGCGGCAGCGGGTCACGCGCAGGCTGCTCTCCACACCTGCCACGGCACGGGGGGCGGGGGTCCCTCCTGAGTCCCCCCGAGGGAGGGCCCAGGCGCAGGGGACAGTGCCTCGATGGCCTGGAGCGCCTACTCCCGGCCGAGCAGCTGTTCTCAGCAAACCCTCTCTCCCCCAGCTCCGTCCCTGCTTGAGCGCCTGGCTACTGCCTCCCAGAAAGCCGCTCGCTTGACAAATGGGAAGTCAGGCCGGGCGCTGGAAAACGGCAGCCCGAGGGCCTGGGGGCCAAATGGCAGACTTTTATCAATAAAGCTTTATTGGCACAGCCACACCCGTTCATTTGCATATTGTCTAGGGCAGGGGTCCTCAAACTTTTTAAACAGGGGGCCAGTTCACTGTCCCTCAGACCGTTGGAGGGCCGGACTATAGTTTAAAAAAAACTATGAACCAATTCCTATGCACACGGCACGTATCTTATTTTGAAGTAAAAAAACAGAACGGGAACAAATACAATATTTGTATCTGCACGTGGCCCGCGGCCGGAGTTTGAGGACCCCTGGTCTAGGGCTGCTTTGCAGAGCTGAGTCTGGCCCCCAAAGCCTGAGGTGTTTACATCTGGCTCTTTACAGAAAAGGTGGCTGACCCGCTCGAGACCAGCTCACCTGCTCACGGTTCTCAGTGGCTCAGGACCCACACCCACCCGGGGTGGAGCTGTCCCAGGTTCTGAGACCCCAGTTCCTCTTAACTGCACCCCCACCGAGCTCTGTAAGCTGCAGGTCAAAACTCACGCATCAGCAAGCATTCCCCAGGCTCCCGCTGCAGAAGCACACGCACACACCCGCATACACACACACATGCACACACTCACACATGCACACACACACATGCACACACACACATTCTCCCACACACTGCCTTCCACATACACACACACTCCCTTCTACACATACACACATGCACAGATACTCACATGCACTTGCACACAGACACATTCATGCACACACACTCATATGCACTCAGATATAAGCACTCACACGCAGACACACACAATCCTTTACACACGCGAACACTCCCTTACACACTTACACTCACACACTCGCACACCCCAGTCCTCGGCGTGCTGACCTCCCGCCACGCCCTGGGCAGGGTTACCACCAACACGTGCTTTACACGCACAGCTGCTGCTGCAGGACACCCCACCCGCCCCCCGCACACACACACACACACAGTGATCGTCCTTTCCTTTCCTGGAAACAAGCCATTTTGGACGAGGGACACGGGCACAGAGCCTGTGAAATGAGTATTTCCGTGGAGCCAGCGAGCCGGGGCTCGCCTGTCCTGGAACTCGGCTCTCCAGCTCACCCCGTCTTTCTAGGAACGATGGCCCCGGAGGGGGTCCCGGAGCAGGCCCACCTCCAGCTCGCACCGCGGCCCCTTCAGAGAGCCCTCCCAGCCACAGCAGGGGCCCGCCCGCGGGCTGTCACACGCCAGGGCACGGAGCACCCCCTGTGAGCCTGGAACCACGCCGGGCTCGCCCGTGGCCACCCTGCCGCTCAGCCCCGCTGCGCCGGACCAGCCGCCCCCATGGCCGCGGTGCCCGCTGAGGCTGGGGGTCCCGGTGGGGTGGCTCCCCTCCCGGCCCTCGGCGGGCACCCCGGGGCGGCACGTACCGGTGATCCCGAGGACCTGCTCGTAGGCCGTGGCGGTCAGCAGCGGCTGGGGCAGCTCCCGCAGGAAGGTCTTCAGGACGGCGGCGGCCACGTGCACGTCCCCGTAGTCCTCGAAGTTCACGGGCTTCCCTGGACAGGGCGGAGTCTGAGCTCTGCCTCTGGGCCGGGATTCCTGCTCCCAGCCGGGCTCTGAGGCAAAGCGGCTCTAAACCTCCGCGGGCAAGAGCCTGGCGCCGGGGCGACATGACTGGGGGACGACTCTGTCCTCCGGAAATGGGGGTGCTGTCACCCCCCGCCTCTGCTTCTCCAGGGCGCCTGGCCGAGGCTGGGGCGTTACTGTCTCTGGGGCGTGGCTTGGTCCGCCTGGGATGGGGGCGCTGTGAGGTCGGGGCCCAGGCTCTCGTGCCCTGTGCCCGGCACAGGGCTGAGCAGGGCGGGCCCAAAGCGCCCAACGCCAGGCCCATCGCTTACGGAGCGACTGTGTGACCATGGAAATGATGGGGTGCCCGGAGTAGAGGGACCCTCCCTGTAAGCGAGCTCACTGCTTCCCCAGCGTCACGCGGCAGCTGTGGGAGCCTCCGCGACACAGTCTCTGGCCTGCAACACCCTCCCCTGCCCCCCGGCCCCAGGGAGAGACCCTGAGGAGGGCGGCGTTGGAGGGACCGCCTGCCCGGGAGGCCGGCCATAGGACGCCCCGGCAGCCGCCCCGGCCTGGGCTGTCCTGGGGGCGGGGGACAGCACGTGGCCTGGGGTATCGGGCTGAGGCCCAGGCGAGGGGTCCTGGGAGCCGCTCACCTTGGTTGTAGAGCCGCTGGACCTCGCGGACGGTCTGGACGCTGGCCGACCTCCGGAACAGGCCCTCGGTGCGGAGCCCTGCGGGACAGCCTCCTGCATCCCGTCCCGCTCCCCGGGTCCCCGACGCCCCGCCCGCCCAGCACCGCCTCCTGGCCTCCTGCGGCTGCCGGGGGACCCCCTCCAGGCTGGTTCCCCCCACCATCTACTGCCCCGCCTTCACTCGTTCCTCTCAACTCCAATGTTTCCGTATTCCCACCGATTCCCCACCCGCGTGCCCAGGAGGGAGACGGGAAAGGGCCTGGCACTGAAGTCAGGCCTGGCCTCCGCGCTCGGCCGCCGTGGCTGCAGAAGGGATGCGGGGAGCATACCCGCCAGGCACCCGGGAGCCTCCGCGCTCTGCTCCCCTTTCTTCCCATGAGTGTCTAGCATGCAGCCACTCGCTGCATGTGATTTAAATTAAAATTTAATTAAAATGAAATCCTAGCCGAACCGGTTTGACTCAGTGGATAGAGCATCGGCCTTCGGACTGAAGGGTCCCAGGTTCGATTCTGGTCCAGGGCATGTACCTTGGTTGCGGGCACGTCCCCAGTGGGGGGCGTGCAGGAGGCAGCTGATCGATCTCTCTCATGGATGTTTCTGGCTCTCTATCACTCTCCCTTCTTCTCTGTAAAAAACCAATAAAATATTTAAAAAATAAAATAAAATAAAATGAAATGAAATCCTATATAAAAGGTTAATATGCAAATCAATCAAACAGAGAAATGACCGGTCGCTACGACACACACTGACCACCAGGGGCCAGACGCTCAACGCAGGAGCTGCCCCCTGGTGATCAGAACGCTCCCACAGGGGGAGCGCCGCTCAGCCAGCAGCTGGGCTCACAGCTGGCGAGTGCAGTGGCAGTGGCAGTGGCAGGAGCCTCTCCCGCCTATGAGGCAGCGCTACGGACCCCTCAGGGGATGTCCGCCTGCCTGCTTAGGCCCGCTCCCCGAGAGGGTGCAGGCTGGGCTGAGGGGTGCCCTGCCCCCCAGTGCACTGGGCCTCTAGTAAAATATAAGACTCCAGTCGCCCAGCACATGAGCCACATATGAAGGACCCTTCTACTGCCCAGGTAGGTGGTGATTCCCACTTAGGATCTCACAGATGAGACCCTCATGCCTCCCCGCCTCAGGCTGCCTCCATTCTGAAGCTGAGGGAGAGGTTCAACATGGATGTCCGACTCTGACCAGCGCCTGTGGGCACCCTTCCCGGTCCCTGTCAGCCAGGAGAGCTTCCCACGCGTCGGTACCACGGACCTGGCCGGTCTGGCCACGCTGCCCTCGCCCTCTCCCCCCGCCCCACTGCTGCTCTAACCCTCTCTCCAGCCTCCAGCCGGCCCCATGGGCCTCCTGGCCTCAGCCACTGCTATTCCCTCCGCCTGGGGGGCTATTTCCTCTCTGTTTTTGGCCGAGTGACTGTAAGAGGCAGAATTCTCGGACGCCCCCAGATTCCTGGGCCCAAGCACTCAGTCCAACACTGGCCACAGTGCTGCATGGAGGGACTTTGTAGATGGAACTCAGGTCCAAGGCAGTTGACCTTGAAATAGGGGGACGAGCTTGGGTGGGTCTGAACTAATCAGGCGGGCGTTTAAAAAGGGACCAGGCTCCTCCTGGCAAAAGGAGTGTGGATTCTGGGGACAGGGACGCCGTGCGTGGCCAGGTCTCCGCTGGTGGGGGGGCCACACAGCAAGGCAAGCGAGACGGGAAGAGGCCCGTGGCAGGCGGGCGGCCAGGAAGCAGGCTCCTCAGAAGTTCAACCGCAAAGAACAGGATTTGGCTGCGACCTGAGTGCGTGTGGACGTGGAGGCTGCCACGGAGCCCAGAGGGAAGGCGCACGCCCACACCTTGGATTCAGCTTTGTGAGTCCTGAGCAGGGAGCGGCCCCGTGTGCCTGGACTTCTGAGCTCAGAAACTGAGATAAAATAACACCTTCAAGCCCTGGCCGGTGTGCTCAGTGGATAGAGCGCCAGCCTGCGGACTGAAGGGTCCCGGGTTGGATTCTGGTCAAGGGCACATGCCCAGGTTGTGGGCTCGACCCCCAGTAGGGGGCGTGCAGGAGGCAGTCGATCAATGATTCTCTCTCATCATTGATGCTTCTATCTATCTCTCTCCCTCTCCCGTCCTCTTTGAAATCAATAAAAATATATTTTAAAAAATAACCCAGCCCTGACTGGTTTGGCTCAGTGGATAGAGCGTCGGCCTGCAGACTGAAAGGTCCTGGGTTCGATTCCAGTCAGGGGCATGTACCTTGGTTGCAGGCACATCCCCATTAGGGGGTGTGCAGGAGGCAGCTGATCAATGTTTCTCTCTCATCGATGTTTCTAACTCTCTATTCCTCTCCCTTCCTCTCTGTAAAAAAAATCAATAAAATATATTTAAAAAAAAAAACCCATTCATGCTGTCTCACGCCACATAATTCATGGTGGTTTGAGACACAGCAGGGAAGCCAGAGCAGGGACTCCAGTGTGAGAGCTCAGGCCCCTGATCTCCGACCAGCTCATCCCCGCTGGTGACACCCGGGTCGTCGCGGTGACAGCTTTACGGAGGGAAGGCAAGGCAGAGATCAGCCACCCTGAGCCCAAAAGGCGGGACCCTGTGTTGCGGTCACCGTGGTAACCAAGTGCCTGGGGCGCCAAGGAGGACGCGCTCAATCCACATGTTCTCGCAGCAAGTAGCTACTGAGCCCGACGGTGGGCTGGGCTCATGTGTGGGGTTTTTGTTTGTTTTTAATGAATGAAGGAGCAGCTGCATGAAAGAAAAAGACACCCGTCACAGTTTCTGACTTGGGTCTTCACGCGCTAGCTTTCGCCCCCTCCTGAAACGCACAACCGAAAGGATCGTAGGAGAAATGGCGTCTAGCCAGAGTGGAGACAGCTCCAATGGCACGCAGGTCCTCCAGCCACGGAGGTGCTGTCTGTGTGACTGAATGCACAGTTCCTGGGGCACGTGCGTGAGCACGCGCGCACA
Source organism: Myotis daubentonii (assembly GCF_963259705.1). Taxonomy (NCBI): domain Eukaryota; kingdom Metazoa; phylum Chordata; class Mammalia; order Chiroptera; family Vespertilionidae; genus Myotis; species Myotis daubentonii. The sequence continues at coordinate 2,642,564 of NC_081841.1, forward strand.
CACACGCACACACACACACACACAGACACACGCGCACACGCAGCACCTGTCCCAGCCCCTGCCAGCGGCCACCACCCCTCCTGTCCCTCCTGTTAGGATCAAAGCAGCCTCCACACACCTTCCCTGCGGCTCTGGGCCAGGCCTCCGGGGTCTGGGAGGAGCCACAGGGCTCAGCCCTCCAAGCCCCCGAGCGCCCAGCGGGGTCTGCACACCTGGCTCACCTGTCAGGTCAGAGGAGTCCCTGCTCTGGAGGCCCCTCACCAAGCCCGAGAACCGGGCCCTGCTGCTGACCCATTGCACAGATGAGGAAACAGAGGCCCAAGGCCACACGGCTAGGACACCGTGGAGCCAGGACTCAGGCCCAGACAGTCCGGGTCCAGAGCCCACAGGGGGAGCCATGTGCCTGAGCCCGTCCCACCCGGGGCACCCGCCCTGCGCGGGCTCCCACTCCTCCAATTCCCCGGCCCGGGGCGCTCGGGACCGGAGCGGGCCTCCCGGGGAGGGCACCCCCAGCCCTCACGGCCCTGGCGGAGCCCCCACCACTCACCTTTCTCCCGCAGGTACGTCACTGTGAGCCGCAGCACCGGGGGGATGAGCTCGCCTTGGTTTTTGTCTCTGAGGCTGAGGGAGAGAAGAGACAGCAACAGCGTCACCTGGGCTCGATGGGGGATCGCCCCACCTGCGGGGAAGCAGGACCCAGGGCCCCGCCGAGGGGGACGCAGCCTCGGCCTCAGGAAGCCGGTGGCCTGGTGGCCGAGTGGCAGGAATGATACAACCGGAAGCACGGTGTCGGGCGCCACCTGAGACGCACCTGACGCAGGGGAGGCCTGGGGTGGCCAAGGTTCACCTGGGGCAACTTCCGAGTTGGGTTTTGAGGGATGAGTAGGAGCCCCAGAGGGTAAAAGAGGGAGGGGCATTCCAGAGGAGGGAAGCACAGGGGGAAGGCCCAGAGGCGAGGAGACGTGGCCCTGAGGGCAGAAGCGGGGACCCAGGTGGGTGCTGATCAATCAAAAACGTCCGCGAAGAAAACCCGGATGTGGCCTCAGAGGCCTGTTCACACTCGGCCTCTGGCTGCGCTAATCTGACACCGATTCACATAAAGAACCTTTAAAGCGCCATGTACAACATACATGAAAGGCCCTCCCAGACGGACACGGACACGGACACACACACAGACACGGACATGGACACAGACACACAGACACACGGACACGGACACACACGGACACGGACACAGACACAGACACACGGACACACACGGACATGGACACGGACACGGACACACACACGGACACGGACACACACACGGACACGGACACACAAATAGACACACAGACACGAACACGGACACACACAGACACGAACACAGGCCCAGACACGGACACACATGGACACACAGACACAGACACAGACACAGACATAGACATGGACACAGACACACACAGACATGGACACAGGCACAGACAGACACACTGACACAAACACAGACACACACAGACAGACAGACAAGACACTCTCCCCCACAGCTCATTTGGCAGAATCAGGATCTGAAGCCAGAGAGAGAGGAAGACATCGATTGGTTGCCTCCCACATGTGCTGAGAATCCAGCCTGCAACTGAGGAATGTGCCCTTGGCAAGGAATCGAACTCGTGACCCTTTGGTCTGCGGGCAGACACTCTAACCACTGAGCAGCCAGCTATGTTGAGTTTGTGATTTTTTAAAAACAGGAGGAACAGGGAGGGAGGGAGGGTCACCTGAAATTACAGTGATAACAGGGAGGGTGGCACCCAGGCTGCTCCCACCCTCTGAGCTGGTCCTTCATCTCACACCCCCTCCCACCCTCTGAAGCGGGAAGGATGGTGCAGCTCGCATCACGATCGGCGAAGGTCTCGGCCACAAGCCAGCCGGAGGGCCTGGGTGCCGCCAGAACCGGGCAGCGCCCATGACCATCACAGAAAGCACCCAGCCGTGAGGACCTACTGTGCGCCTGGCACGCTACTAAGCCCACTGGCTTCATCGCAGCGCCTCATGCTTACGGAGGACAAAGCAGACTCGAGAGGCTAGCTGATCCCTCTGCGGCCACACAGCCTAGGCTTCCAGTCACAGCAGACTCCCAGGCCCCTGTCCCTGGAGCAGCCCCAGGCTTGTGCCCTGAGGTGGGGGTCTGGGTGCAGTGGGGGTGCTGGGAGGTGGCCCAGGCCCTGGAATGCTGTGACTCACCTCTGCTCAGCTGCCCCCCACTTTGGGAGGCAAATGGGCAAAGAGAAACAGGTTTGCTTCATCGGCGAGACCAGGCCCCCAAACTCTAACGGGTGGGGCTTCTGGCAAGTGAGGCCGGCACGTGGCCTGAGCCGGAGCCTCAGGAGGCCTGTTCCCCCCTCTTCCCCCCACGCAGCTTCCCAGGTGGCATCTCACGCTCTCTGCACAGCCACCGGGTGCCGGAGACCAAAGACGCGTGTCCCCCGCCCGCAGCCACCCTTCACCTCTCCCCTTGCAGAAGCGTGCCCTGCTCAGCGCGGCCTTCCGCTCTGCGAGAGAGGCAGAGGCCCAGGAGCCACGCGGTCCCGCTCGCCAACGCACAGAGCACCCCCGGGTCCGTCACCACCCGTCACTGACACAACAGGGCGGAGCAGGCACAGCGGAAACTACCAAACAACCTGGACGTTTGAAAAGGTCCCAATAAATGGAACGACCGCCTGTGTTCACGGACTCAAATCGCAATATTGCTAAGATGGCAAAACCCCAAACTGACCCGGAGGCAGCACCATCCCCACTGGGAGCCCCGCGGCCTGCGCTGCAGACTGACAAGCAGGTTCTAAAATTAACATGGAAACTCGAGGCCCCAGAATAGCCGGAATGGTCCCGAAAAAGAACGAAGTGGAGCACTCGCACTTCCGATTTCTAAACCTACTAAACGCCTCAGTGATAAAGATAGTGCGGCACCGGCATCGAGAGCTACAGGGCGGGCTTGAGAGTCCAGAAATAGACCCTCAAGTTATGGCCGACGAGTTTTCTTTTGTTTTTAATCCTCACCCAAGGATATGCTTAAAAAAAAATTAGAGAGAGAGAAAGAGACATCAATGTGAGAGAGAAACATCAATTGGTTGCCTCCTGTATGGAACCCACAACCTATGTATGTGCCCTGACCGGGAATCGAACCCACGACCCTTCAGTGCGCGCAGGATGATGCTCCAACCAACTGAGCCACCCCGGCCAGGGTTGGCCAATGGGAGAAAAAATAGTCTTTTCAACAAGTGGTTCTTGTTTGTGTGGAGTCATCAGGGAAGGCTTCCTGGAGGAGGGGACTCTGAAGAGGAAGAAGAGCAGGCGAAGTGCTAGGGAGCAGGAACGGGCTCATATAGTCTGACACCCTGTTGTTAAGCCCCCGTGGCCCTGGAGGGTGAGGGGGGCAGGGGTTCAATTCCAATTACAGAGAAGAAACTGGCATTGCTAGCTCGACTTCCCAAAGCTGGAAAGTGCCAGAACTGGGATGTGGCCTCCCCTCCCCCATCCCCAGGGGGCCCCTCCCTCTTCCCAGTGGCCCACCCTGGCCCAGACAGGGCTGCACTAAACACACATGTGCGTTTCCATGCGCCCTCTTCAGGCACAGCGAGCCAGCAAGGACCTCCTGAATCTGACTGCCCCGCAACATACGGACTCAATTAGCGTGTGGCAAGGTGATGGCTTTCTGTTCTGTGCTGTGGAACCCAACTCAGCAAATTAGCATTTGTGAATAGGACTCTGCTATGAACTTTAATGATGTTTATTCATTCACAGTCCAAGCCAATGACACATTCGGTGCTTTACTGACTATGTTCATTGCCATTTTATTACAGTGTTCGCAATGAAGCGGCATAAAATATTAAAGAGCCAATCGCACGGATTCCCTCTCAGAGCGGCCTGTGCAGGGTTTCAAAGGTTGTGCGATGCTCCTCGTCACGCCCTCGGGGCACAAGGAGCGGGTTTGCACAGTGACGACTGGCCCTGCTGCAGGGGTGGGGAACGTCCGGCCGGCGGGCCGTGCAAGGCCGGCGAGATCACGTGGTCTGGCCCTGCCAGGGCACGCACGAGGGGTGAGTTAATTCAGTGTTTGACGGAACATCGCGGGCCAGTGTTTCCGTTGATAGTTTTGTGTGGCCTGCAAATGGTGGTCTAAATATCCCATGGCCCCTGGCAGAGAAAAGGCTCCCCACCCGTTTGCAGGCGGGCACCCGGCTTTTGTAAGGGGCATCACCACCGCCTGCCGTGTCCACACGTTCTGAGAGGCACCTGCTCAAACCCAAGACCACAGGGCCCTGGTGGGCTTCCCAGAGCAGAGGGGCCACACAAATGACTGCACGTCCCCCGCACGCGGGTGGGCGGCTTTTTAAAAAGTATGTATTTTTTTTGACTTCAGAGAGGAAGGGAGAGGGAGAGATAGAAACATCAATGATGAAAGAGAATCACTGATCGGCTGCCTCCTGCACGCCCCCCACTAGGGGTCGAGTCCACAACCCGGGCACGTGCCCTTGACCGGAATCGAACCCGGGGCCCTTCAGTCCGCCGGCCGACGCTCTATCCACCGAGCCAAACGGGCTCGGGCTCGGGTGGATGGCTTTTGAAGCCCATGAGGTGGGCGTGCTTTTGGTCTTACACTTTTAAAGTTTTATCAGACAACACGAGACAGAAGTGGCTCTGAGCAACAAAGGAGCGAATCCAAGAGGCGCAGCTGGTCATCAGGGGGAGGCTGATGACGGAAAGGACCCCGGATCAGGACACAGTAGCACAGCAGGACCTCGGGACGGCCGGAGACAGGCCAGAGGGTCACAGGTGGCTTGAAACTCCCCGGCCTGCTGGCTGGGCATTCCTGGGACCCTCCTCTGAGCCGAGTGCTCACCAGCGCCCCCAGCGGGGCCCACGGTCACTGCAGGTGCGTTCCCCGCCCTGCCTTCAGGGGGCCTGTAGGAGTGTGAGGTCACACCCATTCACAAGAGTGGGCCACACCAGCACGTTTTTACAATATTTAAAAAAAGAGAAAAGGGTGCCCTGGCCGGTGTGGCTCAGTGGTTGGGCATCAACTCACGCACCCAAAGGCTGCCGGTCTGATTCACGGTCGTGGCACATGCCTGGGTTGCAAGCTCCATCCCTGTGGGGGAGGCAGGAGGCAGCTGGCTGATGCTTCTCTCTCATCGCTGCTTCTGTCCCTCTCCCTCTCCCTTCCTCTCTCTCTCAGATCAATTTAAAAATATTAAAAAAAATAAAACTAGAAAGAAGAAGAAGAAAAAAGGACAGGAAGTGCCGTTTGGTGAGCTTTCGTTCCAGCAGCAAATGCCGCTGAGGGACCCCGTGTGCCTGGCCGGGGGCGGGGTGAGCCTCCAGGGCCAGCAGCGACGCTTTTCCATAAAGTTAGACATTCAGTGCCTCACGTGCAGCAGCCGCATCTCGAGGGCTCGACAGCCACACGTGGGCAGTGCGGGCCATGTCTAGCATCACAGAAAGTTCTGGAAAATAACGGTTCATCTTTAACGGCGGTGACGCACCGAGGCGCCCATCCTACCTCCTCCCTGCACACCGGGCACCACCCCTCCCTGCTGCACCTCCTGGCCCTCCCTGCCAGCTGTCAGCAGGCTCCCGGGCCACCTGCCTGGCTGGGGGTGAGGTTCCCCCAGCCCCTCCCCGCACACCCCACACTGCCTGCCTCCCATGGGCCCTGGGGATCCCGGGGGAGAACGCGTTCCGGCCTTTTCCACCTCTGGGGGCGCCTGCTTCCCTCGGCTTGTGGTCCTGCAACGTCCCAGCCCTGCTTCCTGCTTCGTCCTCACCTCTCCTCTCCCTCCTCCTCCTCCCTCTTATAAGGACCCTTGTGGTGACACTGGGCCCCTGACCACCCAGGACAATCCCCCACCCGAGACCCTAAACCAGTCACTCTCACACAGGCCCTTCTGCCATGTAAGGCGACAGATTCACAGGTTCCCTCATGGAGGGGGTGTCACTGTTCTGCCCGCCACACCCTCCTCTCTGCCCCCCTTCACTCCAGGCCAAGAAGAGAGGGGGGTCCCCGGGGCCATGTCTGCCGCCCCCTCGCCCCAGAGCGCATGCGTGAGAGGACAATGAGGGCTCCCCACACCCAGAGGCCTCGGGAAGGACAAGTGACAGGTGGGAGGTGGCAGGTGGGCATCCTCCAGCCCCGCCCAGGTGCTGCCCAGAGCCTTCTCATGTCTCCACCTCTCAAAGCGTTTCAAGGCGGCGAGGGATTTAACAGGTTTTATGTAGGAGAACCCACTGCACAGGAGTTTCCAACAGGAAGTGGCTCACTGAGGTGGAGCTGAGCAAACTGCTCCAGGACCCTCCGCGCCCCCCCGCCCCCGTCTCTGCTTCCTGTGCATCCTATAGATCAGGCCCAGCCACCCCACGCGGGAGGGTGAGACCTCCCCTTTGCCATCCCTCATCAGGTGCCTCAGTGCCAGGCCTGAGGGTAGGCGGATGGACAAAGAGCTCACCGCCGAACCCGGAAAACAACGAGAGAGACTCCCCACACAGCCTGGGGATCAGGCTGCCATCACGGAGGGCCCTGCGTGCATCAGGGGAGGCTTCCTGGAGGAGGTGCCACAGGTGGCTGAGTCTTAGAGATGAGGTCGGCCCGAAGGGTGGCCCAGAGTCCTTTACAAGGTGGCGGGAAGTGTCCTGGCCGTGACCCAGGGCGGGAGCCAGAACTGCCTGGTGCGCAGCGGTGATGAAAGCTGGGAGGACCCTGGGGCCCTGGTCCTCTGCCTGCTGCTGGGTCCCCTGCACAGGTGCACGCGCGCACGCGCACACGCGCGCACACACACACACACACACACACACACACACACACACACACACACGGCGGCTCAGTCACACGTCACTCTTCCTGCAGGACTAAGCTTGGCGACCGGAGGCAAAAGTCTGGGGACGACCTGCCCACACACAGGGGCATCCTAGGGTCCCCCACACACACAGGGGCGTCCCAGGGTCCCCCACACACACAGGGGCGTCCCAGGGTCCCCCCCACACACAGGGGCGTCCCAGGGTCCCCCCGACACACAGGGGCGTCCCAGGGTCCCCCCCCCACACACAGGGGCGTCCCAGGGTCCCCCCCACACACAGGGGCGTCCCAGGGTCCCCCCCACACAGGGGCATCCCAGGGTCCCCCCCACACACAGGGGCGTCCCAGGGTCCCCCCCACACACAGGGGCGTCCCAGGGTCCCCCCCACACACAGGGGCGTCCCAGGGTCCCCCCACACACAGGGGCGTCCCAGGGTCCCCCACACACACAGGGGCGTCCCAGGGCCCAACACACAGGGGCGTCCCAGGGCCCCCCACACACACAGGGCGTCCCAGGGTCCCCCCCACACACAGGGGCGTCCCCGGGCCCCTCGGAGGGAGTGAGGACAGGCGCGGCTCACTCACTACTGCAGGCTGACGCCAAACTGCTGGGTGGGCAGCGGAGGCCGGGGTGGCGGCGTCTTGGCGGGAGCGGGCGGCCGGCCCCTGTGCAGGTTCCGCAGCTTCTCGTCGTACCTGCGGGCCCAGCAGAGGCCGCTCTCACCCTGTGGGCAGGCTCTTTGGGCCGTGCGCACACACGCGCACACACACACACATGCACATGCACACAGCTATTGCTACAGGGGTCCACAGAGATGGCAGGAAGGGAAGTCCAACCCCGTCACTGCCCAGGCTCTCCTGCCAACCCCTGGCCACTGTGTCACCCACGTGTGTCTGCACAGGGACAGCCCCCTCCCTGGAAACGCCTCCCGGCCACTGTCCCTGTGACACTCCTCAGGAGTCGCCTCCTCCTGGGAGCCTCTGCAGTCCCCCCTCCCCGGGTCCCTCCCAGCTGGGTTCAGTGCCCCCTGCAGCCCTGCTGGCGCGCCCCGACCACCTGGGAGTGTCCTGAGGGCAGGCGCTCCCTGCACTGCTCCCCCCCAGCATCTGGCACTGACTTGGTGCCCAGAGGGAGCCCAGCATCTCCACACCCTGTGAGGCTGCTGGCCCCAGCTGCATGCAGCTGGGCGAGGGCCCTGCTCCTTCAGGGGAGCCCCCAGAGAGGGAGCTGCAAAGGGCGGGGCGCCAGGGAGGGTCAGAGGGCACCAGGCAGGGTCAGAGGGCACCAGGGAAGGTCAGAGGGCACCCAGGGAGGGTCAGAAGCATCTGCTGGATCGGGCCCCGCCCTGTGCTGGCTCGGGGGTGAGGCCACCGCACACCTTCATGAGACGGGAGGGCGTCGCTCGCTGCGTGTAAAACCAAGCAGCAGACACACCGGGCTTTCAGCAAACGCCACCGGCCCCGTGGGGGTCCCGGGCACCGGGATGTCCTGAGAGCATTTGGTCCCCACAGCGTCCCCACACCCTGACTGCCCTGACCCCGGTCCCCACACCCTGACTGCCCTGACCCCGGTCCCCACACCCTGACTGCCCTGACCCCGGTCCCCACACCCTGACTCCCCTGACCCCGGTCCCCACACCCTGACTGCCCTGACCCCGGTCCCCACACCCTGACTCCCCTGACCCCGGTCCCCACACCCTGACTGCCCTGACCCCGGTCCCCACACCCTGACTGCCCTGACCCCGGTCCCCACAGCGTCCCCACACCCTGACTGCCCTGACCCCGGTCCCCACACCCTGACTGCCCTGACCCCGGTCCCCACAGCGTCCCCACACCCTGACTGCCCTGACCCCGGTCCCCACACCCTGACTGCCCTGACCCCGGTCCCCACAGTGTCCCCACACCCTGACTGCCCTGACCCCGGTCCCCACACCCTGACTGCCCTGACCCCGGTCCCCACAGCGTCCCCACACCCTGACTGCCCTGACCCCGGTCCCCACACCCTGACTCACCTGACCCCGGTCCCCACACCCTGACTGCCCTGACCCCGGTCCCCACAGCGTCCCCACACCCTGACTGCCCTGACCCGGGTCCCCACACCCTGACTGCCCTGACCCCGGTCCCCACACCCTGACTCCCCTGACTCCGGTCCCCACATCCTGACTGCCCTGACTCCGGTCCCCACACCCTGACTCCCCTGACCCCGGTCCCCACACCCTGACTGCCCCTGACCCCGGTCCCCACACCCTGACTGCCCCTGACCCCGGTCCCCACACCCTGACTGCCCTGACCCCGGTCCCCACACCCTGACTGCCCTGACTCCGGTCCCCACACCCTGACTCCCCTGACCCCGGTCCCCACACCCTGACTGCCCTGACTCCGGTCCCCACACCCTGACTGCCCTGACCCCGGTCCCCACACCCTGACTCCCCTGACCCCGGTCCCCACAGCGTCCCCACATCCTGACTCCGGTCCCCACACCCTGACTGCCCTGACCCCGGTCCCCACACCCTGACTCCCCTGACCCCGGTCCCCACACCCTGACTCCCCTGACTCCGGTCCCCACACCCTGACTCCAGTCCCCACATCCTGACTCCCCTGACCCCGGTCCCCACACCCTGACTGCCCTGACCCCGGTCCCCACACCCTGACTGCCCTGACTCCGGTCCCCACACCCTGACTGCCCCTGACTCCGGTCCCCACACCCTGACTGCCCTGACTCCGGTCCCCACACCCTGACTGCCCTGACCCCGGTCCCCACACCCTGACTGCCCTGACTCCGGTCCCCACACCCTGACTGCCCTGACTCCGGTCCCCACACCCTGACTACCCCTGACTCCGGTCCCCACAGCGTCCCCACACCCTGACTCCGGTCCCCACACCCTGACTGCCCTGACTCCGGTCCCCACACCCTGACTGCCCCTGACTCCGGTCCCCACAGCGTCCCCACACCCTGACTGCCCCTGACTCCGGTCCCCACACCCTGACTGCCCTGACCCCGGTCCCCACACCCTGACTGCCCTGACTCCGGTCCCCACACCCTGACTGCCCCTGACTCCGGTCCCCACAGCGTCCCCACACCCTGACTGCCCCTGACTCCGGTCCCCACACCCTGACTGCCCTGACCCCGGTCCCCACACCCTGACTGCCCTGACTCCGGTCCCCACACCCTGACTGCCCTGACTCCATGCCAGAGCAAGGACGCTGCACCCCAGCAGCCCCAACGGAGCGTGAGACCCATCCTGCAATGGAGGCCAGAAAGCGTGGGTCCCGCCGGCCCGCGCCGCCTCTCCCCGTGCCAGCCCCGCGCCAGGCGGGCCGGCACTCGCTGGGCAGGAAGAGGGGCCCGGACCCAGATCATGCGGGATGGGGTGCGACTCACCGCACGACTTCTGGGGGGATGGCCAGCTGGTCGCATCTGAGGTGCTCACGGAGCTCGCTCAGGTAGTTGAAGTAGGTGACTTTTTTCCCAAACTTGTGACTAAAAGTGCAGAAGAAGATGGGAACTTTAGGCTGCCACAGAGCTGCGGGCGCGGGGAGGGTGCTGGGAGGGCGCGGGCTGGGCGGTCAGCACGTTCCACTGAGTGTGACCGCCCACACCGCCCAAACCAGGCGCAGAGCTGCGGGCGCGGGGGTGCTGGGAGGGGTGCGGGCCGGGCGGTCAGCACGCGTGTTCCTGAGTGTGACCGCCGACACCGCCCAAACCAGGCGCAGAGGCCGCGGCGCCCGGCTGCGGGCGTTTCGCTTTTATGGCTCCCGGATGCACCAGACGCTCTGGAGACGCCTCTGCATACGAACAAGAACTGCCTCCAGGTTGAACCGGCCGGAACCTGCGTGGGGGCGGGGTGGCGTGGGAGCGAGGGCGCGGGGAGGGCGGCCGGAGCTACTTTTTGTTGTTGTTTTACTGTCCTCTTTTTTTTTTTTTTTTTTTATAAAAACAAACAGACATTTTCCACCGAAATTGTCAGCATAAAGGAGGTTTTAAAAACTATAAAAATTTGGAACCAATCCGATTCATCCGGTTGTGAATATCATCAAATGGCTCTCAGGCCTCAAAAATGGAAATGGGATAAAGTCAGTAACAAAAATAATGATTTGAGCAAAGTGAAGGCAATAACAAGAAAATAATTTGGGGCTAAATATAGTTTAAGAGGTTGTAAAAGATATAAAACTCAAACCCACTTTCAAATAAATCTTATCTAAAAGAAGGAGTATGGATAATGGGAATATATAATTTTTTAATGAAACAATTTTGCTTCAGTGCAAAAGTATAGTTAACAAAAAATAAAAAGGAAATGTCTCATGTGACTGAGCAGGGACAGTTTCCACAGAGGCTGCCCGGTCAGTGGTGGCTTCCCACCCGGCCACCTCCTCTCCCGAGGGCGGGGCCATCAGAGTCCTCTCTGGATTCTCCCCAGGACAGAGTGGCCCTGGGGACACAGTGGAGCCAGCACGGCCGTAGGCCAGACAAGCCCTGGCGTCCTCGCCCCTGCAGGCCTCAGCCCCCGGGAATGGCTTCTCCCTCCGGAGGCGACCGTGGCACCCAGCCCACTGCCACCCTGGCAGGCACCACCCTGTGTCCGGTGCTATGTTTCTCATCTCTTTTTTTAAATAAATTTTATTTTTCATTACAGTTGACACACACTATCCTTAGGTCGGGTGTACAACCGTGACCAGACCCTTGGGGACGGCAGGAAGTGACGGATGAATCCAGCGCCCGCCCCGCCCCACACACGGTCACTACAATGTGCTTCCCCGTGTCCACGTGATCCGCGAGCCTCGGCGCCCTGAGCTGCAACGTGGGGAGGGGACAGGAGGGCACCGTGAGCCCAGCACCCGCTCCTGGCAAGTGACCCCCCATTTTCCTTTTAACGTAAAAAACAAATCCTCACCCACGTATCTGTTTTTTGTGGATTTTAGAAAGGACGGGGGAGAGAGAAAAGCACTGATTGAGAAATATCAATCGATTGCCTCCCATATGTGCCCGGACTGGGGATCGAACCATAACCTGTGCCCTTACCAGGAACTGGACCGTGATCTCCTGGCTCATGGGTCGACGCTCAAGCACTGAGCCACACCAGCCAGGGCTGGGCAGCAGGTTGTACAGCTTCCCTGAAGCTTGACTGACTGACACAGAACGGCCCTCGCTCACCTGCCGTTGGGTGAGTGTGGACGGTGCGTGCCCGTGACACCGTCTCCACAGTCAAGGTGGCGAGCGCATCTGCCTCCCCAGCTTCCTCGTGTCCTCCTGCGTGCGTGCGTGCGTGTGTCTGTGTGTGTGAGTGTGTGTCTGTGTGAGTGTGTGTGTGAGTGTGTGTCTGTCTGTGAGTCTGTGTGTGTCTGTGTGTGTGTGAGTCTGTGTGTGTGAGTGCGTGTCTGTGTGTGTGTGTGAGTGTGTGCGTCTGTGTGTGTGAGTGTATATGTCTCTGAGTGTGTGTGTCTGTGTGAGTGTGTGTCTGTGTGTGAGTGTATATGTGTCTGTGTGTGCGCCTGTGTGTCTGTGTCTGTGTGTGAGTCTGTGTGTGTGAGTGCGTGTGTGTGTATGTCTGTGTGTGAGTGTGTGTCTGTGTGTGAATGTGTGTCTGTGTGTGAGTGTGTCTGTGTGAGTGTGTGTGTGTGAGTGTGAACACAACATGAGATGCGCCCTCTTAGCCAGTGTCCGAGCGCATGACACCACTGTTACCGCAGGCTCCGTGCTGCCCAGGTCTCTAGAACCTTCCCATCTCATAACGGAAACCGCGCTGTTTTATCACAAGCCCAGCTGAGCCCAGAGCCCGAGGGAGGCCCAGCCGGGTGTACTGGCTCCCCTAGTGGAGGAGGGGGAATCAGACCCGTGCCCGGCCCCCAGCCTCCCGCACTGGGGGGCAGAGGGGGCCTTGGGGTCCTGTGGGAACATCGCGGGACAGAGGCTTCAGAGCTGCAGGGAGGCTCCGCATCCCAACGCCAGAACCCCCTTGGCCTCTGTCTGCGGTTCGGTCCCTCTCCAGCCCGCAGCCCTTGCTGGACCCCAGGCTCTGCAGATGGCGAGCAGGGCTCAGGCCGCCGCACACTGAGGTGTGAGTGTGAGTGTGTGTGAGCGTGGGGGGGGGATGGGTGGATGGCACAGGGTTCCTCCGCCCCTCACAGCATGGACGCTGGAAGTGCCTTCTCAAGTCCCAGCATGGCCCCGAGAGCAGACACGCTCAGAAGGCAGCCGCTCGGAGAGCGACCTGGGATCACAGACGGTGCGTGGATATGTGAGCACACGCATGCATGTGCACGTGTGAGCACATGTGTGGGTGCACCCGCTCATCACGTGAGAGGAGGGTCGCTGGGACCCGGGGGGCCGTGTGGCCGGGGCCAGGCCAGCGGGCGGTACCTGATGAGGGGCTTGAAGACGGTCCACAGGACTTTGATGAAGCTGGTGGGGTGCACCACGTAGAGGGCCTTCAGGCTCTTCTTGTACCTGAGGGAGGGGACAGGCCTCGGACCCGCCGCACGGCAACGCCCGAGCTGAAGGACGCCCGCTCTCGCCACAGCCAAGTCAAGGACGTCAACCCCGACTCAGAGAGGGTCCCCCGGGGAGTCAGGGCCCGCCTCCCGCCCAGCGTGGGCGGCACCCGGTGGCGGTGTCACTGGGGCTCACGCGGGGGGCCGGGGCGGGGCGTACCCGAGGGCTAAGGGGCGACGCGCTCAGAACTGACACTGCACAGACCCTCACCCCTTCTCTGCTCGGAACTGACTCTGGGGGCAGGGCGTCCACCCTGTGGGCCACGGCGTCCCCCACCGCGAGGCACCGGCACCCACTTACAAACGAGGTGCTGCTCCGCTCCCTCTCTCCCTCCCTCCCTCCTGAATAATTCAGGGCAAAGCCTTTGGGCTGAGCCAAGGCAGCTGGCACGCACCGGGCGGGGCGGAGGCTGCGAGCGGGCCAGCGGGTGACCCTGGGGCCTGGCGGGGTCAAACCGGCCGCCTCCTGCTTTGGTACGGCCCGCAGCTAAGAGGGGCTAATTCCACGGTTGGAAAAAATTAACAGGATGACAGTTCTTGACATGACGTGTGGAAATGGAATGAAGTTCACATTTCAGCGTCCAAAACTACTTTTTAAAAATTTCATCCTCATTCAAGGATATATTTTTCATTGATATTTTTTTTTTAAAGAAAGTCGAGGGGAGGGAGGAAGGTGGGAGAGAGAGAAACATGGATGTGAAAGAGACACACAGTTGCCTCCCACACATGCCCCGACGGGGGGCTGGGGATTAAGCCTAGAACTGAGGCACATGCCCCTGACCGGGAACTGAACCCATGACCCTTCGGTGCACCGGCCGGCGTTCTAACCACTGGGCCACCGGCGAGGCCCAGAACCGCTTTTGCGGGAACACGGCTCCGCGGTTCGCTCACACACCGTGGCTGCGCTCCCGCCGCGCGGCAGCTGAGTGGCCGTGAGCAGACCCGATGGCCCGCGAGCGGGACTCCTGACCGCTGGCCCCGTAAACACGCGTGCCACCCCGCCCCACGGACCACGCGGGGCACAGCCCGGCTCCGAGAGGAGGCGACCAGCCACTCCTGCCCGTGCCCCCCGCACCGTGAGCCGCGTGTCGCCCGCCCGCCCGCCCCCAGGCCCCGGCACGCACTTCCTGTCGAACTCCCGGTAGGCGCCCTGCAGCCAGCGCAGCGACGGCTTGTTCTGGCTGCTGAGCCCGAAGTGGAAGTAGACGACGGTGTAGTCGCTCTGCACGTGCTGGTCCAGCGTGTGCCTCAGGTACCTGCGGGAGCACGGCTGTCACCCGGCCACCCTCTCGTCACTATGAGGCCAAACAGCACCCCCACCCCCGCCCCGATGGCGGCCCCTCCCGGGAGGCCCCGCACAGTGGACAGCCGCACCGCGGCTCCCAGCTCCGCCCGCGGGCGGTGGGCAGGGGACGGGGCGCACCAGGCGCCCGGTGCAGGCGGACGTTCCCGGACGGAGGGGAAATGCAGAGCCAGGCGTGACAGCAGACCCCCCGGTGGCACTGAGGCGCTCACACTGTCCTGCCACCACCGCCCCCTCTAGTTCCAGAACGGGCTCCTCACCCCAAAGAAAGCCTGTACCTGCCCCCATGGAGCCACCATCTCCCCGCCCGGCCCCGCCCCGCCCGGCCCGCCAGGTCTGTCCGGTTCTTCCGCCTTCACAAGACCACCCGTCCCGACTCGCTCCTGCCCAGAGCGGCACCGGGCTGCGGGCCGACCCGCGGGTCATGGACGACTTGATGCCACAAAAGGCACAAGTGGACAAGGAGAGGGTTTGACCTCAGAGGCCCCGGATAAGCGCTGTCCTGGGACCAGGTGTCCCCTCGCCCTGGGGCCCGTGAGCTCTGGGGGGTGGGGGGGAGCCAGCCAGTGGCAGCTCCCTCGGGGAGGCCACACCTCCTGGCGGCAGACACGGGCGCAGACTGTCCCGGCCCGGGTCCTGGCAGGGGTTCCGCTGTCACCGCTGCATCTTGAGTTGCTGCCGGAGGTTCTGAGGGATCGGGTCGGACGCGTGGGCCCAGGGACTCTCAGAAAGCAGCCAGCCCCGAGGCTTCTGCACCTGCCCTTGAGTGGGGGTCGAACCCGTGACCCTTCGGTCCCCAGGCCAGTGCTCTAACCACTGAGCAAAACCGGCCAGGGCTGCTCCTGGATCCGACCGACCTTTGTGAGCTGAGGCTGCAGACACGGCTGCCCTGAGCTGTGGGTGGGAGTCGGTGGGTTCCCATAGAGCTGCCACAGTCTGCCCCCCTACCCCCTAGCCCCCTACCCCCCACCTTCTGAGCTGCCCCTCGCCGCAAGCCAGGCTCCCAGGCGGCCGCACTCTCTGTTCCTCGCAGAGGCACACAAATTTCCCAGAAACACCCAGAAACGGGCCGGGGTTCAGCCCATGGGGGAACCACAGTGAGAGTGTTGTCAGAGGGCAGATCCAAGGCAGGAGCACCCGAGTCCTGGGTGCAGGAAGTGCCCCTCGGCCGCCGCAGTAGCGTGGCTGGGCCTGCCTCGCAGCGTAACTTGCTGAGCAGGAGGACCCTGATGGGAACGGTGGCCACAGTGGCCGGTGGAGCAGGAGCCGTCCTCAGACCGCAGCCCCCTCCCCAGGCGGAGGTGCCACCGGCCCAGGTCACCCGCTCACCCTGAGGGCGACTCCTGGCAGAGATGGGCCAAGTGTCCCTGCTCTCATGCAGCTCCTGGCCCCACCAGGAGGGGGTGCTGGAGGCAGCATGGCCCTCGCAGAGCTGGCGGATGCCAGCGGCAAGGGACAGGATGGAAGGGTGATGGTGGCCAAGGCAGCACACAGGTGAGTGGGAGGTGCAAGTGCAGAGGGCCGGGGCCGGGGTGGGGGGGTGGAGGGGGAGGTGTGGAGGGGCTTTGAGGGAGCCTGGGGCCTAGGGCTGAAGCTCAGTCCCTGGCGGTCATGTGACATCTGCCTGGGGATCCGCTGGTCAATCTACAAATGTCAGCCTTTGACCCTGAACATCCATTCAGGCTGGTGACGCAGGGGCGTGCGCACGGGAGGCGTGCGGGGAGGGGTGCGGGCACAGGGGACTTACTCCAGCAGACGCCTGTGGTTGAGCTCGTGCGAGGGGGGCATCCGGCAGCAGCTGAAGGTGACGATGCGTCTCCCAAGGTGGTCCTCCCCTGCAGGAAGACCGGCTGAGCTCGGAGGCACCCACCAGCCTGGCTCTCGGAACTGCCGGCCTGAACACACACGGGCGCTCCTGACCGCCCGCCCAGCTTAGGGGGCAGGCGGCCGGCACTCGAAGGCAGCGCCTGCAGGGCGAGCATCAGCCACAGGACACAGCAGGCCTTCCACGAATGCTGGCGCCTCCCGTAGGCACAGGCCCACTCCCTCCCTGCCCTGATTCCCCGGTTTTGGTGGGGGATGGGGGCTCGCAGCAGATCAGCGCACATCGGACCTCCTGCTAATGGGGGCCCTGTGCCGGCTGCGAGAGGGGCTGCTGGGCAGCTGGGCCAGAGCACGGAGGGGTGTGGAGACAGGGCAGAACGGCAGGTGAGGAAATCAGTACTCAGTTCAGTCAGCAACAGAGCATGAGGGGCACTGCCGGGCTGTGAGCCCCGCCACCCTGCCACCCGCACGGGAGAGCTCAGCACGTGCAAAGGCACTGGGGCAGCGACATGGAGAGGGGATGGAGCCTGGCGCCACACCAGGCCCACTTCCTTTTCCCCAGCAGCGTCCTGCTTGCACAGAGCGGTGAGCCAGTCACTCCTCATTCAGTAAACACTGAGCCCCTCGTTTGCAGGCCCACCGACCAACATGACGCTCAGCTGTGAAGGGAGCTACTACTTCGGAAGGCTTTTTATGCCCTTTAAAACCAAAAGGCCCCTCCCTCAGCATTTTCTTTCCATAGCAACAGATTTCTAAGGGTCCAGCCAAAGGAGCCTCACAGCATTATTTACCCTCAACAAACATTCAGCAAAGCTCACAGGGAGTGGGGCAGAGGGTAACCCGGTTCCTGACACTCTTTTCTCTACCCCTGGTGCATTTGAAAAGTTCCGTATTAACGAGAGGGAGAGGGACTCACTAGCCGGGCAGCCCCGAGCCGGCCCCTCTGCTCATCTGCAATACGGAGATAATAACGAAAGACTCTGAGGGGTATAGGAAGGGTTAAATCAAGAACTTAAAGTTGGCATAGCGCTGGCACACAGTAGGTGCTCAATAACTGTGACGTGTTACCACGTGCCTGGATGCTGGGTGCTTCCAGGGGGGAAACTGAGGCCCAGAGAGGCAAAGTGAGCGTCGGAGCCGGTTCAGCTCACAGCTGGCTGACTCCGAGGGCAGCACCCCCAGCCCGGCCTCCCAGCCCCCTCTGCCCCTGGGAACCCCGCAATCACAGCGGGGAGGCTCCCACGCTCCTCAGCCGTGCGGACCCCGGGGACACCCAGCCCCTACAGCTGATTAAGCAGTCACCACAGCAACTGTGTCAACAGCATCCGTCAATATGAGTAAATACCCTTGCCTGTTCTCCGGCAACACGGGCCAGTGTATCACAAACAGGCTTCACGATGATATAACACGGACGGAAATGAAAACCATCCATAACATGCAGATCCGGGAGGCATCGGTTTCATCCACTCCCGCCTTTCTCCCTCGCTGCTTACAAGGCGGCATCGCTCACTGCCTGAGGCGGGAGCCCCGCGTGCGATACAGAAGCGATTCCGCGGTCCATCACGCCTGGGGAGGGGAGGCCGATGAGCTGCGGCAGAGGCAGCAGAGGCGGCAGCAGCCCCATCGGGAGGCCTGGGCTGGGGCTGGGGGTTGGGTGCTAGGTCGCTAACCTCTCTGCGGAAGTGAAAGGGATTCTGACGGCTGGACTTGTTTGCCTGCCGCCTGATCTGGGCGGAGCGGTGACCAGGCGTCCAGCAAGACCAGGTCCCGCGTGAACCTCCCTTAAAAAAAATCCTCACCCAAGAACATGCTTCTTATTGCTCTTAGAGAGAGTGGGAGGGAGAGGGAGAGAAACATGGATGTGAGAAACATCGACTGGCTGCCTCCTGCATGCACCCCAACCGGGGATCGAACCCGCAACCCAGGCATGTGCCCTGGCCTGGCATGGAACCTGGGACCC
Organism: Myotis daubentonii; assembly: GCF_963259705.1. Lineage (NCBI taxonomy): Eukaryota > Metazoa > Chordata > Mammalia > Chiroptera > Vespertilionidae > Myotis > Myotis daubentonii. The sequence goes on from NC_081841.1 coordinate 2,660,966, forward strand.
TTCGGGGCACAGGACACCGCACCCCCGGCCAGGGCTCCCTCTCTTTCTTTTCTCTCGTCTCTGCCGCTCGCCCGTTCCGCGTCTCTGGGACGACACCTCTTGCCTCCTCTGATCCTGGGCTCCAGAACCTTCCCTCTGCCCACACCGCGTCCCGCCATCTAATCTCGCCTCCGAGTCCCGGCCCTGGCCCCAGACTGGCGCTTCAGAGGATGGCCGCTTCTGGAAATACTTAAATCAACTTTATTCATCAAACACTATCTTAAGTCCTGGCCGGGTCCTCAGTTGGTTAAGAGTGTCACCCTGGCCCATCCGGTGTGGCTCAGTGGTTGAGTGCCAACCCATGAACCAAGAGGTCGCTGTTTGATCCTCGGTCAGGGCACATGCCTGCGTGGCGAGCTCGATCCCCAGTAGGGGGCGTGCAGAGGTAGCTGATAGGCGTTTCTCTCTCATTGATGTTTCTATCTCTCTATCCCTTTCCCTTCCTCTCTCTCTAAAAGCAATCCTATATAATAGAAGCCTAATATGCTAAGTGTCCAGTCATCCAGTTGGCTGTTCAACCAATCAAAGCATAATATGCTAATGATATGCTAAGACCACTCAACCATTCACTATGACATGCACTGACCAGCAGGGGGCAGACAGTCGACCGGTCAACCAGTCGCTATGACGTGCACTGACCACCAAGGGGCAGATGCTCTGACCGGTAGGTTAGCTTGCTGCTGGGGTCTGGCCGATTAGGACTGAGCAAGATGGGCCGGACACGCCCTGGAGCCCTCCCACGGTCCCTCCTCGGCTGGCCAACCTCCCGCATCTCTCCCCGGCCCCGGTAGTGCACCTGTGGGGTCCCTTGGTCTGGCCTGCGCCCTCTTGCAATCCGGGACCCCTCGGGGGATGTCAGAGAGCCATTTTCAGCCCGGCAGCAGAAACATTGGTCGCTGTGATACGCATTGACCACCAGGAGACAGATGCTCAATGCAGAAGCTGCCCCCTGGTGGTCAGTGTGCTCCCACAGGGGGAGCACTGCTCAGTCAGAAGTCGAGCTCATGGCTGGCGAGTGCAGTGGTGGTGGCAGGAGCCTCTCCCGCCTCCACAGCAGCGCTAAGGATGTCCGACTGCCGGCTCAGTGGGCCTAAACCATCAGCCAGACATCCCCCGAGGGCTCCCGGGCTGAGAGAGGGTGCAGGCTGGCCGAGTGCACACATTTCATGCACTGGGCCTCTAGTAAAAACATATTTTAACAAGAAAAAGTGTTGTCCTGATCTGCCAAGGTTGTGGGTTTGATCCCCAGTCAGGGCACATACAAGAATCACCCAGTGAACACACAAATAAGTGGAACAGCAAATTGATGTTTCTTTCTCTCTCCCTTCCTCTTTCTCTCTCAAAATCAATCAATAAATTTTTTTTTTAAAAAGCAGAAACGATACAAAACACCATCTTAAGAGTTAAAAATTCTACAAAGCTTCCATTTGGCCAAATATATGAGCCCTTAAGTAACGACGGTCATTTCACTATCACTTGTGACAAGTCTTTGGTTTTGGCTGTGGGTTTGATGTTCAGTACTGGACGAGTGGCACCTGGGGAAGAAAATTAGGGGAACCTGTTGGTGGGAGTGACGCGTGGTTGCCCCTGAGGTGGAGCCCCGGGCGGGGTCCTGGGGTGGTGCGTGCCACTTCTGGGAGGAGCGGGAGGCAAGAGCTGCAGGTCCTAACTGTCCCCCAGGCCCACCCCACGCCTCAGGGCCCACAGGAAGGAAGGCTGCACGGTCACGCCCCTGGGACCACGCAGTGGGACTCACCTCCCACCTGCAGGATGCCGTGTCTGGCCACGTCGTAGAAGGGGTGACTCAAGCTCAGGGCAGGGTCCTGGTCGGCCGTTGCCACCGCTGAGGGTCTTCGCACTGCGCCCAGCGCGGCTGCCTCCTCCTCATCTCTCTGCAGCTCTAGGGCGGACAGTGAGGAGGAGAGGAAGTCAGCTGTATGCTCCAAGGAGGAGCATGAGGGGGCCTCCTGACATCTTCTTATAGGACAGTCACCATGCCTCAGCTGTGCACCCACTACTCGCCCACCTCTGCTGTGCACCCACTACACGCCCACCTCTGCTGTGCACCCACTACACGCCCACCTCTGCTGTGCACCCACTACGCGCCCACCTCTGCTGTGCACCCACTACACGCCCACCTCTGCTGTGCACCCACTACACGCCCACCTCTGCTGTGCACCCACTGTGCGCCCACCTCCGCTGTGCACCCACTATGCGCCTGCTCAGTGTGCAGCACCATGGAAGAAGAAGAATGAGACCCGTGTGGCCTTCACACTGACAGAAGTGGAACCTGCGGCTCAGAGAAGGGGAATGACGTCCCCAAGGTCACACTGCTAACTGGCACCAGGGTGTGGGCTGAACTCGATCTCCCAGCTCCAAACTCTGGCTCGGGCCCTTCCTGAAAGATGCTGGCACTGGGAGCTGGCAGCAAGCCATGGCGGGGTGGAGGGCAGACACTGGGTGGCTGTGCTGTGAGGCAGGAAGCGCGAGCAGTTTCCGAAGGGGACTTAGAGAAGGGGAAGCGCCTTCATACAAAACAAATGGAGGTGTTTTCGGAAATGTCTCCAGCTGGAAAAGCATGGGGCTTCGAGCCTCAGGTGAGCACCTCCACACCCCGCCCCCCGGCACCTCCCAGGTGACCTTATTTGGGAGGCAGGGCCTTCAGAGATGAAAGGAGCTAGGATGAGGTCGCCCTGATGAGGGGGCCCTGGACCCAGCGATGCTGGACTTCTCTGGGAGAAGGGAGGACGAGAGACACGAGGGAGAGAGTCCTTGCACCTATCTCGGCCAGCTCCTCCAAGTCCAGCCGGGCCATGCTCTGCGGTGGGCAAGGGGGCGGGCACACTGTCACGATGCCACCTCTTGGGGACCCGGACAGGGGCTCCTTCTGACGCCCTGAGGGAGAAGCAGAGGAAGGGGGCGCATTTCACACACGTCTCCTGGATAGGGCTCCCTCCCACCAGCCGGGCCCGGGGCCGGAGAGCAGGGCGGAGGGCCGTGCGGGTGGGAACAGCACCTGCAGGGCCCACGAACGCCCCGGACACCATCACGCCTGCCTCGCCACCCCCCTCAGAGACTCGCACACTCACTCCTGTGCCCATTGTACGGAGCGAGTAACTGAGGCCGGCAAAGATCAGTTGGAGCTGCACAGCTGGTAACCATAACAAAAGCCAGGAGTCACCCTGTGCCCGGGACGCTGCCTCAACACCTGAAAACATCTAAAAAAATCCGTGTGTGTCCAAAAACGAGATATTCTGTGTCCCTGGAAAGGAGCAAAGTACTGACACACGCTAGGTCGCGGAGGAGCCTCGAGAACATCACGCTACGTGGCAGCAGCCAGCACGGAGGCCACAGCGTGTCTGATTCCTCCGATACGAACAGGCAGCTCCAGAGACAGGCAGCGGAGCGGGGCTGCCAGGCGGGGGAGGAGGCGCCAGGGGGACCGTGACAGCACGGGCTCTTTCGGAGGCGACGACAACGTCCTAAGGTGACTGGGTGACGGCCGCGCCATCTGTGAACACACCAGCAGGCTGAGCCGCACACTCTCCGTGGGCGGAGTGTGTGGCCTGTGAGCTGTATCGCAATAGCGGTTTAAAAACATTAACAAAACACGGTGAAAACAGCATGTAAGATTGGTCCAGTATTTTAAGAGCAGAAAAAAAAATGTTTAACATCGTTTTTAAAATGCTGTTTTCTGCCCTGGCCCATGTGCCCAGTGGTTAGAGCACTGGCCCGCACACCAAAGGGTCATGGGTTCAATTCCCATCAAAGTCACGTACCTGGGATGCAGGTTCGATCCCCGGCCCAGTCGGGGTGCGTTTGGGAGGCAACCAATCAATGTGTATCGACCTTTCTCCCTCTCTCTCTCCCTCCCTCCCGCTCTCTCTAAACATCAGTGGAAAAATATCTTCGGGGGAGGATTAACAAACAGGTAAATAAATAAATAAAAGTGCTGTTTCCTATGAATTCTTGGGGTTAAGATTTGTCAACCCATTTTTTCCCATGTTTGTCTTTTTATTTTCACTTTTGCAAAAGCCTGTATTGCTCTTAATATGAGTTAATGTTATTTAAACTAACAAATGCATGATTGGTAATAGAAATATTTTATGATATAAACATATTAAAAACCTTGTCTCCTTAAAAAAAAAACAACAACCAAAAATCCCCGCTAGCTTAGTGCCACTTCCAGCTCCATTTCACAGATGAGAAAACTGAGGTAGAGAAGGGAGTCGCCTGCCCAGATCCACGGCCCGTTAAGGGGCAAGGCTGCAGGGCTGGCAGCTCTGACCCAGGACTGAGGGTGGTGCAGACCCGGGAGTGAGAGCCAGCTGGCCGGGCTGGCGCACACACAGGGTGCAGGCACACAGCACCAGGCAGGGGAGCCCAGCCCTGCCCCCTGGGCCCCACCTGGCCCCACCGCCCACCTTCTCCACGGAAGGAACGCACCGTCCTCCAAGTCCAGCCTTCCCCAAGCTGTGGCCGATCACTGGCGAGGGCCCTGGGGGTGACGCCAGGCCTGGGAGCCTGTCCTCAGCCCTGGCCGGGAGCCACGCCCCACCCAAGTGAAAGTGAGAAAAGAAACTCAATCGCCTGCGCAGCTCCAGGCAGGGCGGCAGGAGGCCTGAGGAGCTGAGAGCCCTCTCGTTTGGCTGTGGGCACCCACCCAGCCTGGCTGCCGGAGGCAGGGTGCCCGGACTGGTGCTGCCCTTGGCAGTGGGGGCTGGGGGACAGTCCTGAGGGGGGCCTGCTGCCATCATTCCACTTGCACCTCACAACAGGCAGGGGCTCCCCAAAGTCTGATGATGGAAGGAGGCCACCCCACTCCCTGCCCCCCAGCGCAGGTCCTACAGTCCCGTGTGCCCTTCTGCGGTCCCGCCCGGAGGCTGAGCTGTCCCCAGCCAGACAAACACCTGGAGAGCAACCTCGGCAGCACCAGGTGCCCCCCTGAAAACGCAGGGGACCATGGAACACTCTAGACCAGTGATGGCGAACCTTTTGAGCTCGGCATGTCAGCACTTTGAAAAACCCTAACTTAACTCTGGTGCCGTGTCACATACAGAAATTTTTTGATATTTGCAACCATAGTAAAACATAGACTTATATTTTTGATATTTGTTTTTTATACTTAAATGCCATTTAACAAAGAAAAATCAACCAAAAAAATGAGTTCACGTGTCACCTCTGACACGCGTGTCATAGGTTCGCCGTCACTGCTCTAGAACATGTCTGTTTGAAAGCCTGGCAGGAGGCCGAGCCCACCAGGGCGAACAGCTGAAACAGTCCTCGTCCTCGGCCCAGGTCTGCCCGCCCCGGCACCGACGGCCAGGGGCACACGGAGCCCTGAAACCAGGAAGCCGCTTCCCCTCCCGGCCTCCGCTTTACCCAAAAGGGACGGTCCGTCTGGTTTCCCTTCAGGGTCAAAACCTCGACCCCATCGGCCGCAGGGACACCACCATTTGTTCTGAAGTTGGCTCGCTTGGCGGGTGTCACCCATAACCAGTGCTTTGTTGTGGCAACAGCAGCTAGTTGTGGGGGGATCTGGTGGGGGGGCCTGCGAGCCTCCCTCCCCACAGGGTCTTATAGTTGAGAGTAAAATATGGCCGCCCACGGGCTCAGGCACCCAGGGGCCCGGACCAGAGTCGGGGCCGCTCCCCACCCCTACTGCGCGCGGCCAGCAGGGAGAGGCCTGGGCCCGGGGAGGCCAGCGCCCTGCTCCCACGGGCACCGCCCGGTGGCCCATCTTCCCCGGCCCAGGAGCCCGTGGCGCGGGTGGCGGGTGGCGGCGCCCCGGGCAGTGCTCCCGCAGAGGCTGGCCCACCCGCCGTGAGGGGACGTCTCTGTGTCAGGGTGGCTGCCCTACGGCCCCCGCTGTCCGGTCAGACACAGGCCCCGGTGTTGCCGGGAGGCATGCGCGGATGTATGTGTGAACATTTACAGTCGGTACTTTCTGAGCAAAGCAGGCCATGGCCAGGCTGCGGGTGGGCCCCGTCTAATCAGTTCAAGGCCTGAAGAGCAAAAAACGAGGGTTTTCGGAGAAGGAATCCTGCCTCAAGGCCACAACCGGAATTCCCGCCTCAGTTTCCAGCCGCGTGGCCTGCCTTACAGGCCGGGCCCGGCCGGTCCCCACAACCAATGCCTTAGACAGCTCTACAGTCGGCCCGGCGTATCCGCGGCTTCCGCACCCGCTCAGCCAACCCCAGATCAGAGAGATGCTTTTTACCATGTTGCACGTTGCTGGCGTGTAGCATGTGGCAGGTCTACGCGGGTCGCATCTGTACGGAAAGCGTGCAGACCTTTTCTCTTCAGCATTCCCCGAACAGGTCAGCCTCAGCACTGTCCCCACAGCACGCACGTGTGGCAGGTCGCGTAAGTAATCTAGAGAGGGCTATGGTTCACGCAGGTGTGCAGAGGCTCCCCGCACATACACCGTTTCATACAAGGGCCTGGCGCATCCGTGTAGTCTGGTATCTGCGGGGGTTGTGGACCCAGTCCCTGTGGTTACCGAGGGACAACTGTGCATAAGTACCTCCTGTAAGTTCGGTTTCTCTGGACATCCTGATACAAGCCTCGTATACCCTCAGATTTCTCCTTCCTGTGGATTATCAGAATCACAGAACAGCGCAGCTCAGTGGTTGAGTGTCGACCTATGAACCAGGAGGTCACGGTTCAATTCCCGGTCGGGGCACATGCCCGAGCTTTGGGCTCAATCCCCAGTTGTGGAACATGCAGGAGATAGCTGATCAGTGATTCTCTCTCATCATTGATGCTTCTCTCTCTCTCTCTCTCTCTCTCTCTCTCTCTCTCTCTCTCTCTCTCCCTTCCTCTCTGACATCAATTAAAATATATATTTTTAAAAAAAAGAATCACAGAATAGTGGAGCCAGGGAGGATCCTGGTGAACGTCGTGCGCCATCAATTGTCCCTGAGGCCCAGAGAGGGTAAGGGACTTGCCCAAAGCAACACAGCAAGTGTGTGCAGAGCTGTCTCCTGACTCCAGCCTAGAACCAGAGTGACTCCACATCTGATGGAAAATGTCCAACTTTTTTTTTAACACAAGAGAAAGAGCATATTCAGCACCCCCCCCCCCCGCCCCAGCAGATTCCCCCTCATCCTTGTGTCCAGGCCACGGTGTCATTCCTCAGTCTCTGCGCTGGGACCCCACCCTCTTCCTGGAAAGTTGTCTGAACTGTTGCTTAAACCTCTGGCTGCCAATCAATGTCCTGCATTTACTCGGGTCCCGGGTCACCTCCCCTCCGGCTGTCTGACTCACCCCGGGGAAGCTGTGTTACAAGCCTGCGGTGATAGATGGGGGGGGGGGGGGGGCGGCACACAATCGCTCCTGTCTGTAGATGCGAACTCCGTCCTGCCCAGTGGAGGTTCATTCACTTCTCTCCCTCCCCCCGCGCTGCCCCCCAAGGTCCAAATTTGCCTCCCTCTCACGTCGTTTTCCGTATTTCTGACCATAAACGCCTGCCCTTCGGACTCTCTTTCCAACCAGCGATCACGTCGGCCAGGTTCCCTCCCGAGTCAAATAAAATCTTTAATGCGTGTTCATGTTTACACCGTAAGACAGGCCTGCTTTATCCTTCCTGGAACGATCCTTCAGTGTGCCTTCGCGCTGGGCCCCAGCCCTCCGCCAGGAGCAGGCACTGAATGAGAGGCATTTTCCTTTTCTTTTTTTGTTAATCCTCACCCGAGGATATTTTTCCACTGATTTTTTAGGGAGAGTGGAAGAGAGAGGGAAAGACAGAGAGAAACACATCGATTGGTTGCCTCCTGCATGAGCCCTGACCAGGACCCGGGGTGGGGAGGAGCCTGTTGCAACCAAGGTACGTGCCCTTGACTGGAATCGAACCCGGGACCCTTTGGTCTGCAGGCTGACGCTCAACCACTGAGCCACACTGGCCAGGGCGGGGGAGGCATGTCTGTCCCGCCTCACCCTCCGCCTGAGTCCACACCTGGGCTCCTGCCCCTCTGGCTGCAGGCCCTTCCCGCTGAGCCGCCCCAGGAGCCTCCTGGGATGGGGACTGGGGGTGTGTGACACGGCTCCAGCGGAGATGTGGCCACAGGGATGCCATGCAATGGAGACTTCAACTCCCCGACTCTATTTATACTTCACAGCAAATGGTTTGTTGCTATAAAAATACATTTGCACATTCCACAAACAAGCCCTCACAGCAATTATCAAAACGCTGTTGCTACAAATTAACGCCTACTCACCTTGGGCAAATTAGCACCGAATTTCATGCGGAATTTCATGCGCGCGGCGGGTGGATGCCCAGGGCATAGAGGAAGAGCTCACTACGGCAGCCGCACTGCACGGCGGCTCTGGTCTGGGAGCGGGCAGGTGCCCCCCATCCGGGCCTAAGCCTGCATTTCCAGGCAGAGCCCTGAGGCCCCTGGAGAAAGGGCGGAAGCAGGGCCACACCTGCAGCAGGCAATGCAGAGCCAGGCGGGAGGGGCGGGGAGTCTTGCTCTCGGCTGGGAAGGGGGTCCCCACTGAGGTGGGAATCCAGGGGCGCCTGGGAGAGGCGTTCTCACCGCTGTCGCAGCTGTCGCCGATGGACTGACGCAGACCCCACTGCCCGCTCTTCCTCGCCAACACCGCTGGGGCCTGACGCTGGCGAGAAGGCAGGTAGGTGCCGGCAGCGGGGCCAGCAGCCACAGGCATCTGGGCAGGACCCCGGGGGAGACGCCCAAGGCCGCAGCAGCCAGGTGACCTGCTACGTGACCTTGTCAGAGGCCTGCCCCCCCCCCCCCGCCCGGGTCCCAGGGACCCTGGGCGCTGAGAGAGAGCAAGGGGACCCTGGGCCACCCGCACTCCTGTGGCTCTCGCAGGCACCAACGCCAAGACTCGGCTCTCCCCGGCCTTGCCCTGCCCAGGGCACCCAGGGCTCATCTGGGTGTGCACTCGCCTGCACAGGCCCTGCTGCCGGCGCTGGCCCAGCCCACCTCCCAGAGCCACCTGATCCCCAAGAGTCACCCTATCTTCCTCTTCAAAGGTTTGTGGGGAGCCAAGTGAGACGATCAGCACACGGCTTCTTCCCAGGGGCTTCTGGGAAAGCAGGGCCCTGTGTCAACAGGCCTCGGGAGCAGCCTGCTGTGTATGAAGGTGAAGCCTGGAAAGGCTGCAAGTAACTCACTGCCCCTGAAGATCCAGAGGCCCACAAAAAGCCCTGATCAAGCCGTACCTGATCTCCAGACCATTTCAGCTACATGGCCAGTATAGCTCAGAGCTGGGTCTTTTGTTCATTACATTCAAAAGTGTCCCGTTGCCCCGGGCGCCTCACCCACCCCAGGCTGGGAGTGGGGCTTCCTCGGGTGCCAGCAGCCCTCAGCTCCATCACGGCCCTCCTCAGCCTGCACCCGGCTTCTGTGTGTCCTTCCGGGCCTACCACCCTGTGCTCCCTGGTAGCCGGGGACATTTCTGACTCATGCCCGAGTCTCAGCCCTCACCCAGGCCAGGGACGTGAACAGGAGCCCAGGAGAGGGGGCCTGTGGGATGAGAGACAGGCACGTGACAGCGCCCAGCACTCGAGGCCTCCAGGCCAGGCTTCCCCAGCATTCCCAGGTCACTCCCCCTGCCCGCCTCCCTTCCTCCCTCCCTCCATTCTCTGCCATCGCGGGCTGCTCCCTCCCGAAGTGGACATGGTGGGGCCTCTGCCATAACCTCCATCATCCATGCTCAGACCTGCCAGGTGGGGGACGGCGAGCCCCCTCCTCGCCCGCCTAAGGGACGCTAATTCTCATGCTCTCCACCCCCAAACTCAGATCTCAGAGCAGACTTCTCTCCCAGCTCTGGACTCGAATAGCCCAGCTGCCTACTCCACACCTCCCATGGCACCTGAGTGCCAACAGCTTCCTGCTCTTAGAACAAAATCCAAACCCCTACCAACCCCCGAGACTCCCTGTAGCGTGGCTCTGCCGCCCTCTGGATCTCATCTCACACCACCTCGGCTCCCCCATGCTCTCTGCTCCAGCCACCCAGGCCTCTGGCGCTCCTCCGACACGCCAGGCTGTTCTGCCTCCGGGCCTTTGCACATGCTGTTCCCGCTCCCTGGGACAGGGGCTTCTGGCTTCTGCAGGCAGGAAGTGATCCATACACGGTTTCTATCATTATCATTGGCTCAAGTGCAATTCAGTTATTCGGTCGGATTCACATCTACTCCTCACTGGCCTCCTCGGAAATTGGTGTGGGATAGAGGAATGTGGTGAGATCCGCTCCCTCTAAGAAACCTACTCTCTGCCAGATGCCTCTTCCAGAAAGATCGGGTTACAGGTTAGCCAGGTCACAGGCTTTCCCTCAACTCGGCCAGAGAGAGAAGCCCCCGGGTCCCAGGGGGAGGTCAGGCCACTCTGCACCTCCCAGACCAGGGTCCGGGGTCCCATCTCCTCTGCGCCCCCAGGAGACCCCACGCTGACCTCTGTGAGCAGGTGGGGGTCTGGGATGAGCGGTGGGAGTGAGAAAGCAGGTGGGGGAGCTTGTGGTGGCCCCCACCACCTGGAGCTGTCCTGTGGGTGACAATGTACCCGCCCCCTGCCTGCCACTGTCTCCTTTGCTTGTTTTAAGGGGACACCTCCCCAGAAGGTTCCGGACTCCTGACCTGCCAAACCAGTTCCTTCTAATGGACAGTCACCAGCTCCAACTGAAAGTGAACTCCTGGCTGCCCGGCTCTGGCCGGGGTCACCGGAGAGAGACCTGCTTGGCCCTCAGCCTGGGCAGGAACAGGCACCCCAAGTTCATTCTGCACACACTCCCCAAGCTCTTCTCCCGCCGGCGGGGGCGGGACCGGCACTAGGAAGTGCAAACACACACAAAGGTGCAGCGCCCTGTGCCGCGCCCTGTGCCCGAATTAATGACTTGATTCTCCCAGTAACCCTAGGAAAAGGCAGCAACGCCCGGCCGGCGAGGCCCAGTGGTTGAGCATCGACCTATGAACCAAAAGGTCACAGTTGGATTCCCGGGTCAGGGCACATGCCCGGTTGCAGGCTGGATCCCCAGTGGGGGGTGTGCAGGAGGCAGCTGATCAATGACGCTCTCATCATTGATGTTTCTCTCTCTCTCTCCCTCTCCCTTCCTCTCTGGAGAGGAATCTGTTCCTCCCTTAATATACACGTACATTAAGATTGTCCGTACTTTACAGGTGGGGAAATCAAGGCACAGAATGGCTAGCAACTCAGGGTCACAGGGCCAGCTGTGAGCCACGGTGCGTGGACACTGTTCCCTCTGAGCCGCAGGACAGCCTGCCGCTTATGACACCCACGTGAGAGGCGAGGAAACGGGCAGAGAAGTGACTTGGTGAGTCCTCAGCCAGGTCCCCGCCTTCCAGGGCCCAGAAACCTGGCCCAGGGCCAGAGTCCCAGGAGCCGCACAGTAAGGGCTCTGGGGCCACACTCGGGACGGCGGGCCACCCGCAGAGCCACACACACACACACACACACACACAAGCGTCTTTGAGGCTGTCCCCACCCCCACAGTGCCGGGCCCAGATGCACCCAGGAGGCCCCTCGGGACGCCTGTGACACATCTTCCTCGGGTACCAACCCTACTCAGCGGGTGGAGGGAAAAGCAGTTTAGCTGAAAAGAAATGGAAAGCATCACTTTCATTCCCCCATCTCGTTTCACGCGGACTGAAGGGCAAGTCACTGGCAGGCTCCAGTGTGTCCACCGAAGGCGACCTCGTGCCCTGGGGAGAGGCAGTGCCGGGAGGGGAAGGTGCGGACGCTGCAGCCACAGCTGCCACCAAGGCCTGGCTCTCCACACACTGGCCCTGGGACCTCCCTGCCTCAGTTTTCTCACCTGTAAAAGGGGACAGTGACTGTCCCTGCCTCCTGAGGCTGTGGTGAGGGAGGGAGGAGGCCATCGCACGTGCTGTGAGGGCTTGACAGCCCAGCGACGGGACCATTCTGGGAAGGACGGCCGACAGGGTCACGTTAGGGTCAGGAGGCTGAGTCCCCGAGAGGGAAGGCCACCTGCTCACAAACAGTTCTCTGACTCCTCCTGCTGCCTCTGTGCCTCAGTTTCCCCATCAGTGAAAGAGGGTACAAACAGGGAATGGGATGGGTTTTAAATGTGGTGAGAGACGCGCACCAGGCACCTCTGGGTGGCTGAGCTCTTGCTATCTGTCCTCTCTCTAACCGAGCCACCGAGCCACGGGCGATGGTGTGCCCAGGAGAGATGCCATACGTCCATGGGGTCTCTAGTGAAGTCGGTTCCCAGTCCGTAAAAGATCTCAACGAGGTCAGATCTGAATGACTTAAGGACATGGTATCCAAGTCAGCTGTACCAGCTCCACTGTCAGCTCCTCCACAGGCATCTCCACCCCCTTACATGCGAGTTCCCTCCAGCCTTTGTGTGACCCAAAGCACCATACCCTTCCCTGCCTATCTCCTGTCCATCTTCCCCCTCAATGGTCGCCTCCTCCAGGAAGCTCTCCTTGACCACTCAGGTACCCCTGGCTTCTCTCTGTCACACAGAGAGCAGACTCTGGGTCCCTGTGGGCAGGGCCCAAGGAGGTGGCTGTCCACAGGGCCAGCTGGGCCCCGGCCAGCGCCCTGTGTCCCTTTCCACCCCCCACTACCCCCCCTCCAGGTGCTGGCTTGAGGAATGGTTTGTCACCACATTCAGGGAGGAACTCACAAACAAGATTCTAAAACTGCCAGCGGAGACCATCCGAAGATGTTTGCTGCTGGGTCCTAAGTTTTGAGTTCTCACCTGGACAAATGCAGCACTGCCCGCCACAGCCCTCTCTGGAATCAACACGGCCCCCAAGTCTGGGCCCTGTCCCCCGCTCTCCCCCTCCCCACCGGACGGACAAGGACGCACAGGAATCCCCCCTCTGGCTGGCGGTCTCTTGGAGGATTCCGCGTCCCCCGCTCTGCCTCCCACACCTCCCAGGGCGGTGGGCGCCCCCACCCAGCGCCGCCCCAGTGGCCGCCAGGAATTCTCAGGTGGCCCCAGCCAGGGTTTGAGGAAAGTGAAAGCAGCCGGGGCCTCCCCCGCTTGTTTGTTGGGCCTATTTCCTCCTGGGCTCCATCCCCGGCTGACGGGCCAGCACCCCCTCCGGGCCAGCACCCCCTCCGGGGCCCTGAGCCTGACGCCGCAGCACCTGCTGCGAAACGGCCCGCGCCTTCGCCTCCCAGGTGCGCCCGCGCCCGGGTTGCGGGGAGGCGCTGATGAGTCTGCGCAGTGTGCCGGCCGAGGGGACACCCCGAGTTAGGGGAGGAAAAAGGGGGGCCAGCGAAAGTTTGGGCTGAGTCAGCCCAGCCGGACCAGACCAAACCAAGTAAACACCAAACACCGGGAGAGAAGTGGGGGCGCAGGGCGAGAAGGGGGGCGAGGCGGGAGCAGAGGGAGCGCGCGGGGAGCCCGGGGAGGGGTGGGGCGGCCGGGGAAGGGACCTGGGTTGGCACCAGCCTTGGCACCGCGACACGTGGCGCCCCGCCTCGGCGTGCCCCTCCCCCTTCCCGGAGCAGCGAGCCCGATCTGCCGCCGCCGACACCCTCCGCCCCGCGCCGCACCCCGCAAGCACAGGCGGCTCCCTCCACCGCCGCCGGGCCTTACCTGCTGCGCAGCCGCCCGCGCCGCACCTGGGCTCAGGCCCGCGGCCGCTCACCTGGCCCCGCCCCGGACATGGCTCCGGGCTGGACCGCCCGCTCCCCTCCCCCCTCCCCCGCCTCCCCAATCTGCGGGTTTCGAGCATTGGGCGCCCGGGGTCCGGCTAAGTCTGGGGGCGGGGAGGCGGAGCGAGCGCAGCAGGCGGTGCACTGTGCGAGGATGATGGCCCCGAACCCCGCCTTGGCCGAGCCGCCTTAGGCGCAGCGCCCACGCCTGGGGCCCACCCTGTGCTCGCTGATTTCAGGGATCTGCCGAGCGAGGTGGGGAGGAGTGAGATTTGCAAGGAGTTGAGGGGAAGCAATCACTCAACAAATGCACGGCCAGGTGCTGACTTCCCGGGGTTGTGGGGCGTTCCCGTGGTTTCCACAATTTGGGAGCATTGGTTGAGTGATCGTTTCCTCCCAACCCCTCACAGATCTCACCTCGGGCACAGGCCAATCACGCAGGTGTTCACCCAGCCACAGTGAGCAGATCGGGCCAGGCCAGTGTGACGAGCTGCTGGACTTGGCCTGGAAGGCTGGGGAGGAACAGGCCTGGCCTCTCCTCTCTCCCAGCCCAGATGAGGAAGCCTGGCGCACTAGGGTCACCAGGCAGACATCCTGTGACCACCCGGAGACCCAGGCTTAGGGTGAAGCAGAAGTGGCACGGAACTGGGTCCTTGGTGACATTGTAGAGCCCCTGGATCAAACCCAACCTGAGGCTTGCTCTGTCTGTGGACTTTCTCATTGAGTGTGCCAATGAAGTCTTTTTGTTTAATCTAGTTCGAGCTTTCTATTTCCTGCAAGGTGTAACATGATAAAATATCCGAATACCTTTTAAACAAAGGGCAAAGACATTCCCTCTGATAGCAGTAGCAGAAAAAAACCCAGGGAAGGCCTCTAACTGGCTAATCCTGAAACACGTGACCATTCCAGGGACCAGACGGAAGTTGGACAGACCAAAACTTTATCTTCCCCAAAGTTAAGACAGTCATCCTCACACCAGCTGTGCCCATGACGACCATGAAATAATTGAACACAGCTTACTATTAATGGAGACCCGCGACCGGATGTAACATCAGTTACCTTCCGTGGAAGGCCAGTGCAGGGGGCTGTTTGCTCCCTGCAGTACCCCCAGTGCTTAGGCCTGCAATGGCACACAGCGGGCGCTGTCCCGGTCCATCTGAATGAACGTGTGACCTTGCATTCTATCCCCACCCACGCACCTGCCTTTTCCTTGCAAAGACTTCAGCTCACAGCACACTTGCCAGTAATCCGAGCTTCCTTGCTCCCAAAGGTGCTAACTTTGAACAGACATGTATACCCGAACCTCTGGATGGAGCAGGGATGGGGCCTCTTTTAGGTCAAAACCCCCTTTTTTAAATATATCTTTAAAATATATATACTTTTATTAATTTCAGAGAGATACAGGGAGACAGAGATAGAAATATCAATGGTGAGAGAGAGTCATTGATTGGCTGCCCGCAATCTGGGCATGTTGACCAGGAATTGAACCGTGATCTCCTGGTTCATAGGTCGCTGCTCAACCACTGAGCCACTGGGTGGGGTGGGGGGCGGAGGGGGCGCAGGCGGGGGCAGGGAGGGGGCTCTAGGTCAGACCTCCTCCCAGCAGCCATTTGCTGGGTTTTGTCTAGAGCTCTGTGCCAGGTTCTTTCTGTTTGTGGAATGCAAACATCTTTTATTTTGTTAAGCCATCAACGTAAGATCCCTCTCTCAAGAAAGAGGGACAAGGGGCAGGTTTTTTGTTTTAAAAAGCACTTTGCATGGAAGCAAGAGAAAACCCCCCCATGGGGTCCCCAGCAGGCGTGGTCCTTCCCTGCTGTTACCAAACATCAGGGGGGATGCGCTCTCCTCGCTTTTGTGTTTTGTGCAAAACTCATACAAATTCCACAGCCACAGCTCAGCGATGGCGAAACACTCAATAAAGCAGCAACACACAGCGATTGTCGGCAAAAGAATGCAGGTGCCGGCCCCATTCACAATAGAAGGGGAAAGACGGAAGGAGGAAGGAGCGGGAAGGCCCGCGGGCTCTCCTCCAGTTTCTTTCTTCTGCTCCCTCCCCTCCATAATCAGCCCCCCCCCCCCCCCCGCGCATAATCAGCCCCCCCACCCCCCAGTGAGTCGTTCCCCTTTGTTGCTGTAACAATAACTCCTTGCATTTCAAATGCTCTGCGATGGAAGAAGAAGAATGGTGCGGGATGAAGGAATGACATGCGAGCGGTATGATTCCCAGCTTTATTAAATTTGCTCTCACAAATGTTTATGAAGCCGGAGAGTAGGCGCTCCCCCAGCGGCCGATTCCGCATTAATGAGCAGGGGCGTGGGGGCGGGAGGGAGGGGGAGAGGCAGGGCCCGGCCCAGGGCTTGGCTCCTCATTTGTTTTCTCCCAAATGAACTCTCCTGCCAGCTGCCTGAGCCCAGACTTTGTCTGCTTCGAACCATGTTAAACCACGAAAGCAAAATTTCCAGGCTGCGAGTGGGTGTGACAGCCGGCTGGAGCCAAGGCGGCCAGCAGGTCACTTCCAACCCTCCCTGCGGGCCAGGCCTGAGACCCCGAGGTCAGGGGCCGCTTTGCTGCTGTAACAGGCCCGGGTCCTCGGGTTCCCCATAGCCCCCCCCCCCGCCCCCCCCCCCTGCTTTACAGACAATGCATTTGGTTGTTCCTACCGACTGCAGAGTCCAACCCCATGCCTCTCCACAAGGCTTTGGCAATGGCTTGGATCTAATTTTTAAAAAGTATATTGTTATTGATTTCAGAGGAAGGCAGAGGGAGAGAGAGATAGAAACATCCCTGATGAGAGAGAACCGTTGATCAGCTGCCTCCTGCAGGCCCCACACAGGGGATCGAGCCCGAAACCGGGGCCTGTGCCCTGATCAGGAATTGAACTGTGACCTCCTGGTTCCTAGGTCAATGCTCAACCCCTGAGCCACGCCGGCCCGGCCGGGCTGGACCTAATCTTTAAAGCCTTTTTGATGTGCAACTGAGCAGGTCATGCCCCTGCGGCCCTATTTCACATCAGGGTGGGACCCTGGTCATGTGCTCTGGCCTCTGGCACCTTTTAAAAGCATTTTTATTGATTGATTTTTTTGAGAGAGAGAGGAAGGGGGGAGAGAGAGAGAGAGAGAGAGAGAGAGAGAGAGAGAGATGGATTTGTTGCTCCGCCCATTTGTGCATTCCTTGGTTGCTTCTTGTTTATGTCCTGACCTGGGATCCAACCCACTATCAGACGACACTCTAACCAACTGAGCTACCTGGCCAGGGCCCGGGCCCCTTGCAACTACCTTTCAAATTCCCTGACTAGCCTCTCTGCCCAAGGCAGTCAGACAACAGGTTTACTCAGCCTGCTTTGCAAACAGGGCCCAGACAGTGACTCAGCGTCCACCATGGTGACATGTGCCCTGGGTGGGGGGGTGTCATTCCTGGAATTTGTTCCACTGGAGAGGGCGGCTGTGTGTTCAGTTTGGGCTCAGGGTGGGATGTGATGTGGAGGCTGCAGGGGCTACAAGGTTAAGCACCTGGGATATGGTTGTCATTGGAGCCGGTGGCAAGTGTGGGTTTGGTCCAGTGCAAATGGAGCATCTCTGTGAGCTGGGAGAATCTCTATGCAGTGGGAGCAGCCCTGAGTGGTGGGAGCAGCCCTGAATGGTGGGAGCACCTCTGTGGGCTGGGAGCATCTCTGTGAGGTGGGAGAATCTCTGTGCAGTGGGAGCAGCCCTGAGTGGTGGGAGCATCCCTGAGTGGTGGGAGCATCCCTGAGTGGTGGGAGCAGCCCTGAGTGGTGGGAGCAGCCCTGAGTGGTGGGAGCACCTCTGTGCGCTGGGAGCATCTCTGTGAGGTGGGAGCATCCCTGTTTTCCCATCAGGCTTCTCCAGTGGGGTGGGGTGAGGCATGGTTCCTGGAAGTTAAGCCTCGAGCTTGGCTCTCTGCGGCCCTGACAAATCCAGGAGCTTCCGACATCCTTTAATAAATGCCTTTGCAAAAAGAGGAACAACTGTAATAATCCGAACAATAAAGATTTAATTTAGAAAAATAAATAAATAAATGAGTGCCTTCGCTGTGTAACCAGCCGGAATCGGCTTCCGTGACTGCAGCTCAGAGCCTTCCCGATCCCGCACCCTTCTCCCTTTCTTCAAACCCTCGCCCCCGGATATGTTCCCATTGACTTTTAGAGAGAGAGGAAGGGAGAGAGGAACATTTACCAGTTGCCTCCCCGACGCACCCGACTGGGGATCGGGAATGGAACCGGAAATCTTTTAGTGAATGGGACACCGCCTGCCCCAACCAACCGAGTCGCCTGGCCAGGGCCCACATCCTTCTGCGTTATGCTACCCGGACCCTCCTCCCCCTCCAAACACAGACCAACAAGTCCCCGCAGTGAAGAGAGAAGTGTCCGCACGAGGACTCCTTCTGTGATGTCGCAGACACTGTTCATTCTACAGCGTTTACAGCCCGTAGAGCAGTCTGCGCCCCCGCAAACGCGCCAGTCAGCGGGAAGTGCTCTTGTGGGCGAAGCTCGGTTTATTACCAGGCCAACACCGCCTTCAGGCTGAAACCCAGCAAGTGGTTTGCCCAACACACTGTCGTCTGTACAGCGCTGCTGCGTCCGACGCCTGTTGTCGAGTGTACAATCCTACAGCCAGCACCTGCACGGCGTGCCCATATAGTGCAACAGACAAGCAGAGAAACACCACCAGCTACAGAATTTTATGTCTGGAAAGATCCTTGCTGCAGATGGAGAGACCGAGGACAGGGCGACTTGCCTAACACCACACAGCAGGTAAGTGATCAATTCAGGCTCGGCCCGCGAGGGGTATGCCGGACACACAAACATGCCAAATGTCGTGTCCCAGGGTCAGCCTTCTCCCGCTCACAGACGATCTTCCTCTAGATCAGTGGTTCTCAACCTTCAGCCCTTTAAATACAGTTCCTCATGCTGTGACCCAACCATAACATTATTTTCGTGGCTACTTCATAACTGTCATGTTGCTACCGTTTTGAATCATAATGTAGATATCTGATATGCAGGATGGTCTTCGGCGACCCCTGTGAAAGGGTCGTTCGACCGCCAAAGGGATCGCGACCCACCGGTTGAGAACCGCTGCTCTAGGGTATTTGGGAGAGTGTATCAGTCAGACCCACCCAGGTTATGATGCAGTAACAAACATCCCTCAGTCTCAGGGGCTGACACTTAGGTCTCCTCCATTCATGGCATGCCTGCAGCCCCCACTCCCTGCCGCCTGGAGTGGTCCCATCTGGAACACACCTGTCCCCACGCAGAGGGAAGAGGAGCTCTGGAGGGTCTCCGCCCGGCAGCGAAGTGCCGCAGCTCCCAAGGGCCCAAGTCCCTTCTCAGGACTCAGGGCCCCACCAGCCACGAGGGACCAGGAAGTGCAGGCCTTTCGTGTGCTCGGGAGGCAAGGAGCGGAGCACCATGATTTTCGGGGCTTACCTGCAATCTGTCCCATTGCATCCCGGCGGATGTCCTCTGCCGGACAGCCTCCTCACGTCCCCCAGGACCGCCGAGGCTGCTGCCCATGTCACCCCTGGACACTCCGGAGCTCAGGACCATGGTCCCCCTGCTGGGAGGCCCCCTCCTCTTGCGCCCCAGGAGAGCCCACACCAGGGAGCCCACATCCCCTAAGGGAAGTGGTGCGGACAGCTGTCTGAGTTAGACTCCGCTGGGGCCCTCATGTCAGTGAATCCCACGGTCTCCGCCCTTTTGTGTGGCTCATTTCACGGAGCACAGTGCCCTCAAGGTTCATCCAAATTGTGGCAAGTGACAGGATTTCCTTCCTTTTTTTTAAATATCTTTTTACTGATTTCAGAGAGGGAGAGGGAGAGAAACATCAATGATGAGAATCATCGATCAGCTGCCTCCTGCACGCCCCCTACTGGGCATGTGTCCTGGCCAGGAATCAAACTGTGACCTCCGGGTTCATAGGTCAATGCTCAACCACTGAGCCGCACCGGCTGGTATGGATTTACTTCCCTTTTAAGGCCGAGTCATTCCACTGTATGGACGGACCACACTCTGCTCACCCGTCCACCTGCCCACGGACACCTGGCTGCTTCCACCTTTGGCTCTCACGAGTGGAGGTGCCGTGAACACGGGTGGACAAGCATCTCGAGTCCCTGCCTTCTGTTCTTTGGGGCATAGTCAGTCTTTCTAATTACAGATTAAATGTTACTCTCATGGCCAATGGAAAATCACAAATGAGTCAAAACTCTAAAGGGGGCCCCCTTGGCACACCCTGCTTCCTAGCCTTTCTCCCCAAGTCCTCCCCTTTTCCGGGGGCTTCCTCTGCTGCAGGCAGCTCCCCACCTGGCAGAACCCTCCTCTCTCCCCTCAGCGATTCCTGGGCCACAGCCCGCCCGGCAGCACCCCAAAACCCCCTTCTGGAGACTGAACCAGCGGAGCGAAGCGGGGCACTGGAGCTGGGGCCTGGAGTCAACCTAATAGGGCAGTGGTTCTCAACCTTCTGGCCCTTTAAAACAGTTCCTCATGTTTTTACCCCCAACCATAAAATTATTTTCATTGCTGGAGAAACCAAGATGGCGACATAGGTAAACACCGGAAATTGCTGCCTCGCACAACCACTTCAAAAATACAACTAAAAGACAAAACGGACATCATCCAGAACCACAGGAAGGCTGGCTGAGTGGAAATTCTAGAACTAGAAGGAAAGAGAAAAGCACACTGAGACTCAGAGGAGGTGCGTAAGAAAAGGGCAGAGGTGTGGAGGCGCACGTAGAAAGGGCCGGCAACTGAGGACACGGTGGTCTTTTTCACCGCATCAGCCCTGACCTCCTGGACTTGGAGTTTGAGACTTGGGGCACCTGCCTGCTGGTCCTTCAGAAGGCGGGGAAGCTGGGCACCGCCTTGGCCTCCAGCTGGGCTCCGAGGGCTCCAGGTGGCTCTCTCTCCTCTCTTCCTTTGTAACCAGACGTGAGCTCCAAAGAGGAAACATTGCAAAAGAGAGGATTGCAAAATTCCTCTGGCACGACACCCATGGTTGCCCTTCCCTGTCCTCAAAATGCGTTTCCTCCCTCTGTCCACCTTCTCACTGAACTCTGCCTTTCTTTTTTTCATGAACTTTTTTTTCATCGTCACTCAGGGATATGTTCATGTGTTTGTTTTTTATTGATTCTAGAGTAAAAAGGAGAGGGAGAGAGGGAGAAACATCAATGTGAGAGAAACATCAATTGGTTGCCTCCCATATGCGCCCCAACCAGGGATCGAGCCCGCAACCCAGAAAGTGCCCTGACCAGGAATCCACCCTGAGACCCTTTGGTGCACAGGATGACTCTCCAGCCAACTAACTGAGCCACACAGGCCGGGGCCGAACAGCTCATTTTGGAATAATTTCAGATTTGGTGAAAAGTTGCAAAGGTAGTTTTCATAGACCCTGCCCCCAGCCCCCCTGATGTTCATGTCTTACAGAACCCTATACCTGCATCCCGACTGGGGGTGGAACCTACATCCTTTGGGGTCCAGGAGCAATGCTCCAGCCAACTGAGCCACCAGGCCAGGCCTCCCCATCAACATCTTTACTGACCAATCAGAGTGGCTCCATTCTGACCAATCAGGACAGTGTCCTTTGGATCAATCAAACTGCGAGGATTTGTATGAGGACGGACCCATCGGGTACTGAAGGCAGGGCCACCTGCCAACCAGCTGCCCTCTGGCTCTAGGGGCGCATTTGCCCTTTCCTCCCAGCTGGCATTTCCCCAGCTGGAGCTGAAGCACTGACGCTGTCCCCCTGGCACAGAGCGGAGCAGAGGAAGCAGCTGGCACAGGGCAAGGCAACCAGCGCGGAGCAGAGCGGAGCAGAGCAGCAGGGCGCAGAGGGAGCCCACAGCCTTGGCGGGCCCGGGCCCCACAGCAGGGCCGTATCCCAGCTGAGCTGTTTGGCACGCACCCAAGGTGCCTTCTTTACCCTAAACTGGAGATTCCTGTTGGCCTGGAATTGGCGCCAATGATCATTGGTTGACAGGGGTCTGTCCCTAGAGGCGGAGACTAGACAGAAGTTCACCCCAGGGGCCTGGTTCCCCACTGTCCTCACAGGAGGGCAGCCATCTGTCCTGGCGTCTGGGTCTCCTAGCTGGGCCCACCGCCTGGGCAGTCTGGTTTCCAGCGCAGCCTTTTCTTTCAGGACTCGGGCGGGGGTCCTCTCAGTGAGCCCCCGGGAAGCTGCCCCGCGGCTACCGAGGGCCTCCCCGCTCAGAGGTGCGCTCGGTCCAGGCCCTGGGAGCAGCGCTAGGAGTTGCTCTGTTGGCAGCTGGCGTGTGTTCTTAACGCCGGTCTTCCCTCCTCCTTACTCTCTCTTCAAGGAGAACCTGCTTCCGGGATTACAAGTGCCTCCAGGTCACTTCAAATAGATATAAGAATTTTTTAAAGTAAAATTATGTGTATCTATGTGCTGACCCACAATATTGAGACACAAATCCCCGTCCTTTCAGTACACCTTACGCTATCCCTTCAGAGAGGGAAGGAGAGGGAGAGAGAAACATCAATGATGAGGGACAATAATTGATCGGCTGCCTCCTGCACACCCCTACTGGGGATTGAGCCTGCAACCCCAGTATGTGTCCTGACCAGGAATGGAACTGGGACCTCCTGGTTCATAGGTTGGTGCCCAACCACTGAGCCACACTGGCCAGGCCTAAACTGTTCAATATGTTAAAGTGGATTCCCAGGTAGGGGCATCAGAAGCACTTGGGGTGCCTTCCCCAAACCACGTGGCTGCCTGGTGGGCCCCTCTGCTCCAGGGCGTCCCCAGACACCGCACTGACCTCCCCACCCCCCCCCCCATGTGCGACTCCTGTCCTCCCTCCTCCTGTGCCCCCAGGCTCGCCCACTGTTGGGGCCGTCCATGCCCCGTGGCCCTCCCTGCCCAAGGACATCTGTCTCCTCAGGCTTCTGCGCCAGGCTCAGCCTGCCCCACGCAGTGCGAGCGGCCCCGGCACCACTGGAGATGAGACACAGAGAGCTACCACCCCAGGTCCCTTCCCCCATCCCCAGCGTGTTGTTTCTCCTCGAGAACCCGCTGGCCTGAGCCCCACTCCCCCACAGTGTCACCTCCCCTCAGACACCTCTCCCCTCCTCCTTTCCCCACCCCCTCTGATGCCTCCTGCGGTCACCTTGCAGTTGAGTCCTGGTCCCTGGGTCCGTCGGCTTCCAAAGGGACCCACCTGGGACAGCACCTGAGCTACTGAGGAAGAGCTGAACGGATGAGCTAAGAAATGTGTAGGTCTGTGACGGTGGCTGAAGTTGAAGGAACCTCCATGTTAGCCAGACCTGGGGAGAGGGTATCAGTCCAGCATTCACTCACTCAGTCACTCACTCAGTCATTCCATAAACACCATTAGGGCCTCACTGCGGGGATGCAGTCGGAGCAGGAGAGAGCGCCCACCATCTCGGGCAGGCGAGACGATGGTCACTAGGAACAGGGCCTCTGCATGTGGCCAGAATGTCCGTCTGACTTCTCCGTGGCTTGTCCATCTGACCTTCAAGGTACGTAAGGGCGTGCTCTCCCAGCACTGCCAATGGGAGCAATTCTGTTTCCCAGGACGGCTGGAGGGAGCGCATGCGTGACAGAGGACTCCCTGGGTCCTGTTTTGGGGACAGGACAAACCTGGGAGGGGCCTCATCTCTGAGGACCAGTGCCCAAGGGTGGGTTCCTGAGACCCGGATGGAGGAGGGAAGGTGTTTATCTGGAGATGCAAGAGTGAGTCACGTGAATGGATGGACCTGTGAAATATACTGAAGGCGAGGAGAAAGATCTTCTCCCTGTACTCTTTTTGTTGTTGTTGATCCTCACCTGAGGATAATTTTTATTGATTTTCAGAGAGTAGAAGGGAGGGAGGGAAGGGAGAGAGAGAGACAGAGAAAGAGAGAGAAACTTCTGTGTGAGAGAGACACATCAACTGGTTGCCTCCTGGAGGTACCCCCTGGGGCAGGGAGAGAACCCACAACCTAGGTACGTGCCCTTCACCAGGAATGGAACCCGGGACCCTATGGTGCATGGGATTACACTCTAACCAGAGTCACACCGGCCAGGGCCCCTCTATGCCTTTATTTTTTATTTTTTAAATCTTTATTGTTGAAAGTATTACATGTCTCCCTTTTCCCCCCATTGACCCCTCCATCCCTCCCTCGTCCTCCATCCCTCTACTTTTTAAAATTCTTCACTAATTGACCCCTTGAAGTTCTTGACCCTTGAATCAAAAGACAGATTTCTGAAAAAAAAGCATAGAAATTATCTATAATAATAAAAGCATAATATGCTAATTAGACCAGACGACCTTCCGGGGGAAGCCGGGGCTGCAATGTAAGCCCAGGTCCTGGGTGCCGGAGGGAACCTGGTGCTGGCAGCAGGGGGAAGGAAGGACTACTCTTGCACAAATTTCGTGCATTGGGCCTCTAGTTTGGTATAAGTCTGACCAGACACAGGAGCCTGCATAAGGAAATGACTCCGTGGGTGCTCTTATGCTAGTTGGGTGAAGGGTGGAAAGTTCTAGAAAGATGTGATGGGACAGAGGCAATGAGGTCAGTGTGGGCACCTGGGGGAACATGGCAAAACCTGTCCACTCAGAAGCCTCTCTGTGGCTCTGCGTCTGGAGACAAGTATGGCCTCGGGCCTGCAGAGGGCAGCACCTCTCACATCAGGGCCCATGACCCGCCCAGGGACTTGGCAGTGAGTCCTGCCTGCCCTGCCCTTTCTCAAGTCCTTCAGCTTCAAATACCCAAAGGCCACGGGGCGTCTTTGGGGGAGTGTGTCCTGAACCCCGTCAGTACATACAGTGGACTGTGAGGCAGCTGAACCAGGAAGGAGATTCCCACACAGGTACCACCCGGTGACCTTGAGGACATTATACTCAGTGACATCAGCCAGTCCCAGGAGGACACATCCCGGGTGACTCCCCTTCTCTGCGGCCCCTGCAGGCGAGGAATTCACAGACAGACAGTAAATGCAGGCCACGGGGGCTGGGCAGGCGGAGGGGACTCAGTGTTTCATGGCAGTAGAGTTTCTGTTCTGCAAGATGAAACCAATTTGCAAATATGCAATGGTGATGTGTGCACACCTTGTGAATGTACTTAAGGCCACTGAACTGTGCCTTTAAAAATAGGCTACCAGGGTAAACTTTGTGTGAATTACAGCCGGGCTGGGAGGCTGGGCTGAGGGTGGGGGTGCAGGGTGACCTGAGGCTGTCCCTGGGGTGGGGAAGGCTGGGCCAGGTGCGTCGCTGTGGGAGGTCAAAGCCAGCCTGGGGCACTGAGGGAGGACCAGGCAGGTGACGGAGAAGCCCAGGCCTCCCACAGGCGTGGGGTGTGGTAACTGGGGGAAGGGTGCCTGCCCTCATTTTGCGGGACTGCAGGGAGGCGGTGAGTGGGCCCCGGAGCCCCTGGGTCGGCGCTGAGCCAGCACAGTCCGAGCGGGCGCCTGTCTGCATGCACGTCCCACCCCGGGAACCAGGCCCAGTCCACGCACCGCCTGCTGCCCTCTGAGAAGGTGCGGAGTCTCGTGGGCGGTTCTGGAAGTCACCGCCTTCGCTTCATTACGGACTGAGTCGTCACCCCTTGGGGAAATCCAGGGTTCGGGTCCTGAAAGCTTCGGCTACAATAGTTTGGTCAACCCGTCACTACATCAACTTAGAAGCGAAACTTTGAAATGGAAACTTGGCGTCACTGTCCTGAAAAGAGAATCGCCACCACTTGCCAGGCACTGAGACATCACACGCACAGACTGCAGGAAACAGAGCAAAGCCATCACACGCGGGTCGTGTAGATGCCGGTGCCGCCTAAGGCCTGGGAAAAGGGGAACGACCACGTGTCGGGAAGAAACTAAAGACCTCAGTGTCCACTGCTGCTTCCTCCCTGACTCAGGGATGAAGAGGAACTGCAGGGGGCGCTGTCTCTTTCAGGACATCCTGTCATTTGGAGAAGGGAGAGCTCCCCCACCCTCCCTCAGGTGCAGGTCTGCCTCTCCCAGGCCCCGCCCCACAGCCCCTCTACCCGGATAGGCCCCGCCCCACAGCCCGTCTACCCGGATAGGCCCCGCCCCACAGCCCCTCTACCCGGATAGGCCCCGCCCCACTGCCCGTCTACCCGGATAGGCCCCGCCCCACAGCCCGTCGGCTCCCGCTAGGCCCCGCCCCACAGCGCCTCCAGCCCTCGAGGTGAAGGAGCAAGGAGTGGGCGAGGAGCCCCTGATTGGCCCACCCGCCCGCAGATCATTTGCTGGCCGAAGGGGCGGGCCCAGAGGCGCTGACGTCACGCAGGGAACACCTGGGGAGCAGCTGCCAGGCCGCGCAGAGCGCACCAGTGGGCACTGGGTTAAGATGCCAGGAAGTGCAGACCGTGGACCTCGCACCCCGCCTCCCGGACCCCGACCCGCCACCGCTCTGGGCGACCCCGAGCGTGGCTGGAGCGTGTCCTTCGTGGGCTGCGGCTTCCTGGTCTTCTACCACCTCGGGGCGACCCGCTGCCTGAGCGAGCGCGCCCCGCACCTCCTCCGCGAGGCGCGCATGTTCTTCGGTGCCTCTGCTGGGGCGCTGCACGGCGTCACCTTCCTCGCAGGTGTCCCTCTTGGTACGTCCAGGGCCGCCCCCAGGCTCCTTGCCAGGAGGGGGCGCCCCCAGGCCTGGGCTGCGGGCGACTCCTAAGGTTTCGGGATGCCCGGTGGATCCGAGTTTGGACACGGAAACTGCAGGTGCATCCGGGGAACCCTGCAGACAGGTGCCCCCTCCACTGCGTCCTCTCGCCTTGTGCGCGTGGGCTCTGTCGCCCAGTCTGGGAGGGGGCGCCTTGGGAGCGGCTCCTCTGGGCGTGGGAATCCCGAGCATCTCCTCACCCCACCCCCTTCTGGAGCCGGGGCTTGAAGGAAGCCCCCATTCCCCACCACCTAGAGCTGCAGGCAGAAGGGAGCTTGTCGGAGGAGGCTGGAGGTGGAGCTGATCCTTGAGGTCCCCTGGGGATGCTCTGGGCCAGCTGAGCTGCAAACAGGAAGAGTTGATTCTCCCTGGGTCCCACTGACCCGGATGAGGGCTGTGGCCTGTGTCCCGGGTGGGCACCTTCTTCCCTTCAGGGACTTAAGAGACTGGAGACAGCCCCACAGCTCCTCCCTGCTCCTGGCACCACTGGTGCAGCCCAGCCCTCCTGGGTGCAGACATCTCAGGCAGAAAGAGGGCCAGGGCTCCTGGAGACCAGCTGATCAGGCTTGGAGGAGGTTGGGGGGCCATGATGGGTAGGGTGTGTGCAGGAGGGTAGGAGAGCTATCTCCTCTCCTTCCCAGTGTTTCAGGCCCTTCCTCCGGGCTGGAGTGGCCCCTGGACCCCCCCACACCATGCTCACCCTCCACACCCACTCAGGGCCGCAGGAAATAACAGCCCTTTAAGTTTTGTCCGGATTAACGTCTGTGCTTGTGGAAGCCAGTGGGAGGGAGGGGTGTGGGCTGGTGCCCAGCTGGCCTAAAGGACTGGGGTGCAGCCTCCTCGGCTGGGGTTCCCCATCAGGGGGCAGAGCTGGGAGCAAGGGGCAGTGTGGAGCTGCTGGCACCCAAAGCCCCAGAAGGAAGAGGATGCCCCTCATCAGCCCGTTTCCCTGGGCTCCTCAGGGACTTCCTCTTGGCTGTGACCAGGGCTGCTGGGGGGGACACAGCCAGCAGGGCTGCCCCTGCTCTGGTGACAGGAGTCTCCTGCCAGGAGGGCAGCCCTGCTATTGGAGGGACCTCCTGCCATTGGAGGGACCTGGGCTGAGTGGGAGGTGGGGTTAGGGGGCCACCCTGGCTGCCTTCTCCCTGCAGGGGGAGGGGAGCAAAGGGCAGGATGTGACCTCCAGGACGGCCAGTCCGCCCCCCCCACCCTCCGGGCTATAGCAGTGCTGGAGCCAGTCCTTGTCCCCAAGGTGACCTGGAGCCACCCACGCGGTTGAACATTTAACTGGGGCTGTGACCCCAGGACCCCAATGAGGTGCAGAGCAGTGCAGGGATTCGCATAACAGGGGACAGGCCGAGCCTGGGGCTGTGCCCCGCAGCACAGGGTGAGGCAGGTGAGAGGTACACGCAGGTGAGAGGTGGAGGCAGGTGGGAGATTGAGGCAGGTGAGATGGGGAGGCAGGTGAGAGGTGGAGGCAGGTGAGAGGGGAGGCAGGTGGGAGGGGAGGCAGGTGGGAGGTGGAGGCAGGTGAGAGGGGAGGCAGGTGGGAGGGGAGGCAGGTGGGAGGTGGAGGCAGGTGCGAGGTGGAGGCAGGTGCGAGGTGCAGACAGGCTTCCCGCCCTGGTGCTGGCCTGGTACTCTCTGCCCCCTGGAGTCAGGCCTCCCTGGCTCTGGCTCTGAGGGGAGAGGGGCAAGGAGAGCGCACCCGGGCCTCTGGAGGCTCGGTCCCGAGGCCAGGCTGGGAGGGTGCTGTGCAACAGGAACAGTGCAGGCCGCACTGTCTGTCATTTTACGTTTCCCAGAGACAGGAAGCAAAAAGTAAGACACAGTGAAGTTAGCCTTGTTCATCCCAATATCTCCAAGCAGTGCCCTGCTCCCATTTAGTCAGTATAAGGGTGTGTGTGTTGAGATATATATATATATATTTTAAATAAGTATTTTTACCTTTTTTTTTTTTAAAATACATTTTATTGATTTTTTACAGAGAGGAAGGGAGAAGGATAGAGAGTTAGAAACATCGATGAGAGAGAAACATCGATCAGCTGCCTCCTGCACATCCTACTGGGGATGTGCCCGCAACCAAGGTACATGCCCTTGACCGGAATCGAACATGGGACCCTTCAGTCCACAGGCCAACGCTCTATCCACTGAGCCAAACTGGTTTCGGCAAGATATTTTACATTCTATTTTGCATTAAATTTTGAGATCCTCTAACAGCTCAGTTTGGACGATCCCCATTGTAAGGGCTCTGCAGCCACGTGAGAACACAGCTCCCTCCGCCCGGTTTCTGGTCTTGCCACAGTCGCCCCACTCCCAGGCGGCACATCCCTCCCCCTGTGGGCTTGTCTCCCCACAGACCACACCCTGCAGGTCCTCACAGACCTTGTGGAGTCCGCCAGAAGCCGGACCATGAGCATCCTCCATCCGTCCTTCAACATAGTCAGGTCCCTCCGGGAAGCCCTCCACAGACACCTCCCGGACAACGTCCACCAGCTCATCTCAGGCAGAATGTGCATCTCGCTGACCCGAGTGTCCGACTGGGAAAACGTCCTGGTGTCCGAGTTTCAGTCCAAAGACGACGTTGTGGACGTAAGCGGTGGGCCTGTCTGGTGCTGGCAGTGAGGGGCGGTTTCATTCTGGGAGTCACACGGAGAGGCTGGCGCAGGCCACCTGCCCCCTTTCTTACACGGACCAGCACCTGGCCGGCCGGGACGCTGTCTGTTACCTGCACCCTGTGACGTACACGCTGTGCCCCCGTGGCCTGGGCCACAGCCTGGGAAACCAGCACAGGTACCGTGTTAAAGGATGGCTCCTCATCCTTGCAGGCGAGGCTTTGTCCACCTCCTCAGGGCCCTGTCCCTCCCACAGGCGTCCTTTCTCTCTGTGAGTCAGTGTTGTGTGCTGCTTAATGCTCTCCAGCTGGTGCTACTCCACTGTGGTCCCTGGACCCGTGTGGGCATCACCTGGGAGCCTGTGAGACTTGCAGTCTGAGGCCCCTCCTCCAAGCTGCTGCCTCGGAATCCCGGGCCGGGGTCCAGGGCCAGCGGGTCAAATAGCTTGAGTCTGATCCAGTCCTTCCCAGTCAGTCATCGCGTCCACAGCTCCAGGTCCGGTCTGCGATGGCCACTGGGACTCTCGTGGGCAGCCGGGACAGGAAGTTGATGTCCGCAGACTGTGGTGATAAGGCGCTCATATTTGGGGCTGAAATGCTATTGTGTGGTTGGTTCAAAGTTCATTCAACCCATTAATTAAAGTGCCTACTGTGTGCAAAGAGCACAGTCAGACCAGCTGCTCCTCTCGCTCACAGAGAGAAGGCTCAGGGAGGCCCAGGGGAAGGAAGGGCCTACTGCTTTGCCTGTGGTTTCACTCCCTTTTGTCTTCACAGGCCTTGGTCTGTTCCTCCTTCATCCCTTTCTTCTTTGGCTTAATCCCTCCGACCTTCAGAGGCGTGGTAAGTCTGCTCTTAAACTGTGTTCGCAGCGTGCTGGGCGCAGGCACCCTAGGTCCCCAAAAGCAGAGCCCTGTGTCTCTCAGCCTTGAACCAGAGATTCCATCGCTGCCCCTCCATTCCCACCCACCCCCAGCCCAACCTCCTTCACCAAGAATCCACTATCTGGCTTTCTGCTAGACAGGCTGCTTCACTTAATTTTTGTTGTTAAGCCTCAGCAGAAGGTTTTTTTTCCATTGATTGTTAGATAGAGCGGAAGGGATGAGGGAGGGGAGAGATAGATAGATGGATAGATAGATAGATGGATGGATGGATAGATAGATAGATAGATAGGTAGAGAAACATCGGTGTGAGAGAGACACATCAATTGGGAGCATCCAGCACTCAGAGCGAGGCCGGGGATCTCTCCTACAGCCCCGGTAGGTGCCGATGACCAGGAATGGAGCCCGAGACCTGTGGTGCTTGGGCTGACACTCTAACCACCGACACACACCGGCCAGGGCAGGGTCACTTCATCTTCCCCTGAGCACCGAGGACAGGTGCCCGGGGGCCTAAGACTCAGCCACTCCCTTCGCTCTCAGGGTGGAGCGATTCGGTCCCCTCTGGGACTGACTGTCCTTCCAGCCCGTGGCTTGGGGCAGAGCTGCCGACAGAGCTACGGTTCAGTTCCATCGGCAAACACTCTCTGTAGACACATGCGGCTGATGGCGAGCCCTGCCCGCAGAGTCCGAGTGGAGCGTGTGCTCTGCGGGCTCTGGGCCGCGTGCTGGGCTGTGCAGCACCAGGGCAGCTCCTTCCTGGGCAGCCGTCACCCACTGAGATGATTGCCTGCCCCCCCCCACCCGGACATCTGTCCTGTCTGCGGACAGTGTCACAATAGGGGACACTGGCTTGACAGGTGCCGACTCTCCACATTGTACCGACCCCGCCTGCCCAGCCGCAGGTGTTGACAGAGGCTCCCCAAGCCCGTCCTCCCCCATAGCCTCTGCCCATAATCTGAGCACCAGGGACCCTGCCAGAGCCTCTGACCGGACGGGTTTCTCTCTCCCTCACAAGCGGTACGTGGATGGAGGGTTTAGTGACATTATACCCTGCTTTGATGACAAGACGACCATCACTGTGTCACCCTTCCTTGGGGAGCATGACATCTGTCCTAAGGTCAAGTCCACGAACTTCCTGCATATGGACGTGTACAGGCTCAGTCTCCGCTTCTGCTTGGAGAACGTCCACCTGATCAACCAATCCCTGTTCCCCCCGGATGTGAAGGTGAGTGGGGCTGTTTGTTCTGCGGGTGCAGCTCCGTGCTCTTGTTTGCTTGGGGACCCAGCAGTGTCTCGACGCAAACCAACCAAAGCTGACCCCTCAATGAATAGGGATCGGAGAAGAGTCACTTGTCCCTGAAGGTCAGTGGTGCCCCAGGAGGGCTTCCAGGAGGAGGTGTCCCTGAATCACCTGGGGACATTTAAACTCTGCTGCCCCTCATGACTGTGGTTCTAGTGCAGTCGACCTTCCTGCTCCACAGGTTTCCCACCTGTGGATTCAACCAACCACACATCAAAAATATTCTAGCCCTAGTTGGTTTGGCTCAGTGGATAGAGCATCGGCCTGTGGACCGAAGGGTCCCGGGTTCGATTCAGGTCAAGGGCACGTACCTCGGTTGCAGGCTCCTCCCCAGCCTGGTACTGGCCGTGCTCGTGCAGGCAGAAACCAATCGATGTGTTTCTCTCACATAAATGTTTCTCTCTGTCTGCCCGCTCTCTTCCACTCTCTGTGAAATTCAATGGAAAAATATCCTTGGGTGAGGATTTAAATATATATATATTTAAATATATACACACACACCTACACATACACATACACTAGAGGCCTGGTGCATGACATTTGTGCACTGGGGGGGGGGCATTCCCTCAGCCCAACCTTCACTCTCTCACAGTCTGGCACCCCTCGGGAGATGTCAGCGGACCTAAGCCAGCAGTCGGAAATCCCCCGAGGGGTCCTTAGCACAGCAGCGGAGGCAAGAGAGGCTACCGCCACTATTGCTGTGCTGGCCAGCCATGAGCCCAGCTTCTGGCCATGAGCCCACAAGGGGAGCACACTGACCACCAGGGGGGCAGCTCCTGCATTGAGCGTCTGCCCCCTGGTGGTCAGTGCACATCATAGCGACCGGTCGTTCCACCGTTTGGTCAATTTGCATATTAGGGTTTTATTATATAGAACTAGAGGCCTGGTGCACAAAAATTTGTGCACTGGCGGGGTGTGTGTGTCCCTCAGCCCCACTTGTGCCCTCTCAGTCTGGGACCCCTCGGGAGATAACGACCTGCTGGCTTAGGCCCACTCCCGGGTGGCAGAGGGCAGGCCCAATCCCTAGGTGCAGCCCCTGGTCGGGCTCAGAGCAGGGCCGATTGGGGAGTTGGGGCGCTGCCCCCTGCCACGCACAGAGCAGGGCGGATTGGGAGGTTGTGATGCCACCCCCATTCACGCTCAGGGTAGGGCCGATTTGGGGGTTGGGGCTCCGCCCCCTGTCACACTCAAGGCAGGGTCGATGGGGAGGTTGCAGAGCCACCCCCTGTCACGCACAGAGCAGGGCCCATCAGGGGGTTGGGGCACTGCCCCCTGTCACACTCAAGGCAGGGTCGATGGGGAGGTTGCGGAGCCACCCCCTGTCACGCACAGAGTAGGGCCCATCAGGGGGTTTGGGGCTTCGTACCCTGTCACACGCAGAGCAGGTCCGATCAGGGGGTTGGGGAGCTCCCCTCTGTCATGCACAGAGTAGGGCCGATAGGGGAGTTGGGGCACCGCCCCCTGTCACACTCAGAGCAGGGCAGATCAGGGGGTTGGGGCACTCCCCCCTGTCACACTCAGGGCAGGGCCAATGGGGAGGTTGCGGCTCCA
Organism: Myotis daubentonii; assembly: GCF_963259705.1. NCBI lineage: Eukaryota > Metazoa > Chordata > Mammalia > Chiroptera > Vespertilionidae > Myotis > Myotis daubentonii. Next base: position 2,693,619 of record NC_081841.1, read on the forward strand.
CCCTGTCACACAGAGAGCAGGTCCCATGGGGGGGTTGGGGCGCCGCACCCTGTCACACACAGAGCAGGGCTGATCAGGGGGTTGGGGAGCTCCCCCCTATCAGGCACAGAGCAGGGCCAATCAGGGGGTTGGGGCGCCTTCCCCTGTCAAGAACAGAGCAGGGCAGATAGGGAGGTTGTGGCCCCGCCCCCTGTCACACACAGAGCCGCAGGCGATTAGGGGGCTTGGGCGCTGCCCCCGTCATGCTGCTCCAGGGGCCAGGAGGCCTCGCGGCTCTGCTGATCCTGGTGCCGGGAGGCCTCGCTGCTCCGCTGATCCCGGTGCCGGGAGGCCTCGCGGCTCCGCTGATCCCGGTGCCGGGAGGCCTTGCTGCTCCACTGATCCAGGTGCCAGGAGGCCTCGCGGCTCCGCTGATCCCCGTGCTGGGAGGCCTCGCGGCTCCGCTGATCCTGGGTTCGGGAGGCCTCGCTGCTCCGCTGATCCCGGTGCTGGGAGGCATATTACCCTTTACTATATAGGATAGAGGCCTGGTGCACAGGTGGGGGCCGGCTGGTTTGCCCTGAAGGGTGTCCTGTATCAGGGTGGGGGTCCCGCTTGGGTGCCTGGACAACCTGGATGAGGGGATGATGGCTGTTTGCAGCTGGTCACACCCCCTTCAGGGTGGGGGTCCCCACTGGGGTGCCTGGCCAGCCTGGATGAGGGGATGATGGCTGTTTGCAGCTGGTCACACCCACTTCAGGGTGGGGGTCCCCACTGGGGTGCCTGGCCAGTCTGGGTGAGGGGCTGAGGGCCGTTTTCAGGCTGGCGGGTAACTGAAGCTCCCAACCTCTCCTTTTTTTCTTTTTTTTTTTTTTTTTTTTTTATTCTGGGATTTATTTACCTTCTATGGCTGTCACTGGAACTGAGAGCCGGCTTTAGCTCTGAGGCTCGGCTCCAGCTCTGAGACCTCAGCTGCTGAAAGCAGGCATCTGGGTTTGTTTGGGTTCTATAATTGAAACACTGTTGCAACTCCAGCTCCGCTGGCTGGCTGAAAGCATGGGGTTTGTTTAGCTTCTATAATTGCAACATAGTTGCTTAGAGTGCAAGCTCAGAGCCCAGCAGCGGCAGGCAGGGAACCTTGGCTTCCTCTTTCACTGGAGCAAGGAAGCCTCCTGTTCACTTCAGCTACCTGGCTGCCGGCAGCCATCTTGGTTGGCAGTTATTTTGCATATTGCCCTGATTAGCCAATGGGAAGCGTGTCGGAGGTATGGTTAATTACCATGTTTGTCTATTATTAGATAGGACTAGAGGCCTGGTGCACAAATTTTTGCACAGGTGGGGTCCCTTGGGGTGGCCTGCGGGGATTGGGCCAAAACCAGCAGTTCAACACCGCCTGCCGCTCCTGCCTGTCACGCCTGATCATCCCAGCCCTACTGCACCTGCCACAGGCTCACACCCTGTCAGTCACGATCGGGAGAGGCTCGCACCGCCCAGCAGTGCTCACTAACTGTGAGCCCTGCACCCAAGAGGGGGCGGCCTGGGAAGTGATCAGCCCTCCAGGCAGGAGGTGGTGCTTGCCGGCCGGGATCAGGATCCATCCCGCTGACGTTCATACCATTTGTTGGGAGCCACCTGGTGGCCGCTTTTATATGGTTTCATCTTTGCTGAGCGTCTAGGGAGGGGAAGCGGCCATGGTGCCTGAGGCTGACTTCCAGGAGGCCGGTGGTGCTGTTGGGGATCTTGCCAGCGGAGTGGTCTGTCAGTGCCTGGCCCGTTCTCCGGAGATTGGACCTGCAGGACTACTGAGGGAGTGTGGTGGGTCGCCGGGACGGGTTGGTCAGCTGAGGGCGCTCCTGCTGTGGGAGCGCACTGACCACCAGGGGGCAGCTCCTGCATTAAGTGTCTGCCCCTTGGTGGTTACTGTGCATCATAGTGACCGGTCGTTTGGTTGCTTAAGCATGTGTGTGTGTGTGTGTGTGTGTGTATTCCAGAAAGTCCCAAAATGCAAAACTTGAATTTGCCCCTCGCTGCGCCCTACCCTGAATCCACAGAGTGACGTGGAGTCGGGTGCCTGCTGTAGCCTGTGTGCAAACCCTACACCATTTACATGAGGGACTAGAGCGTCCATGGATGCCGGTGCCTGAGAGGAGCCCTGGACCAGTCCCAGATCCTGGGGAGACTGTTTGTGGGTGCAGCCTGGGCGGTAGGATGTGTCGCGTTACCCACATGATCTTATTCGTGGCCACGGTCACAAACCACGCAGCACTGTAGTATGCCTTCCCACCCCAACAGGGTCTTGGGGGCCCAGGAGGCTGCAGGGAAGTGGGCAGGACAGTGAGCAGCCCGCAAGGGCTCCCCCTGGAGGCAAGGCCGGGCACCGGCTGGTTGGTGTGGGTGGTTTGTGCACAGAGCAGGGGAGGCAGCTGTAACTGTCCCCCAAGCACCAGGACAGGCCTGTCATGCTGGGTGGCAGCAAAGGCCCCATGGAGGGTGTCATTCCTGCCCAGTCCCTTGTCCGGCCATGCCCGGCCCATGGAGGCAGCTCAGAGTTTGAAGGACTCTTCAGTTTCAATGAACGAGGCTTAGCGAGTCGGCCGGGAGTTCACTTACTTGCCTGGCTTACAGGTGCTGGGAGAGATGTGCCTGCGAGGGTACTTGGATGCGGGCAGGTTCCTGGAAGAAAAAGGTACGTATGAGCTGGGGAGCAGACGAGCCCTTTTCTCTAAAAAAAAAAAAAATTAAAAAGAAAAGAAAATATATGGTTTTATTGGTTTCAGAGAGAGGGAGAGGGAGGGAGAATCCGCAGTTCGGGCAGTGCGCTGGCCGGGAACAGAACCGTGCCCTCCGGGTTCATGGGTTGAGGCTCGTCCACTGAGCCACACTGGCCGGGCCAGATGAGCCCTTTGCCTCCGCTGTTGGTCAGCAGCCTTGGAAAGCCCCAGAGCCTGTGCCCTCACTCGGTGAGGAGTCGGGCTCCTGACACATTCGCGTGGAACCCACCGTAAGATGTGTTCGGAGCTGCTTTTCTTCGATGCTGCACGTTGGCTCCTGTACTGACCGCGTCCATTAGTCTGAGGCCGAGACCAAGGAGCCCGTCTGGCCACCAGGACCTGCACGTGTTACCCACTCAGGAAGTGTCCATTGTGTCCCTTCCAGGTGCCACGCACGTGGCTGAGTGCGGGGGGCCCTGCCACCCGGAGCTCACTCTGGGGATGGATGACGTGTGGAGGGATGACATGCAGAGGGCGGGACAGGATGTGGGCTGCTACAGGGTCACACAGGAGGGAGCTGCAAGGCCTGGGGGAAAGGAGGGCTTCCAGGAGGAGGTGACTCCACTTTGGAGATGGATCGGAGGGGAAAAGGCCTGTGTAACTGCAGTGGCTGAGAGATGGACAGAGGAGAGGCGCACGCTGGGCCCCGTGCGCGTGGGGAAGCCTGCACTGCAGCAGCAGGGAGCCACGGAGGGCTGCTGAAGCAGGAGGGAGGGAGGCCAGAGGGGAGCGTGGGAAGGCCCCTCTGGATGTCCGGTGGCCGCTGGCCTCCTGTCATGGGTGGGTGGGTGTGTGAGTCATGCCCCTGTCTCCGTGCCCCGCGTAGGCATCTGTGACAGGCCCCGTCCGAGCCCGAGTGTGCCCTCGGCAGCGCCCGAGTTCCTTCCGTTCTCCTGGGAAACCGCGAGCCCCGAGGCTTCCCCGGGGGCGGCTGCCTGGCAGGGGAGGCCCGAGGTGGCCGAGCTGCTGGCCCACCTGCGTGTCAGCCTCCGGCCCTGGGACGAGAGCATCCTGGAGACCCTGTCGCCCAAGCTCATTGCGGGTGAGACGCCTCTGGCGGGACGGCAGGGTGCTGCTCTCTGTCGCTGAGGCTCAGAGGGCTCCTCTCCGGGTTGGGGAGGAGGGTGATGCTGCCACGGGGAGGAGAGGAGGCCCCACCTCCTGGCACCATCTCCCCACCCGGGCGCCTTGCTCAGCCTCCCTTCCCCTTGTGCACGGCCAGAGAAAGCCACACTCCCGGTGAGCCCGTTGGGAGTTAAGCGGGCATGCGCCCAGTTCCTGGGTCCGGGCGCACCCAGATCACCATTCTTCCAGAACACCATTCTCTGCCGGGGCCCCATCTCCACGCCTTCTTTCTGGAAGAGCCTGTCTGCCTCCCCTTCACCGAACCCTCAGCTTTGAACTTGTCCTTGAACGACGGTAGTGCATTTGATCATGTCGTCAGACACCAGATGGGCCAGGAGTGCAAATCGGGCACTGGGAGAAATTCAAAGATAAGCAAGACGCTGGTGCCCAGGTTGCTACGATTTGAGGGTCCTGAGGCCACGAGGAACGGGAAACAAGCCAGGGCTCCAGGCAGAAGAGGGCGTGTTGGGAAAGCCCGTAAGGCGGGTGGGGTTGGGGGTTTGGGGATTCGTGTCTCCTCCAGGGAGAGCTGCCAGTGGGACAGTTGATCCGGGGCCCGTGGCTGTCCCAGGGCTGTTCTGGCCGCACTCCCTGCTCCAGGGCATGGGCCCGGCTTCTGATTCTTTGGCAGCAGGATCTGTGTGTTTCACTGGAATTGCAGGCAGCACCTGGGTGAGGTGACACTGGGGGGAACGCCCCTCCCCCCATGGTATCTTTCAGGCCTGAGTGAGGCACTGAGACCCCGAGGTGGCTGCTGGAGCAAGATCTGCAGCTTCCTACCGGTGAAGGTCATGTCTTACGTGATGCTGCCCTGTACGATGCCCGTGGAGTCCGCGCTCGCGGTGGCCCAGAGGTGAGCAGTGTGGGCGGCTTCGTGTCTCGGCGGTTGAGTGAGGGTTAAGGGAGAGTTCACGTAAGGCCCCACGCCAGGGCCTGGCTCCTGTGCAGGGCAGTCGGGGTCACAGTCTATAGGGTCTGTCCCTGAGACGTGCCTCATGCTAAGGCCTGGCCCAACCCACCTCCTTTCTTTTTATTCATTTTTTATTGTTTGATTTTAGAGAGTGGAAGGGGAAGAGAGAGAGGGAGAGAGGGAGAGAGAGAGAGAGAGATCATTTTGTTGTTCCACCCCATTTATGCATTCATTGGTTGATTCCTGTGTGTGCCCTGGCCAGTGATTGAACCCACAACCTTGTCCTACCCAGATGATGCTCTCAGCCAACTGATCTACCTGGTCAGGGCTGTCACCTCCTTTGTCATTGCTGTTGGAGGCTTGTCACTTCCTGTAGCTCCGCCCTTTTATTTGGGGACTGTATCCCGGGGAAGGAGGGACTTGAGGCAAACAGGTGTGCACCCGGAGTCCTGGGCATTCATTTTACTCAGCTTTCTTCCAGCTGGCTTGGGTGTTTACTTCCTTTTTAGTGGGTTAACCTAGGGTGTCCATCTTACTGGTATATTTGACTAGAGGCCCGATGCACGAATATTCGTGCAAGAGTAGGCCGTCCTTGGCCCAGCTGCCAGCACCGGCTTCCTCCGGAAGGACATCCAGAATGATGTCCGGTCTAATTAGCATATTACCCTTTTATTATTATAGATTTTATTATTCAAATTTATCTCTATTGTTGAAAGTATTACAGATGTCCCCTTTTCCCCCCAGTGGCCCCCTCCACCCTGCTCCCACCTCCTCCCCAGGTCCTCCCCGCACTTTTGTCTGTCCGTGGGCTGTGCATACATGCACATAAATGGATTAGCCTCTCCCCCTTCCCTCTAAATACGTCAATCTGTTGCCTGCTTCCATGTCTAGATATTTTTTGTTCATCAGTTCAGTTTATTTTATTCATTAGCTTCCACGTATGAGTGAGATCATGGGAACTTGTCTTTCTCTGACCGGCTTATTTCACTTAGCGTAACACCTCTAGGCTGTTCAAAGGGTATGAGATCGTACTTTTTACTGCTGTGTAGTATTCCATGGTATAAATATTCCACAGCTTTTTTATGACTCATCTGCTGATGGGCACTTGGGCTGTTTCCAAGTCTTAGCTAGTGTGAATAACCCTGCTATGAATGTAAGGGAGCATACATTCTTTCTGATTGCTGTTTCTGACTTCTTAGGGTATATTCATAGAAGTGGGATCACTGGGTCAAATGGGAGTTCCATTTTTAATTTTTTGAGGAAACTCCACTCTGTTTTCCATAGTGGCTGCACCAATCTGCATTCCCACCAGCAGTGCATGAGGGTTCCCTCTTCTCCAAATCCTCACCAGCACTTGTCGTTTGTTGATTTCTTGATGGTAGCCATCCTGGCAGGTGTGAGGTGGTACCTCATTGTCATTTGGATTTGCATTTTTCTGATTATTAGTGACGCTGGGCATTTTTTCATGTGTCTCTTGGCCATTTGTATGTCCTCTTTGGAGAAGTGTCTATTCAGGTCTTCTACCCATTTTTTAATTGGACTGTTAGTCTACCACTTGTTGAGTTAGATGAGTATTTTATATATTTTTGGAAAACCCCTTAGCAGATGTATCAGTGGCAAATATGTTCTCCCATGCAGTGGGCTCCCTTTTCATTTTGATGCTGGTGTCTTTGGCTGTGCAGAAGCTTTTTATTTTGGTATATTCCCTCTTGTTTAGTTTTTCCTTTGTTTCTCTTGCCCTAGGTGATGCATTTTGAAGTCTTTTTCGTCAGATATGAGTATTGCTACCCCAGGTTTTTTTTTTCATTTCCATTGACAGGGAAAATTCTTCCATCCGTTCACTTTCACCCTGTGGGAGTCTTTTGTTCTGAGGTGGGACTTAATAGACAGCCTATATATGGGTTACATTTTCTACCCATTCAGCTACCCTATGGGTTTTTATTGGAGCATTTGAGCCATTTACATTTAAGGTTATTATGGATAGGTACTTATTTGTTCCTATTTTTATTCTTTATGCCTATATTCGCCCCCCCCCCCCCCATTTCTTCTTACAACAGTCCCTTTAGCATTTCTTGCAGTTTTGGTTTGGCGGCGATAAACTATCTTAGCCATTTTTTTGTCGGCAAAGCTATTTATTTCACTTTCAATTTGGAATGATAGCCTTGCTGGTTAGAGTAGTCTTGGATTCGGTCCCTTGCTTTTCATTACTTTGTATACGTCATGCCAGTCCCTTCTGTCCTGAAGTGTTTCTATTGAGAAATCAGCTGATGGTCTAATGGGAGCTCCCTTGTAGGTAACTTTCTGTCTCTCTCTTGGTGCCTGTAAGATTCTTCGTCTTTAACGTTTGCCATTTTTATTTTGATGTGCCCAGGTGTGAGTCTTTTTGGGTTCATCTTGATTGGGACTGTCTGTTTCCTGAACTTGAGTGCTTCAGTCCATCTTTTAAAGTCCAACCCATCCTTCAAAATCCAGCTCCGTTCGTCCACCCATGGACCTTCCCAGGTCTCTTCCTGCCCCAACAAATTAGCATCCTGTTCCCACACCATCTTTCCCTGTGCGGAAGTTCAGGCACTTATCAAAGCCCAGGCATGGGCCCTAGCCCGTTTTGCTCAGTGGATAGAGCATCAGCCTGCGGACTGAAGGGTTCTGGGTTTGATTCCGGTCAAGGCACATGCCTGGGTTGTGGGCTCAATCCCTAGTAGGGAGCACACAGGAGGCAGCCAATCAATGATTCTCTCTCATCATTGATGTTTCTATTTCTCTCCGTCTCCCTTCCTCTCTGAAATCTATTTTAAAAATTAAAAAGAGTTCTGTGCCTTCACTCAGCTTAAAAAAAAAAAAAGGCCAGGCGTGGGGTCCTTTGGGGTCCAGGGGCAGGGAGGCTGTGGAGGCCAGGGTCAGGCTTCCTCTGCTGGACTTGCATGCGGACACGTGCAGTCGGGCTGGTGGAGTGGGTGGTGTCTCCACTCCAAGCGTCGGGCATCTTGCCTCGGACAAGCAGAATCCGGGAAATCCAGCCTTCTCCTGTGATTCCCATGGAAACCCCTCCAGCTTTCCTGACTAAAGAGCGGCCGAAGTTTGGGGCTTTTAGGTTGTCTGTCCGAGCCCACCTTCTGAGGATTTATCCGATTGGGATTAGACGTGAGCCCGCCGTTTAGTGGCACAAGGGGCCTGTTGTCAAGCTGGCTGCCTTTCGTTCAGCTTTTGTTTGGTTCTCTTCGTTTGGCTCATCTTCCTGCTGACACTGTGTGTGTGTGTGTGTGTGTGTGTGTGTGTGTGTGTGTCTGTCCGCTTTTATCCTGCAGGCTGGTGCTGTGGGTTCCCGACATCCCTGCCGACCTCCGGTGGCTGTTGTCCATCACCTCCCAGGTTTGCTCTCAAGGGATGACGCACCTGCTCCCCACGTCCTCGCGGGTGTAGATGGACAAAGAGAGAAACAGCTGTTGCTGTGTGTCAGTTACTCTTATTGAGTTTTTTTATTTTTATTCTTTTATTTTTTTATTTTTATTTTATAGCTAGTGCATCACTGCAGCTTTAACATTGACATTTGTCTCTTTATTTTAAACCCTACTCCAATTTCTTGGGAAACTTGAGCTACCTGTATCTGTGCTATCACCTACATGTGCACGCCTGGGCAATCACATCCTCATACTCCTTGTACAGATAGTCCCATTAGCCTCGGCCATAAGGATGCTGATGGGAGCGTACTTATAAGGGACACATGAGGGCTGAGGGACACTCTGGTTCACCAGCTCATTGACAAGGTTCTGGATGATGGCGTGATTGGGAGAATTGAGACCATAGTGTAGTACCCAAGGGCAGGCACCCTTACAGGAGTTTGGGGTATAGAGATTGGGAGCAATGATCCCGTGATCCCAGCCCAGCTGATGGAAACTGACTTGGAAATGGTGGAGGGAACACTGGTTACCTTCAGGCCCATCATGTTTCTGGGAGGGGCCAGGAATCTTAGATGCGATACTGCCTGCTTGCCGTGCCCTCCGCAAGAGAAGAGAAGAGTCCCTTCCCATGAATTCCTCCAGGCCCCTGGGTAGAAGTTTGGCCTTCTGAACACTTTTATGAGTGTCATTGAAATAGAGTAACAGGAAGGCAGTGTCCAGAGGTGAAGTGCCTGCCACAGGAGCTCATGACCCTCACTACCTTTTTGATGCTGACACATGGAACGCAGTCGTAGAATCCGGTGCCTCTTGAGATTCCAGAGTCTTTGCTGAACGTGTTGTGTGATATCCATCTCTGTCCAAGCTCCAGATAGCAGGGAAGGTTTTGAGGAACCTCTTCCTTATCCACTAGGATGAACAAAAGCAGCCTATTGAGTTTTACTGATATCCCGAAGCTCTGTCCTCTGAAGGGCCTAGAAGCCCAAAAGGAATGAGCACGCCCAGCACCAAGGCCTTGGTTTCTAAACACCATTCCCCGCAAACAGGGGAAAACTCTGGGGGAATGACTGATTGCGGGGCCGAGCAGGACAAGCACAAGGTGAGCCTGGAACATCGGACGGCAGAAAGCAAGTGTTGAAGGAAAGGCGGAGACTTGTCCAAAGGATTCAGGAGCCAGCTTGGCTAACTCTGGGACAGTGTGGACACCAAAACACATCATTTGAATAACAGGTTGTTCGTGGAATCAGAGTCTAGCCCGGCCGGCGAGGCTCAGTGGATTGAGCGTCCCCCATGCACCAGAGGAGCCTGTGAGTCAATAAATGAGATGAAGGAATAAATACAAGGAGGACAAGGCAAAGCTCTCCCCTATGTTAAGTGCTAAGTGATCTCCGTAGAGAATGGACAATCCCTTTGCAAGATTCTCGGTAATAAAGGCGTTAGCCAATAATCATCAATAGAGGCCAGGTACAAGATATTGACTTGGTTTCAGAGTATCGCCCTCACATTGACTATTAATTACAAAAGCAAAACATAGGTTGCAGGGAGTTAACCTTGCAAATACAACCATAACCAAGTATCACATTTATATAGTCACAATAATGGGACAGACTGACATCACCTGCCTCCAGATATGATCCCCTAAGGAGGACACACATGTGAAAGACTGAATGACCCTCCAAGATGTCCCATCCTAACACTCAGAATCTGGGAACATGTTATCTTACGTGTCAAAGATCTTTTTGACAAAGATGTGATTAAATTAAGGATCTTAAAAATAGGGAGGTTATTCTCGATTACCTGGGCGGGGGCATGTAATTGTACTTCTACCTCACACGTAGAGAGGGAGGCAAAGGTGTCTAAGGATCCCACAGAGCTGACTTTGAAGATGAGGAAGGGGCCACGAGCCAAGGACTGTGGGCGCCTCTAAAAGGCAGGGAGGGGGTTCTCCCTAAGGGCTCCAGAAGGAGGCGGCCCCGCGGACACTGTGACTGTGACCCAGTGAACCCACTGCAGACTGCGACCGCCCACACTGCGACCCAGGAAGTCTGTGGTTTTCTTAGCCACTTAGTGTGTGGTCATTTGTTCCAATGGCAACAGGAAACCTATGCACATCACTTCTGTAGAATTCTGGGCAAAGATGCATAACTTGAGTGAAATGATGAGGAAACATAATTTAAGGGATTAAATACGGTTAAGGGACAGTCTACTAAATATCCTGCCTGTACCCTTTACTTTCTTTCTTTCTTTTCTTTTTTTTTTTTTTTTGGTTAATCCTCACCCGAGGATATTTTTTCCATTAATTTTAAGAAAGAGGTGAAGGGAGAGGGGAAGGAGGAAGAGAGAGAGCAAGAACAGGAGAGAAACATCAGTGTGAGAGAGAATCATGGATTGGTTGCCTCCTGCAAGTGCCCTGACTGGGGCCAGGGATCGAACCCGCAATCCACCTACCTGCCCTTGACCGGGAATCTAATCCACGACCCTTCAGTGTGAGGGCCAGCACTCTAACCACCTTACCACCCAGGCCAGGGCACTTGAAAAAAGTTAAGGTCATGAAAGACAAAGGCAGTTTAGCCCTAGTCGGTTTAGCTCAGTGAATAGAGTGTTGGCCTGCAGATTGAAGGGTCCCAGGTTCAATTCTGGTCAAGGGCACATGCCCAGGTTGCAGGCTCGATCCCCAGTAGGGGGCGTGCAGGAGGCAGCCAATCAGTGATTCTCTCTCATCATTGATATTTCTCTCTCCCTCTCCCTTCCTCTCTGAAATCAATAAAAGTATATATTAAAAAAAAAGAGAGAGAGCCCTGACCGGTTTGGCTCAGTGGATAGAGCATCGGCATGCGGACTCAAGGGTCCCAGGTTCAATTCCGGTCAAGGGCATGTACCTTGGTTGCGGGCACATCCCCAGTGGGGGGTGTGCAGGAGGCAGCTGATCAATGTTTCTCTCATCGATGTTTCTAACTCTCTATCCCTCTCCCTTCCTCTCTGTAAAAAACCAATAAAATATAGTTTAAAAAAAAAAAAGAAAGAAAGAAAGACAAGGGCAGTTTAAAGGAGACTAAAGGGACATGGAACTTAGTGCAGTCCCTGGCCCTTGACTTGAACCTGGCCTGCAGGAACAAGTGACAAAATTTCCGTGTGAGCTGAGAATTAAATAGCGCTGTGCTGGTGATACACTTTCCAAGTTTGCAAAGTCCTTGTTCTTAGGAAAAACACCGAGATATTTAGGAGTAAAGAGGCATAAACAGGTGTCCCAACCTAATTATTGCTCCAGAAAATCAGTCTCTAGCGCCATCACTCCCTCCCTCTACCTGCGTGACTATCCAGCAAAGGTTTCTGTGGCAAAGGTCGCTGGTTGGAGAATCTGAGCGAAGGGGACATGAGCCTGGGGTTTACACATGTGGTCAGTGAGCCACAGGCCCAGGCGCCTGGGAAACAGGAGGAGAGGGAGTGGCTGGCGGCCCCAGACCCGGCAGCAGACAGAACCTGCCCCTCCCTGCCCCCAGCTCCGGCTCCATCCGGGCTGCCTCACGGGCTCCTAGTGGGCCAGCATCTCCCCAGAGCGGTTCCCCCAGAACCCCAGACCCAGACTGGAGAGTTGGACTCGCGCCTCACAGAGGCCACTGCTTGAGAGAAGTCACTGCCCCCTGGGCCTCAGTCCTCCAATGCAAGTCAGGAAATTGACCTGCAGCCTTTGTAAGAATGAGGTCCGACTTAGCACACACTCACGGGCCCTGGGTGTCCTGTGGATGGCTGTCCATCCGTCGATGGAGAAAAGGCGGAGTGGCCATGAGCTGCTGGGGCTCCGGTCACTCTGTGGAAAAGGGGGAGCAGTTTGTGGGGCACAGCAAGCACCAGGAAGCGCGTGTCCTGTGGGTGCGCAGCGTCCTGCCCACCTGCAGCGCGGGCTGGCGTGGCCGGGCGGCCCCTCCCCACGGCCCAGGCCCAGCATGGAGCCCGGTGCACAGGAGGTGCTTGTGCCAGGAACACGCTGTCCCAGGAGGTGGACAGAAACAGGCAGCCTGGGGCGGGGGCGGGGAGGCCGCCTGTGGGCCCAGCTCCCGGGGAGGCGGGCAGGGGGCAGGGGGCAGACCAGGTCCCACTGAGGAGCCGAGGAGAAGCCGCCCACAGACACTGATCGAAGCCCTCAGGCCACCGGCTCTGAGGCTTTGCCACGAGACACCTGGACCGGAGCTGCTCTGGACACACGGACGCGCGGCCAGCAGAGCTGCTGGTGTGCTCAGGGCAGAGAGAGGCCAGACCCAGACAGAGAGGCCAGGAGGGGGGCGGGGATGCCCCCAGGGCTCCCTCAGCTCCCAACTCCTCATGGTCCCAGGGAGGAGGCGAGGGTGGCAAGTGCGTGTCAGGGGCCTGTCCAGGCCGGGCACCGAGCACAGGGCTGCCCAGCCGCCCTCCCAGTCCCATGAAGCCGGGCCTTATGCCCATCTCCCAGCTGAAGGGACTGGGGCCCAGAGCTGCCAAATGGCTTGACCCGGTGCTCCCCGTCCTGCCGGCCGGGTTGGAACAGACACTCCTGTGCGGCTCAGCCCCGTCTCTGCTTAAGTGGCTCCAGGAGTGACAGGCGGCCTGGACCCATTTTTGTCCGGTTTCAGGGGAGGGCAGCCTCCTGGCCCTCAGCTGCCCCAGCGTCTGGGTGGCTGGGCTCCGCGGCCAGCATCCATGGCCGCTCTGTGAGCCCAGTCCCTGCCTCCAATGAGGAGCACTGTGCAGGTGTGCGTGTGTGAGAGGGATGGGGTTACCCTCACGCGCCCCTCTCCCTGGGTAGGGGTACACCGTGCTGTGAGGAGCCCGGCTGAGGAGGGTGTGGGGTGCAGGAGGAGGTCGGGCCAGGACAGAGCACTGTGCACTCACCAGCTGGTACGGACTCCGCGTGGCTGAGCAGGGCCACCTTTGTGAGCTGGGGTGGGAGCAGCAGGGGGCAGGGAGGGCAGAGCCGGTGGGTGGGTAGCATGGACCCCGGGAAAGCCCAGGCGACCGCGGCCCTGTCTCTGTCCCTCCCGCACTGACTCACCTGCAGGCAGGTCCCTGGGGCCGCGTGCAGGGGCCCAGCGGGCGCAGCCAGAGGCTGTGATGCTCTGAACCCTGGGAGGGACCCGACCGCCTTGGAAGAAGCCCAGGCCCCCTCCCCGGCTGGGCCGCCTCAGGGGGCTCCGCCTGAGACCCCGCGGGGCCCTGGGGCCGCTAAGGACCCGGTTCATCCTCAAGGCCCCTTCCCATCACCCCGTCCTCGGCCAGCCTTGCTGGTGAGGATCCCTCCTTCCCACGGGCAGGGCTGACTGCTAGAATGTTCCTCCCTGTCCCCTCGACCGCTGGTTCCAGCCCAGCCTTCTGAGAGCCCGGAGCTGACTCGCGCCCTCTGCCTGGGGCAGCCTTGCAGAGACGGGCACCCGGGACCCCAAACAGGACCTCCTGACACGGTGTGTCAGCCCGGGTCCCAGGTCCTCTGACCCTGGTCCCGGGGGTCGGTGGCACTCTAGATGCAAGACCCAGCACAGAAAATGCCCTCCCGGCTGGCGGCAGCTGACCGTCCCCTCCTGCCCTGTGGACGCTGCTCCTGGTCATGTGGCCTCGGGTGTGGGCCTTGCGGACGCCTTGTCGGGCTGAGAGCTGGCAGGCTGCTTCCAGCCCCTGAAATGCCCGCCCCCTTCACAAAGGCTGCCTAGCGCCCCGCCTGCTCCATGTCTACCAGGCACCTCCCCCTTCAAATGGAGAACCGCACCGTCCAATAGAATATAAAGCAAGCCTCTCCGTTACTTTTAAATTTCTAGCCAGAAAATGAGACTATCTTCAATAATGGATTTTATCTAACTCAGTAAATCCCAAATATTACCATTATGACTTGTCATAAATATAGAAAAGTATTGTAAGAGAATGTATTCTTTTTTCCCTCCGTCTTCGAAACCTTTTGCTCTGAAAACGCATCTCAATCCAGGTAATAATTCTCAACGGCTGAAGTGAAATGTAATCCTACCAAAACAATACACCGTGTTTACTGGGAAAGCATGGCACGTGGTTTCGGTTCGTAAATTTAGGTTTTAAAAGCGGAAAATAAAATAAATCCAGTCGCTTGGGTGCATCAGCCACACGTGAAGAGCTCCGTGGCGAGCCTGCTGGACCGGGTGTGGCTAGACCTCGAGGAGGAGAAACTGGCGCCTCCAGCACCTCCCGCCTCCCAGGCCCCGGTGTCTCTGAGACCAGAGAGCAGGAGGCCGCCTCCAGGGAGCCCGCCGTCCAGCGAGGGAGACACACAGGCTGGAGCAGGCTGTGATGCAGTGAGAGTTCCTGGAGGGGGGAGGGGGGGACGCAGGTGTTCAGTGGGGACAAGACCGAGGGCCTTCGGAGGCAGCCCCACCTTGCAGCTGGGCCTTGGAGGTTAGGTGAGAATTTGCCAGGTGGGAAGAGGAGGGGGAGCAGAGGGAAGAGTCTGAGCAAAGGCACCGAGGCAGAGGGGTAGGAAGGGGGAGAGTCCTCTGGGGCAGGCTTGGGGGAGGGCGAAGGCCTGGGGCTCTCGGGGTTCCTGTGTATTTTGTGCATCAGGAATTGGGATCTGCAAGTTTGGGGATGGCCGTCTGAGATCTACGGAGATGGTTACCCCGAGGCCAGTCTTGCAGAGAATCATCCTATGGAGCGTGGGTTCACCCCCACAGGGCACCGGAGGGCCCTCAGACTCTGTGAGGGGGCGGAGAAAAGGCCACTGCACAACAGGTGACGGCCAAGCTTGTCCAAGGCCCCGAGGACACTCCGCTCCACCCCTGGGTCCCTCCGGCCGCCCCATTCAGTCTCTTTGTCCATCTAGGAGGAGGCGACTGGGAGATGAATGGGGCTTCCTGGGGCTGGAAACCGCCAGTTTGATATGATTACATCAGTAGGTTCACTTCTAAAACACTCGCCCGGGTGTTCATTCAAAACCAGTGCACTTGGCCCTGTGTACGTGCACGTTAGCCCTGGAAGGGGTGGCTCAGTGGGTTGGCATCACCCAGAGCCCTAAAGGTTGCCCGTTCCATGCCAGCTCAGGACACATGCCCCACTAGGGGGCGTGCACGAGGCAAATGCTCAGTGTTTCACTCTCACACCCATGTTTCTTCTCTCCCTTCCTCTCTAGAAATCAATAAACTCCAGAGGGCACCCCGGTTTAAGGGCGTTTTGGGGTGCACATATATACCCCCAAATGTAAACTCAGCAGGTGCAGTCAGGATGCTCGGAAGGCTCCCGTTTTCCTAGATGCCACCTCTTCATGGGGGGGCGGGGGTAGGAGGCTCCAGTGACCCAGCTGGGCTCCCTCCGCGGTGCCCCTCGGCTTCCAGAACGGGCCTGGGGGTCTCGCTGTTGGAGGAATGGGCCCATCACCCACCAGAGCATCATGGAGTGAACTGTGTCCCCCGAATTCCTCCGAAGCCCTCACCCCCGTGGAGTTGTATTTGGAGGTGGGGTCTCTAAGGTTAAACGAGGTCACGAGGGTGGGGCCTGATGCCCAGGATTAGTGTCCGTGAGAGGGAGCTCACTCCACCACGAGCAGGGCTGACAAGTTTTATTCCTCCCTCGTCCTGCCCACGGCCAGTGCGGGCAGGCGGCGCCCAGGGTCTGGGACAGTCACCCACAGGGTGTGCTGTGGGGAGTGGGGAGGTGGCAGGTGGGTCTGAGGGTCCTTCTGGGGCCTGGCCAGTGTCCAGTCGCAGTCTCCGCGGGTGTGGGCATGGCGTGCTGGGTGGAGTGAGTGGTGATGCCCGTCCTACGCATGTGAGGGTGGCCCGTGCACCTGGTGACCTGCAGGAGGCAGGCGAAGCCCCGGGTGCAGATGCCCCAGGACAGAGTGGCACTGGGGCCGGGGGAGGGGAGCAGCGATGGTTTTTCCAACGGAGAGGGAGATGCTGCAGTGGCCGAGGCTGACCGGGACCGGCGGGGACAGAGTAAAAACCACACACACACACACACACAGGCAGGCACACACACACAGGCACACACACACACAGGCACACACACAGGCAGGCACACACCGGGCTCCGTAAAAAACGCGGCCTCACACGATGCTCTGCCGCCCCCGGCCCCCCTCGAACTCCGAGGCGCCCGACCCGCTGCGCCGGCCAAAGTCAATGAAGATGCCTTCGGAGTCCGAGTCCACGGACTCCAGGATCTGGTCCACCAGGTGCTCGGGGCTGGAGGAGGGCGGGGAGCCGCAGGCGGGCCCGGGCTCCGGGGGCTGCGACGGGGGGTACAGTCTGCTGGGGCAGGGCCCCGACTGGGCGCCCGGGGAGGGTGTGCAGTCCCCCGCGGGGCCCTGGCCGGGCGCGTCGGGGCAGGACGTCATCTCGGAGACGGAGTGTCGGCGGATGCCCGCGCCCCCGGCCGCCGCGCCCTCGGCCTCGTGCTCGGCCACGGGGTTCAGCAGCGGCGTGTTGTAGCTCTTGGAGCGCACCACCGGGTTCTTGGCCAGGACGTCCCCGGAGCGGGAGCGGCGCAGCAGGTGCTTTTCTGCGGACGGACAGACGGACGGACAGGCGTCAGGCTGGAGGCCGGGGGAGGCGGACGGGGTGGCCACGGGGCAAACCGCGGCACCCGGGTGTCCCAGGCCTTTCCTCCTCCGGACCCCACAGCGGCTCCTGAGCGCACGGTCCGGGCACGGGAGAGGCCGGGGCCGGGAAGGGCAACGGGCTCCCGCCTCCCGTCTCCTCCGAGGGGCGCTGTGGAGCTGCGGGTCCTGCGTGGGAGTGGAGACCTGCTCAGCAGGTGGGGGCTGGGGGCTAAGACAACTGTCACGTGTCCCCCCATGCAAAGTCACACAGCTCCCACCAGCGCCCTCCGGGGCAGATCAGAGCCGTCCTCAGAGCTGGAGTCTCAATGTGCGCGGGGGAGGGCGCGGGGGGACAAGCCCACGCGGGGGTCCGCATGTCCGGGGGGCGGTGCCACACCGGGGCAAGTAGCCAGGGGCCCTTCGGCATGAGGTCAGGGCTGGGGTTTATTCCGTGTCCCAGGAGCCCTGGGGGGCCGGGGAGGTCTCCACTCCCTCAGGACCCGCAGTTCCACAGAGAGCCACCAGGCGGCAGGGCTGAGTGTGCGGAGCTGCTCAGAGGCCTTCCTGGACCAGAGGCAGGCTCCGCCCTCACCCTGCGGGTCATCCAGGGCCTCAGAGAACCTGGGAATCTCAGGGATCCCCTCCAGCCACTGGGGTTCCCGGAGCTGAGACGTGCCCGGCAGGTGGGGGGGCAGGATGAGGACGTTCCTTACACTGCTGTCCCCTCGCTGGGGCAGGGATGTCCGCCTCCACCTCCCAGGTCAGGCTCCTCCTCCCTGAGCTCCCTGCCCACAGCCTTCAGGTCACCCGGGCACACGACCCCTTGGGGACTTATCCGGGGACTGTGCACTCATTGGTCTGCCTTTCCTGGCGGACGAGAGCCTGAGGGTGGGGCTTGGTCTCGACTGAACCCCCAGGACCAGGACCAGGCACAGGCGCACAGTAGGTGCTCAGTTTCCATTGATGAGTAAACCCGTGGGCTGTCCCTTAAAGGAGCAATGAGCTGGTTTCTGTGGTCGTGCCAGGCAGCCCAGGACGCCAGCACCCTCACCCCCAACCCCACTCCTCCCCTGGGACTCCCCAGGTGAGCCCGGATTTCTGGGGCTCGGGTACGTGCTGTACCCTCTGCCCGGGCAACTCCTGACTCCCAGGACTGAGCAGGGATCTGACTCCTCGGGGACAGAGGACGCCGCTGGGCTCTCAGGGGAGCTGTCACACACCACTATGGTGTCTGCCCACTGGCCCCCCTCAGCCCTTGAAGGAGGGACCCCAGGTGACCCCTCTCAGAGTGACCAGGGCCAGGCACACAGCCCGAGCCTGGGCAGAGGTGGGTGGGCCCAGCGGTCACCTGCGCCCGCCCAAGGCCCCGGCGACCCCTACCCAGGATGCAGGAGTGTGTGAAGGAGCCCTCGCTGGAGTAGAGGCCGTAGGTGCCCAGGTAGGGCGACACCACCTTCTGGACCAGCGTCTCCAGGCGCAGGTAGTCCTTGGTCACGCCGCGGGACTCGTGCACGCCCTGCGAGAGGGAGGGGCGGAGGGTCACCCACAGCAGGCTCGGCCGCTCACCCCGGGCTCGGCTCACAGCCCTCCAACACCCTGCCCTCCTCCCAGCTCCTCGAGCTGCGGCCTCAGGCTCTGTCCTGCTCTGAGCCCCTCTGCTCTGTCCCCAGCAGCTGTGGGTCTGGGCGGCCGTGGTGCCCGGGGGAAAAGGACCCTGTGACCGCGTGCAGTTGGGCATCCTGCAGTCCGCCCCTTGGAGGGTCCCCATCGCGGCTCCCTGGAGGCTCTGGACGTCCTGCAGGGGCAAGCTCGTTGCCCTGGCCCGTCCTCACTCCCCGCCGTGGAGCGCTGCAGGCGGGAAAGGCTGCCCCGTGGGCCAGGCCTGGTCCACATCCAAGGCCCATCCACCGGACAGCTGCCCGCCCCCTCGGTGCTCCCCGTGAGGGGTCTCAGCCAGCGCCTTCCTGGCCCCTCCTGGCATCTCCTCCTCCGGTTTCATCCGAGCCAAAGCCTGGGGAATGAGGCTGCGCACAGGACGGCCTGGGGCTTGCTGACCAGGGGCAAGCTCAGTGTCCCCAGGACCCCCGCAGGGGCCGGCACTCAGCTGGCGTGTAGTGCTTTCTGAGTGAATGATATATGAATGAATGGATGGATGGATGGATGGATGGATGGATGGATGGATGGATGGGTGAATGGCTGAATGAGTGAATGACATCACTCCTCAGGGCTGTCAGTCCGTAAGGAACAGGATACACTCAGGGTGACGATCAATGACAGTCCGAGGCAGCAAGAGAACCCCACTCTGCTGCCCTCAGGGAACACTCACACCACAAAGACACGCGTGGATGAACAGGAAGGGAGGACGCTGTGCCGGCGACCACAGACGGCAAGAAAGCAGGGGGAGCTTCAGACAGGGAGACTCCAGACCAAGGCACGTGACAGGGAGAAGAAGGGGCCAGTTCTCTCAGACGCCATACAACCCTTCACGCACACGCGCCTGACAGCAGAGCCGCAAACGACGGAGGGAAAAGCTAACGGAAGTGCAGGGAGAAACGCGAATCTGCCCTCACAGCTGGAGACGCTGCACCCCTCTCAGACACATGGTCCTGCCGCAGGAATCACAGGACACAGCTGACCCGACGCCGCCAGCAATCCGCCGGGCGTAACTGACGCCCGTACCCCAGCTCCTCCAAGGATGGACGAAGACACATCCTTCTCCAGCCCCTGGAGCATTCGCCAAACAGACCCCACTCGGGACCAGAAAACACATCTTAGCACATTTTAAAAAGTACAAAGCATACAACGTCTGCTCTCAGATCCCTGTGAATGTAACCAGGAATCAGTAACAGAAAGATGACTGGGAAAATCCCCAAATACATGGAGATCAAACAACTCACTTGTAAATCATACCCGAGTCAAACACGAAATCTCAGGAAATATTTTAAAAGATTTTGAACTAAATGTAGTTATAACATCCAAATTGGCGAAATGCATCAAAAACAGTGTTTAGAGGGAAATTTATAGCACTGAGTGGGTATATTAGAAAAGCGAAAGACCCAAAATCAATAACCAGCTTCCACAAAGAAGAGCAAATGAAGTCTGAAGTGAGCAGAAGAAAAAAAACGTAACAATCAGAGCAGAAATCAATGAAACTGAAAACGAGAAAAATCAACAAAATCAAAAGCTAGTCCTTTGAAAAGCTCAATAAATTTAATAATCCTCTAGCCACGCTAACAAAGAAAGACATAAACCACTAGATCAGAAATGAAAAAGGACATCACTACAGACCCCACAGGCCCAGCTGTGCTTGGACGAGGAGGGGGTGGGATTCATTGGGCGGCCCGTCCGTCCGTCCGTCCGCCGCCCGGATGAACGTAACGGGCCCCGGACTCCCCTGGCCCTGTCTCCATCCCCAGCAGCAGTGCCGGAACGAGCATGACACCGCCGAGCTGTGCTGGCTTCTCATGAACTTCGTCATTTCATTTCCAGAGCTTGTTTCTGGAGTCTGCGCTCTGCTCCCGTTGCAGAGAGGAAATGGGGGCCCAGGGGCTGCATGCTTTGTGTGCACGCAGAGGCAGGGCTGCTCCCTGGCTCATGGGATCCCCTGAGAAGGAACCGTGGCTCTGCGGGTGAAGCACAGGGCGCACAGTAGGTCCTCCACACATGCTGACCAGCAGCTGTGACTTCAGATCCATCTGGAACTTGAAAGCAGTGGGGACAAGTTCACTGGGACAAGGTCATTCAAAGTGTGGGCCAAGCGGGGGGCGGGGCAGCGGCAGAGCCTTGTGGTTTGGGGAGGCACCCACAGGAGCAGGAAGGACAGCCTGGGGGGCCCGGGAGCCAAGCCCAGAAAGCGGCATGAGGCACGGTGGCCACCAGGGGGCGGCACCACCCAGCTGGCCACCCACAGGATGGGGCTCCTGGGATCCAGGTGGGACCTTATTCCTTGGCTCTAAATCCCCTGCTCCCAGGGGCATACTGGGGGCTTTCCACCCAATGTCTCCCCATTATCCCTGAACCTGCCTGCCAACGGGCGGCCTCACTCCATCGCACGACGAGAAAAGCGGCTCGAGAGACAAAGTCCCGGCCAGGTCTGACCGGACACCCTCGAAATCCCGGCTTGGCCGGCCTGCTGCCCCCGGAGCTGCCGGGCCACCTCAGCGGCCAGCAGAGCCGCCTGGGACGGCAGCCCCCCGTCACCAGCCCCCGTGCTCTGGGATCTTCCCGGCCGCCTGGCCGCAGGCCCACCGCACGGACCCTGCGTGAGCCGGACTCCCACGCAGGGGATCCAGACAGTGAGCGGGGCTTCAGCGCCCCCGGACTCGGGTGGCCGGGCTGCTGGCCTTGTTAGCTGCAAGCCCGCGGCTCCCGGCGGGGACGCGGTTTCCTGGCCGGCGCCCGCCCTGGTCCTGTGACAGAGCTGAGCCAGCAGTGCCGGCTGCCAGGCCTGCACGGGGCCCGGGGGGAGGCGGAAAGGCCGACTTGCAGTGGAGGCTGCTGGTGGCCCACCAGATCCCATCTTGAGCAGGCCACTCACCCCCCAGCTGCCAGGAGTGTGGCTGCCAGCCGCTCGCAGCTGCCCCCTCCCCAGAGCTGCCCCCTCAGATGAGAGCCCCCCCACCAGAGGTGTCGGGACTGCCGTGGGGCGTGGGGGAGGCGGCCCACAGCCCCAGGAGCTGACTGAGGAGGTGGAAGGCCCCGCCCTGCCCAGGAGGGATAATGTTGGTCCTGGTCACACTCCTGGGACCTTCCCCGGAACCCCGGGCACTGCCTAGCACCCCGCCCCCTAGTGTGCCAGCTGCGTTCCTGCTCCTGCTCACTCCCCGCCCCAGGTTCCTCCTGACAGCATCCCGTCCCTGACTCATGTGGACCTAGGTCCTCCTCTCAGCGCTGCTTCTAGGGGTCTGGCCTGAGACACCATCTACCCGAGCCCGGCCGTGTGCCCACCTGTAGCACCAGCAGCATCTGCACGATGGCGGGGGGCACGCGGGCGTGGGCGCGGGCCAGCGCGTCCTCCAGCTTCACGCTGAGGGTGATGGTGTTGCGGAAGTGCAGCAGGGCCAGCTGGCGCACCGACGGCTCCTTGCCCTGCGGACACAGAATGCGCCACGCCCGCCAGTCACGAGAGACCCCAGACACAGGGGCAGGGGCCCACTGACCTGTCACACACAGAGCCCCTACTGTGCGCTGAGCACGGCCTACTATGTGCTGCTCAGGCTTTGTAGGGCTCTTAGGAAGGAGCTGCCTTATTTCCATCTTGTGGGTGGGAAGCGGGTTGAGAGGGCCAGGGGCAGCATGCCTGGCCCTGCTGTGGGTGCAGACAGCCCGCAAAGGCAGCGAGGGGCAGAAGGGTGTCCCTCCCCAGGCCAGGCCGGGCTGTCACCGTGCCGGGGGTCCAGGGCGTCGGGCTGCTCACCTGCACTGGGTAGAAGATGGCCTGCAGGGTGGGCAGCACGTCGCTGAAGAAGAAGTCCCAGGTCTCCGCCAGCGAGTCCAGCAGCTTCTGTCCTGTGGGCACAGGAGCCGTCACTGCCCGTCCGAAAGGCACGGCAGAAACTCACACCCTCCCCGGTCGGGTCGGACCGGACATCGTCTCCCGTCTGCAGGGTGCGGTGCTCAGGCTGGGTCCCGGGCCCGGAGGCGCCTCTGAGGCAGGGCCCAGAGCACTCGGCAGCTCGGTGGCCCGGGGTCCACTCTAACCGTTCTGTGCCTCAGTTTCTTTGTTAAGATGAATGAAACGAGCTAAACAGGGCCTGGTGCAGAGGAAGTGCTGGTGTGCACTCGCTGCCGGTCCCCGGTCCTGCCCACACCAGGCCCACACAGCGGCCAGACCTGTACCAGTGCTGCCCCCTCCCCCCACCGGAGCTTCTGCTCACATCCTTGTCTCCTCTCGCCTCATTCCGGTAACCACCCGCCAGGCAGTTGAGGAACCCCCCCACCCATGCGCCTCTCCTTCCCTCCCTCCACTCTCCCACCAGTCTGTCCATCTATAGCACATCTACACGGTGCCAGGCCCTCCCCTGGGGACCCAGAGTCCCAGCCTCACTGCATGCAGGGAAGCAGGGCACGGAACAGCAGTTGTGAGGACGATGGCACGGGGTCGCCTCACTGGACAAGTGAAGAGAAAGCCTCCAAGAGGTTCAAGGTCCTTCTCAAGGGCCTGGGTCCCTGACACCCAGGCTGCCTGGCGGGGGGTGGGGGGGGGGAGAGGGGCGGGGGCGGTCTGGGGAGCAGGGAGACCATTTCCAACCACAGCAACACGCCCCAGGCAGGAGAGGAGAGGAGGTGTGATCCAAGATGATATAGGATGTTTGCTGCACTGACCGACATCCTGGGTGTGACCACAGAAGTAGACGTGCGGGAAGCAGGCGGTTGGACCAGCTTTGCAGGCATTTGCGCCCTGAGGAGGAGTGGTGCCATGCTCAGGGGACCCACCCCGGGGGATGGGGCCGCTGAGGGCCCCAGGCTGGCCCGGGACCCCCAGGAAATGCAAAGTGCGGACCCTTCGCCTTCCCACTGGGAAGAGCAGAGTTCGGATGAGGGGCTGCCGGGCGGGAGGAGCCGACCCCCACCTAGAAGCCAACGAGGCACCAGCAGGGGCGCGGTGGGCATCTCTGGGTGAGGAGGGGCAGGTCTCCCAGACTGCACTGCTCCGGTCTGACCGCTGGAGGTTTCCATGGGAACTAGAGTCAGACAAGAGCCTTGGTCTTTCTTCTCACTTCCTCGCGCTCCGGGCCCCTCCCTCCGCCTGTAAGGCCCCAGGTCTGTGTCGGAGCCCAGCTCCGGGAGGGGGCCTGGCTGGCAGTGACGGGGGTCAGGCCTCTGTGCTCGGCCGTCTGCTGGCCCTGGGCTCCCTGCCAAGCAGCCAGTCCCCGTCCCCCGGGGCCCACCTGGATCTGCAGCAGGACAGGCGGGTGCTTGTGGCCCCGGAGTCTCTGCCTGAGCACAGAGGTCCCTTCAGGTCCCCGCCATCGCCAGCAAGAAGGCAACTGTCGCTAGGCCGGCGTGGGGTGCCCAGGGCGTGGGCCAGGCCAGCGTCTGCCGGGCTCAGGACACCCTCCAGGCCCCGGAGCAGAAAGGCCATGGAAAGCAGACGTCACACACGGAGCCCGGGCCCGGCCGGAGCCGCACGCTGGCCGAGGCTGGGCAGCAAGGCCTCGCCCACTGGCCAGGATCCCTGCTGGGGACTGAGGTCTGGGGGTGACAGTCAGGCAGCACGGAGCTGAAGCTTTGCTGCGGGGCCCCAGGGGAGCCCCGCACCCCGAGCCTCAGTGTGGCCGTCTGTAAAATGGGTGCAATAGCTGTCCCACTTGCACGGGGCTACGATCAGGAGCTCAGGGAGTGTGGCTGTGGCCACGATGACCGGGTGGGCCATGTCCCTGCTGACATTCAGCAGGGCCCAGGCAGCGGCTGTGGCCCAAGCCGTTCTGTCCCGGGGGCAGGTCAGTCTTCCTTTGCCACCTGCTGAGGGCCGACTCTGAGGCCTGGATGTCGGCTCAGGTCTCAGCCCGGCTCGGGCAGTTACCAGGGACAGTGATGACCATGGGGCTGGCTGCTGAGGGGGTCATCCTGGCTGCGGCTGGAGTCCACTCCTAGTAGCCATCGCGCTGAGACCACCAAACAACAGCCTGGGACGCGTCCCGGGGAGGAGCCTCCACCTCCTGGCTGGCCTCCAGGCTTCTCATTTACAGGGATCACTGCTTGGGAGCCCACATTCAAGGCCTCCATGGGGGCGGCGACAGGAGCAGTGGTGAGGGTCCGGGGCCGTCCCAGGGGCCGCCACCTTGTCCATCAGAGCCACGGGCAAGGTCATGGCTGGGCGCAGGCAGCAGCCTCCAGGAAGAACTCGCCCTGGGACCCAAACTGGCGTGGGAGGCTCTCGAGGCTGTTCTCAGGGTGACAGGTCGGTTACTGTTCCCACTGCAGGGCTGAAGGGGGCCAGACGTCGTCCGGAACAGGCTATATTCCGAGGCTCTACTCAAAGGCCGCCACCTCCATGCAGCCCTCCCGGATTGCCAATGAAACCAATCCCTTTACCCTGACACGCAGCACACTGGACTTTGCCATCTGGTGTCCCCACATGGCTGTGAGGCCCTGCTGGGCAGTGCCTGGGTCTCCTCCGTTTCAGGTCCCCAGGGCCGCCTGGGCGCTGGCACGTGCTGAGCATGTGGATGGAGCCCGGCCAACCCCTCAGTCTCAGACGGGGACACTGAGCCAGAAGGAAAGGCTGCGTCTTTGGCTGGATGAGAACGGGCTCCGGGCCTGTCCCTGAGGCCAGGGGGTTTGGACGGGTCTGGCACTCCTTGCTGGGCGGCCTGGTGGACACGGCCGCTGTGGGCAGGACTCCACCCAGCCACACAAAGCTCCCCTTCTCCGAGGATCCCCTCTCCCCTGGGCTGGCGCTGGTGGGAGGCGCAGACTCCACGGGAATGTGCCGAGTCAGGAGAGGGGCGTGGGCGGGCGTCTCCGCCAGGTGCCAAACCCTCACTGCCCGGCCTGCAGGCTTCGTGCTGCCTCCTCCGGGAAGCTGGCCCGGAACCTCCCGGCCCCATAGCTGAGGTCCTGTGGCCCTTTTCAGGCTCCTGCCTCAGCAGCTCCACCCGCTGTGCCCCGGAGAGGGGGGCAGGGGAGCTGTGGAAGGAACGGGGCACACAGCTCGGAGTTCACCCAGAGCCGCCAGCCCGCCAGGCCTCAGTCTCCTCCTCTGCAAAATGGAACAACAGCCCTTCTCGCCAGCTCAGAGTGAGGACCCGAGGAGGCATCTGGAGCAGCGGAGAGGAGTGTGGGCTCAGGAGCCGTGCAGCAGCCGCGTGGCCTGGGCGTTCCTGAACCCCACTGTGGCTCAGTTTCCCCATATGTTCAGGGCTACAACAATGGTACCTCCTGCACAGGTTGCTGGGGGACCCAGTGAGTTAGCAGAGTCAGGAAAGTGTCTACAGAACAAGCATGTACTCTGTGCCCGTGCACAGTAGGTGCTCAACGAATGTGCATGGACCCTGAACCCAGCCCCGGCCTGGGCACAGAAGACGCTACCTGCGAAGGCTCTTCGGGTGAGCTGGGCTCTCCCATCGCCTGACCTCTCCTTAAGGGGGCACACCCTTCGGCCGTGGCCCCAGGGACATTGGGAGTCCAAGGGTGTGGACTGGGCACGCCCCGCTGAGACTCAGGGCCTGGAGGAGGGTGGTCGGGCAGGACCCTCCCTACTTGCTGAGGCCTGAGCCGGGCAGAGGCCAGCTGGGACTCACGGGCTCCAGAGGGCAAAGGTGTGTGCCCTGGAGCAGGCTGGCCGGGGTTCGAATCCCACCTCCCCTCCTTGTATGGCCAGGGACAAGCCGCCCATCATCAGTGCACTGCTCCCCAGCTGGCGATGGGAACAATGGCCCAGAGGCCGCATGGGTGGGTGTGGCATTAAAGAGAACCCTCCCAGCACGCCGGGCAGGGAGCCCCCTCCAGCTGCTCCCCACAGGCGCCAGCGCCCTGCTCCAGCCTCTTCCCCTCAGGCCTGTGGTTCCCAGGCGGCTGTGGGCCGGGGATGAGGCAGGGCCTTCTCCCCGACACCTCTCGGGCCTCCTGGGCCCCTGCAAGCTGGGGGGCAGATGCTCTCCCCAGTGAGGTCCCCTCCGGGGTCAGGCCTCAGCCCTGCCGCCCCTGACGCATCATCTCTGTCGCTCTGAGCCCTCCCGACCAGGAGGGCCCCGTGGCCCACCCAGAGCCCTGAGGCCCAGGCGAGGCTGGCAGTCCAGGGCTCCCACGGGCCCACCTGCTGTGCCACCTCCCTGGTGGCAGCCACGATGCCCAGCAGCCACCCGGCCAGCAGCCTGGCCCAGCGCACGGTCCGGCCGGGCTGCCACTCACCCTCGTAGAAGCGGATCTTGTCTCGCAGGATCACCATGCCCGTCGTCAGCAGCTGGTTCTGGAAGGCACAGGGAGACGCCGTCACCGCCTGAGGGAGCCCGGGCTTCCTGGCGGCGGCCGAGGCCCAGCGGGGAGGGGCTCAGCGACATGCCACCTCCCACCGCCCAGCCGGACCCTCAGCTCGCCTGGGAGGACACGGACCACGGACCCACCAGGGGTCGTCACGAGACAGGAGGTGGCCGCAGGGACAGCCCCAAAGACAGGTGGAGCCTGGAGCCTCCGTTGAGCCGGCAGGCAGGCTGCCTTCACCCCCACGGCCACGGGAGGGCGCGGGAGGGCGCTGGAGCACGCAGGGCGGCCACGAGGGCCTGCAGGGTCCTGGCCGCGCCCTGGGCACCGGCTGAGGGGTCTCAGCCCCATTCACAACAGCCAAGAGGTGCACATGCCCCCGTGTCCCCCAGGGCAAGTGGACAAACGGGGTGCACACAACGGGATGTTACTCGGCTGTAAAAGGGACCGAGGCGCCCACACCTGCCACAGGACCCGCTGTGCTCAGCGAAGGAAGCGGACACAGAGGCACGTGTGAGATTCCATCCCCGTGACATGGGGCTACGGGGGGAGGGGCCTGGGGCTGATGATAAAGTCGAGGTTTCTTTGGGGGGAGGGGGGAGGGAATGATCTGGAACTAGACAGTGGTGAAGGTCACAGGGCTGTGACTACACTAAAACCCCGGAGCTGGGCAGCTGAACGGGTGCATGCCTGGCGTGTGAATCACGCCTCGACAGCCGTGTGACCCCGGCAGGTCCCGTGTGTCCGAGGCTCTGCAGGCCCGCTGCCCGGGTGGGGGGCCAGGAGGGCGGCAGGGCCTGGGCCAGAGGGGCCTTGGCGACGCTGACCCGCCGTGGCTCAGGGCACAGGGGCTGTGAGGCGACCCAAACACGACGTCAGGGGCCCGCAGTGACGGCCCAGGAGCAGGCGGGCCAGTAATAGCAAAGCCCCCGAGTCCTGCCGCGTGCCAGGCACCGTGCTAAGCCCTCACCTGAATTTACTGTTTAACCTTCACAGCCCTCAGCGGTGGCTACATGGGGAAACTGAGTCATGCTCCAGGTGCCCTTTGAGGGTGTGTGAGCCCCGGTCTTTCCTGGCCAGCTCAGGAAGCAATCCCAGCTGGGCAGGAGAGCAGGACCACCCACCGGGGAGCGGGACCACCCACCTGGCGAGCGGGACCCCCCACCAGGGAGCGGGACCACCCACCTGGCGAGTGGGACCACCCGCCTGGAGAGCGGAACCACCCACCAGGGAGCGGGACCACCCACCTGCAGGTACTCCGTGAAGAAGGACCCCAGCTCTGTCTTCAGCAGCTGCCTGTGGGCAAGAGGGGAAAGGAGAGTGAGGGAGAGTGGGGGTCAGAGGGCGCCCTGGGACCCCTCCTTCCTGGCCCAGAAGCAGGAATGTTCCAGGCAGGGCGCAGCCTCATTGCACAAATGAGCTTCGAGAATCGAGGGGAAACCTCTGGTAATGGGGCCATGGATGGCTGGGCACAGGCTCTCGTGGGATCAATGCGAATGGCCAGTCATGGATTTAACGCACAATTCAATTCACTTAATTTAAGGTGGCCACACGATGGGGAAGAGCTGGGGTTGGGGCAGCCCTGAAGGACCCACAGGCCCTGGAGTCAGGGGCCTAATCCCGGCTCCAGTGACCAGTCCTCTGACCTCGAGCAAACTACGACCTCTCTGTGCCTCAGTTTCCTCATCTGTAAAATGGGATGATAAGGCGGCCATTCCTCAGGCGCTGTGGAGTGTGAGGCATGGGAAGCGCAGGGAACGCAGCTGGCACAGAGCGAACTCTCAAAAGAAAGGCCCTGCTATCCCCTGACAGTTCCCGGCACTTGGCTTTGAATCGGCTAAACAGAAGCTGCCCAGCCCGGTGGGCGTGGCTCAGAGGTTGAGCCACGACCCGTGAGCCAGGAGGTCACGGTTCTGTGACGGTCAAGGGCACAGGCCCGGGTTGCGGGCTGGATCCCCAGTGTGGGGCGTGCAGGAGGCAGCTGATCAATGATTCTCTCATCACTGATGTTTCTCTCTCTCTCCCCCTCTCCCTTCTTCTCTTAAATCAATAAAAAAAATACATATTTTTAAAAGGACGTACTGTACTAAGCCTGGCAGTACTGTGGTAAATAAAAAGATTGTGTTTGTCTAAAAAAGAGAAGAAGTTGCCCCAAACAGCCTAACTGGCCCAGTCACCTGACCTCCACCTGCTTCTTGGATAAGGATCACGGGGCTGTCCAGGGGGTCCTGGGGCCCAGGGGTAATCGCTGCCTCCCCCACCCCGGACACACACTCCGGAGGGAGCCCCTGCTCTACTCAGTCCCCAAGGGCTGGTGACAAGGGCACGTGTTCTGGTGTTACAGTTGCCCCCTCCCCCTCCCGCCCCCCTCCCCCCTCCCCGTGCTGTGTATGCCGCGGACGGGAAGGGGGTAGACACTGCTGGAGGCCTGTGCCGCTGCTCTGCTCAGGAATTTGGAAATATTTCCTATGTTCTGTTGCTTAAACACAGCAAGTTCTTCAGGCTTGCGACAAATCCTCTCCCCAAGCAGAGGCCTGTTAGGAACACAGGGCTGCGTGAGCCCCACCGACACCCCCGGTGGCTTCTGCCCCCCTCCGCCCCCCCGCCTGGGTGGCCACATGTGGGCCTGGGAGGCCACAAGCACCTGCTCTCATGCTTCCCTGGCCCTGTCTGTCCTGCTTGGGGGGAAGGGGGGACCCCTGACCCAATTACCCCTCTATTCCCGCCTTGAGATCAACGGGGCGGAAGGGGACAGCACAGAGGCGGCACATGCCTCCCTGTAGCAGCTGTGTGACCCTGGGCAAGTCTCTCGACCTCTCTGAGCCTTGGCCGCCTCCACTACAGCCCAGCACTATGGCAGCCGCCTGACAGGTTCCGGGAAGCGGCCCCTGGGGCTCCTTCCTTGGCGCTCACAGGAAAGGAGGGCGACCAGGGATGCCCCTCCCCTCGCTGGGCAGGTGGGTCCCTCCTGGGTCACAGAATGAATGCCTTTCCTGACGCTCGCACGGCCAGCGGGAATGTGGGAATGTGGGCCGTGGGCGTTATCTTGAGCCTGAGCAGATGTCCTGGGGAGGGCGGGGCGGAGGCCAGAGGCAGCGCCAGGGGCAGCTCTCAGGGTGGAATCTGGGTGAGGCTGGTGGACCGGGCTGGGGCCGGGCGGGCGGCGGGCGGGGTGTTGCCCCGGCACAGCCCTCCCTGCCCCTCACAGACCGGGGCCTGGCCTGCTGGCACAGCCACTCACCTGACGCCTTCGTTGAGGGTGAACAGCTCCTGGTCGGGCAGCCCCTTGCGCTGGAAGACGGCGATCACGCCGCTGTGGATGCTGCAGGGGAGAGGAGCGCTGTGCCCAGACCCGGACCCTCCCAGCCCCCGGGACCGCCCCCGCCCCGTTTCCATGGCAGCCTTCCTGCTGGGCTCGGGGAACAGAGGGTCCAGCCAGAAGCAGGGATGGACCGTCCTGGTGGGACCCGTCCACACCCCAACCTCAATCCCAAGATCCTGTGTCCCAGCCTCCCCTGTGCGCCGGGCCCCGCCCGTCCCCCCTCCAGGACTCCTGTGTACCCCACACTCCCCTTCCCTGCCCGTGCTCCTGAGCCCTCCAAGCTCGGGTCGCACTCCCCAACGTATCCAAGCTGCACCCCCCCTCCCCCTGCCCCTCACCCGGGGCATCAAGGTGCCCGAGCCCGAGCTACTGCCCCCGCCCCGAGCGGCAGGCCCGGGATCTGCACCAGCCCTGCCCGGCGCGGCCCACAGGGCCTGTCGGTGCCTGGGCCCCCCTTCCATCCCCTGGTTCCTGCCCTCAGATCACAGGGGGCCGTCAGCTTTTGCGCACTTTCTGTGCGGAATGTGTGATTCGTTCGGGTAACTTGTTTCCACCGTTACAGAGTGTTGCTCACGTCTGTGCCCAGTGCCTGGCTCAGAGAGGCAGCCTGGTAAGTATGTGGTGAAATTCACCCCGACTCCCTCACCCTCCGAATCCAACCGATCCTGCCCTCCTGCCCGCTCGGTCTCTGCTGCCCGCCCGCCCCCCGCCCCCGGGCCCCTCCTCGCTCACCTGGACCCGCACCCGCGGCCTCCCCCTCCTCCGCTGCGCCCGTCATTTCCCTGCCAGGCACCCACGCACAGACACAGCAGGCCTGGGCGCGGCATTCGAGGCTCCTCGGGAGTGACCGCTCCTGAACTCCTGGGCACCTTACACTCTCATCCCGAGTGCGGGGCCTGTGGGGGGGCCGCCCTCTGGGTCTTTGCATCCACTGCCTCTCCTGCCCGCAGGCAGCCTTCTCCTCCCGTCCACTAGGCAAGCAGCTATGCAGATCGGAGCCTTGGCTCGGCTCCAATGAAGCCCTCCCGGCTCCCTCCCTGCTATGTGTAGACTCATGTCCCAGCACTT
The DNA here is from genome assembly GCF_963259705.1 of Myotis daubentonii. Classification (NCBI taxonomy): domain Eukaryota; kingdom Metazoa; phylum Chordata; class Mammalia; order Chiroptera; family Vespertilionidae; genus Myotis; species Myotis daubentonii. The sequence goes on from NC_081841.1 coordinate 2,724,637, forward strand.
CGCCGATTCCCATCGGCTGGCTGCATGACTTGGTGAGCAGGGGTCAGCAGGACACGTGCTGGTCACGTCACAGGGCGGGCAGAGGCCACCAAGCTCCTGCTGCCCCGACTGCCTTCGCCAGCCCCACTCTTCCCAGCCACCAGGCTGGCTGCCCACTTTTCAGACGAGGAGACTGAGGCTCAGAGAGGCCAAGGCCCCTCTGGGCAGCCACAGAGCTCGCCCGACAGCTGCGGCTCTCCCCTTGCACCTCCCGCAGGCAGCAGGCCCGGGCGGGTTCCGGCTGAGGCCCTGCAGGGCGGGCAGGACAAGGCCCAGCGTCCTGGTGGGTGGAGGGTCTGAGCTCTGTGCGCACGATGTGGGGACGTGCCCGGTTCTACAGCTGATCCCAGCTGAGCCCGGCGCCCGCCCGGATGCTCGTCACCCGGTGCTCCGGGGTCTGGTGTGGGAAGGCTGCTATTCCAGTGTCCAGGGACGTGCGGCCTCTGCCCTGTGTCCTGTCAGTGAGATGCGGGTCTTGCGTGTGCCCGCCCCGCTGCTGTGAGGATGAAACGCCGGCCTGGCCAGGAGTCAGCCTCAGGTTCGGCCACGGCCAGGATCTACGCACCCAGCTCCCCAGCCACAGGCTAAGAAAAAGGGAAAACCGGGCGGGGGGGAGGCTAATGGCCACGAGGAAGCCAGCTGTCCTGGCGCAGCCGCCCCTGGAATCCGACACCTGGGACCTCACTCTCAGCTGCTGGGGGCAGCTGGGGAGGTTGGGGGGGGGGGCGTGGTGCAGGTGGCCCCACCCAGCCCTGTCGCCACCGGAGGAACTAGCCCTGGCCTTGCACTCTGTCCCCTCCTGTCTGAGCAGCCCCGCCCACCGGGTCACCTGAGCTCTCACCCCACTGCCCACCTCCAGCCCCCACCCAGGCTGGCTCAGAGCGGGTGCGGTTCAACCCCAGCTCCGGGCTTCCTGGCCGCACGCCTGGGCCAAACGTCCGCCCACCGTGCCTCAGTGTCCCCATCCACACAATGGGACTCAGCACAGCCCCTGAGGGCGGCGATGGGGGGCCGGTGCCCTGCAGCTGTGACAGGTGAGGAGGGCCACAGGGGCTCTGGGGCCATCTGCTCTGTGGTTCCTCAGTCTCTCCCTCCGACCAGCACGTGAGGCGGGGACTGTCACACCCAGCCTGGAGCCCGGCCCAAACGTGGGGGTGGGGGTCAGGGCGGGGGGACAGGCAGGATCCGCTCCTTCCCTTTCTCTCGGGCTGAGGTTCCAGCTTCTCCCAAGTCCAAGTTGGGTAAACAAACCCTGCTGAGCCCCCAGAGGAAGGGTGGGGAGGGTGAGAGGGCCCACGTGACTGGTCCTGCCCCCAAAACAGAAGTGAAACCCAGAGGCCCCAGCTGTGGCGCCTTAACCAGAGGAGGGCAGGCCCTGGTCCCGGCAGGCGGCCTCCCCGCCAGGGGCCCCGCCCTCCAGCGGCTGCCCTCACTGGGCCATCCCTCAGAGGGCCTGGCCCTCCCCACGTAGGACACGAGACAGGGCCGCGTCCCAGCCTCTTCCTGGGCACCGGATGGGCACAGGGCTGGTGGGACAGGCCTGCCCAGGACTGGGGGAGGAGGGGCTAGTTGTGGGGTTCTGGGGGCACCGGCGGCACCCTGGCCTGGGTGGAGGCTAGCGTGGGACTGCGAGCGGCTGGGACCTAGCTGGGCATCGCCTCTCTGTTGCCCACCTGCCCGGCAGAGAGTGAGCGGGTGGGGGCCACCCAAAGCATGGCCTCTTGTGGGTGAGGGCAACGTACATCCGGGACCCCTGTCCTCCCATGGGCCCCTCCCCTGCTCTGGACCCGCCTCCAAGGCCTCTGAGGATGCGGTGGGGGGAGTGGGCCCTGCCGGTGTCCTCACGCTGCTGCCCCCAGAGGGCCGCCCCACCTCTCCATCCAAGGGTGACAGAGCCCAGTGTCCCCATCGGTACCCCACGGGGTCACACCCAGCCCTGAGGAGTGAAGTGGGGGGCTGCCGGCCCCCTCTCCCTGCCCAGGTGAAAGGCTCAGGGAGGCAGGTGTGGGAACCCCATCCTGCCCCAATCTGACCACCTGGGAAGGGGGGTGTGGCCTGTGGGCAGGTGACCTGCTCCTCAGCACACAGGTGTCACTCATACCCTGGTTGCAGTCCCCCTGGCTTAACCCCGCCCCCAGGGCTCCTGGCTAGGTGCGGGGGGGGGGGGGGGCGCGGGCGTACCCCACGCAGGCAAAGGCTTGGAGCTCTTCTCCAGCGGCACCGACCCGGTGAGCCCCCGCCTGGGCTCTGCCCCTTCCGGCAGGGTCAGAGGGGAGGTGCGAGCCCATTCCTCCCAGCTGCCTGGGCGCACCTCCCCATCTACCGGCTGTGAGCTGTGCAGCCAGGTTCTGATGCCACAGGAGGGGGAGGGGGAGGCCCAGGCATGAGGGGGGGGGGCAGTGTGTGGCTGTCCCGCCTGTGGTGACGGAGGACAAGCCGAGTGGCCGAGTGGCTGAAAACAAGGCAGAGCTGTTTCCCTGCAGAGGGAAGGCCGGGAAGTCTCCGCCAGGATCTTCGGTTTCGACCTTTCCCAGCTGGAGAGGCGCCTCAAGTCCTCGTGCCGACACTCCTCCATCCACAGCCTCCCCTTCCATCCTCCCTCCATCCACAGCCTCCTGCTCACCTCCTCCCTCCCTCCACAGCCTCCGCTCGCCTCCTCCCTCCCTCCACAGCCTCCGCTCGCCTCCTCCCTCCATCCACAGCCTCCGCTCGCCTCCTCCCTCCATCCACAGCCTCCGCTCGCCTCCTCCCTCCATCCACAGCCTCCGCTCACCTCCTCCTCCATCCACAGCCTCCACTCGCCTCCTCCCTCCATCCACAGCCTCTCTTTCCATCCTCCCTCCCTCCACAGCCTCCCGCTCACCTCCTCCCTCCATCCACAGCCTCCCCTTCCATCCTCCCTCCATGCAGTGGTTCTCAACCTTCTGGCCCTTTAAATACAGTTCCTCATGTTGTGACCCAACCATAAAATTATTTTCGTTACATTAGTTACATTCATAACTGTCATGTTGCTACTGTTATGAATCGTCATGTAAATATCTGATATGCAGGATGGTTTTAGGCAACCCCCGTGAAAGGGTCGTTCGACCGCCAAGGGGGTCGCGACCCACAGGTTGAGAACCGCTGGTCTACAGCCTCCTGCTCACATCCTCACGGCTGCTCTCACTCTGATCCTCTGATCCCGTGTCTCAGAGGCCTTCACGATGACACTGGGCCCACCTGGATAACCTCCCTGCCCGAAGCGCCTTAACTTAGCCACACCTGAAAAGTCCCCTCTGCCTCGCAATATAACGTGTTCCCAGGTTCCAGGGAATCTCAGGGGGTCACCACTCTGCTGACTCCATGCGGGCCACCTTGGAGGGGCAGGGGGCTCGGGATCTAGGGCCTGGCCCAGAGCGAGGAGGTGGGGGCGACAGGCCCTCAAGGCCTCCACCCCCCTCAACCAGACTGCTCACCTGGAGGCTTCCAACCACCTCCCCGGCCGCCCGGAGACCCCCCTGGGGCAGAAGCGCAGGCGTCCCCGGGGCTCCCTGAGCCTCAGCTGCAAGATGGGGGTCCTGCGTCCCACCTGGAGTTATTTCGGGGGTGCAAGGAGCTCCTCCCACCCGAGTCTGGATGTTGTGGCTGCTCAGCATTGCTGAGATCGGGGTGGGGAGCACTGTGGGGGTTGGGCCAGGGCCCCCTCCAGGACCAGGGGGGTGCAGGCCAGGGGGGCAGCTCCAGCCTCCGGGCCCTCACCGCCAAAACCCACGTCGCCAGCCCCAGGGGGACGCGATCTCACACATGCCCTTGGGCAGTGGCTTCAAGTCACACCTGGGCTCAGACCCCAGGCCTTGGAGGTGGGTCTGTGGGGAGAGTGACAAGTGTCACCGGCACCCCGTGGCCCACACTCTCCCCTGCTCCTGCCTGGCTCGGCGCCTCCACTCTAACATCTAGCTGGGGCAGGTGCTGGGCTCTCCAAACCTTAGCACTGGGGCAGATCAGGCCTGGCAAGGAGCAGGGTATCACAATGGTTAGCACCCTCTGCCCCAAACGCAGGTGTGGGGAACCAGTGTTGGGGTCTGGGGAGCTCCCTCCATCCTCATCTCAGAACACGACCTTCTCAGAGCTGGAGGCCCCCCCCCCCCCGCCACGCCCCACAAATGGAGGCGGAGCCTGGATGCTGTGCCGCCAGTCACGGATCCCCTGGAGCTGGCGGGGCAGGGAGGGCCCGCCCTCCTGGGTTTGGACCTCTGGCCCGTCCTCCTGGGTTTGGACCTCTGGCCCCAGAATCCCGAGAAGAAACTTGCTGTTTTCGGTCACCCAGTTTGTGGCGATGTGTGACGGTGGCCCCGGGACACCAATGCGGTCACACAGACAAAAGGGGGTGCATCTTGGACTTGAAATGAGGAGCCAACTCAGCAAGGCAGGACCCACTGCAGGCGTCCTGCCCGTGGCTACTGTCCTGTGGGCCCGGCAGGGAGCCATGCGAAGACCAGAGGGCCCTGTCCCCATCGGCGTCACTCAGGGACCTGGCCGGGGGGCACTCTGCTCCCTTCTTGGCTCAGTCCCCCCTCTGCCTGGGGGCGAGAGAGGACTCGCTCTGCCATGTCCTATGTGGGCCCGTCTCCCAGGGCACTGTGTCCCCCTCTGTGCCTCTAAACTGGGGGGGGGTGTATTGTCCCCCTCCCTGGGCTGTGATGGTGGCAAAGTGAGCCCAGGGCCATGAGGGGGCGGGCACACGCTAGGAGTGCAGATGGGGGGGGGGGTAGCTGCCTGGGCCTGTGGGCGCTGCTATGGGGAGGGACGTTCCTCAGCAGCCCGCCAGGCCCAGCAACAGGACGGAGTTGAGGTTCCCAAGTCCCTTAAGTAAAAAGTGGCAGAGGGACCAGGTGACCTCTCAGGGGAGACGCAGAGCTGACCGCAGGGTGCCCCCACCTCTGTCTGAGGGACACCAGGCAGGGCCGACCGCAAGGGTGTAGCTCACGAAGCTCAGGAACCAGCAGATTCCCGAGGAACCTCCCCAACCCCAACCCTGCAGGCCCACCCCAACCCTGCAGGCCCACCCAACCCTGCAGGCCCACCCCAACCCTACAGGCCCACCCAACCCTGCAGGCCCACCCCGGCAGGAGCTGGGGCCTGAGTTATGAGTGACAGAGGACCCGCTACATGCCGGGCACTGTGCTGAGGGCGTTAATACCCACCTTCACGTTTAATCCCTACAGCAGCCCATTTCATGGGTAAGGAAACTGAGGACCAGGAAGGTGCAGTGACTTTCTCCAGGCCACACCACAGGGAAGGGGCAGAGCTGGGGTTTTAATTAAGGCTGCTTGGCTCCTCCCGTGACACCACAGCAGAGGGGGGGGGGGTGCTGTGTCTGTGTCCCCAATTCTGGGAGAGGGGACAACGCCTGTGAGGACGGTGCGCAGCCATTGGGTCAGTGAGAGTCCCCAGAGAGGCTCCCTCTTTCACTGTCTCCACGTGGGTCCTGTATGGAGGGATCGGCATGCGGGACAGATGGGGAAACTGAGGCAGAAACTTCCCAGCGCTCAAAGCAGGGGGCAGAAGACAAGGCCGTCCGGGTGGAGCGCCCTGCCTGGCGGGGGAGGAAGGTCCCACCAGGACGCTCAGGAGCCCGCCCCAGGCCGCAGCCGGAGGAGCATCTGGCAAGACTTCGCCGCCAGGCGTGTGGGGGGTCAGCACCCACAGCCCCTCCCCGGCCTCACGCTCCCCCCTTTCCTTTCGGTGGGAACGTCTGTGTGTGAAACGCCCGCGAGCAGACACGCTGCTGAGGAATCCCACTGACCATCCCCCTCCCGGACCCCAGCCCGGCTCCCCATGGCCCTGCCTTCGGGGACGGCCCTGGGGGAGGGTCGCAGGAATGCCGGCAGCCGCCGCACCCCGGCCGCCCCGCCGACAGCCGACAGCCGGGAGGACGGGGCCGCGGGAGGGAAAACCGCCCGCCCACCGCGATCCGCGCAGACAGGAAGCGGCAGCACCGCCCGCCGCGCCGCCCGCTCCTGCTCTTCGGCGAAATGGGAAAAGGCTTCCTGCCCTCGCCGCCCAGGTGGCCACGAGCCCGGCGCGGGGACGGGGAAGACCCCGGGGGGAGGCGGCCCGCGGCCCCGCCCACCCGCCACCCGCGAGCCGGGCGCTCGGGGCCAGCCGGCGCGCGGTCCGCTCCCTCCGCTCTAGGAACACGTCGCGCTGAACTTCCCCGTCCGCCCCAAACTCCGGCGCCGCGAGTTCTCGCGGACTGAACCGCGCGGTGCCCGCCGCACCCGTCCTGGCGGAGGGCTCGCCCGCTCCCGCCCACGGCGGCCAGGGCTCCCCGCTCCGGCTCTGGGGCCCCGGGCCCACGGGCGGGCCGGGAGGGCGCGGCCTTACCTGTTCCAGGTGGCGTTGGCACAGGCCCGGCGCTGCTGGGTGCCCCGCTCGTCCGCGGAGGCGGCGGCCGGCTCTCTCTTGCCCAGGTCACTGAGGCTGGGCGAACTCATGAACTTCAACCTGCGGAGAGTCCTCATCGTGACCCCGGCGGCCCGCTCCGCGCCCACGCGCGTCCGGCGCCGCGCCCTGCGCCACGCGCCACCCCGCGCCGCGGGCCCCGGCCGGCGCTGCGCTCTCTACGAGGAAACTTGGGAGAGAGCAGGAAGCCGAGCGGCCCTCCGGGGTCCCGCCCCGGCCCCACGCCTCCGCCCCGGGCCCGGCGCCGGCCTGCCCTCCGGGTTAATCATTGCTCCGAGCGGCGGCAGCGTGGAGCGCCCCGAGCATCGCGGGCAGCGCGGACCCGGCGCAAACACAGGCCGGGGGCGGGGCCAGGCCGGGGGCGTGGCCAGAGGCCGGGGGCGGGGCCAGAGGCCGGGGCGGAGCAGGTGAGGCCGGGGCGGAGCGGGGAGGAGGGCGGGGCTGTGCGGGCGAGACGGGGCGGGGCCACGAGCTGCGGGCCAAGCCCGCGCCTCCGCCTCTAAGCCCCAGGTCTGTCCTATCCCGGTCGTGCCGGACCCGCTCCGCTCCTCCGAAGGCCACCCACGCCCACAGGAAACCCACACGCGCGCGGTAGGAACAAACCAGTCCCAAGCGCCAGCCCCGCCCCGCCCCGCCCCCGCGGACACGGCCACACGATGCTCCCAGAACTCCCCCACTCGGCAGGGCCTCAACCAGAGGCACCCCCTTTTCCCTGCCCCTTCCACAAAGGCTGTGTTCACGCAGACGCCTCTGTGGTTCTCATGAAAGCAGACAAAGCCTACAGCCCCTCCGCAGGACCCCACCCACCCTGCTACTCCAATGGGCCTCCCCTGGCCTGGAGGAGCTGCTAGATTGGGGGGCTGGGGGAATCAGGAGTGGCTTTCCCAGGGGACAGACCAGTAAAGCTGTTGCTACAGCCCCTGCCCCCCCTCCCAGGTCCCTTGAGACCCCATCAAAGGGAGCTGCCGGCCAGGCGTGCACAGCGCTTTTAGATGCTTGATCCGGGCCAGTCTCCCTCTCGGAGTAGGAATTTCTCATTTCCCAGCTGAGGAAACTGAGGCTCCGGCGTGAAATAACTCGACCCATGTCATACAGTCAAATGACCAAGCTGGGCCTAACCAGGCCTCCAGTGCACATGGCACAGACCCCCCTCCCCCCCAGCTTCTGGGATTCCCACAGGTTCACCCACCCCTGCCCTTGCCCCTGTCTTCAGGTGGCAGGATGGCAGTGCGGCCTGGTCGCCCTCCTGGCCCTCCTGAAGCTGTGCCTGAGCGGAGCAGGTCCTGGTGCCAGCAGAGCCCCGGCCCCACGTCTTCCCCTGAACACGTTGTACAGAAGAGGGAAACTGAGGCCCTGAGGCCACTGGGTCCCCATGGAGGGTGGCACTCCACCCTCGATGGTGGAACCAAAACACCCGGTCCCTGGGAGAGAGGTTCCATACCACGGAAGGAGGCGAGCCACCTCAGGGTGTCACTGCGCAGTGTAGGGTGACATCAGTGCTCCCACTCAGACAGGAGCCTGCACCTCAGCGTGAAGCAGGCAGTGGGTGGAGTTCGGCAAGGCCCAGCCGAGAAGCTAAGGGGCGCCTCTTGTGGCTCCGGGAGCCAGGGGAGACCCATCGAGGTGAAGAAGAGCCTGGTGAGAAGACACTGTCCAGTTCAAATCCAACAGCATTTCCTGAGCACCTACTACGTGCCAGCCATTACCCTCCTCCTAGGGAGGCAGAGTCCCAGCTCACAAACTCCAGGGCTCTGAGCCACAATCGCGGGTGTGGACGCTGTTCCCAGAGCTGCCACCCCAGGCTGAGACCGTGTGACCTCCTCACCTGCACCCAGCCGCCTCCCTGGTGGTTTCTCACCCCTTTAGAAACATCTGTGGGTGCTGCTCCTTCCGCCTCCACTGTCACCGCTCCAGGCGGAGCTGATGGCATCTCTGGCCAGGATGACAGTCACCTCCTTCCCCCGCCCCGGGGCCACACGGGGCAGTAGACCAACCTTTCCTCCTCGGGAGCCTTGCTGGGCACCCCCGTGGGTCCCCATCGCCTGGCGATCAAGTCCGAAGCCGCAATCCTAGAAAGGACCTTCCCGCCTGTGCCCTCGCTCCCCCGCCCCAGGGTGTCTTCCCGCGAAGGCTGCCTCCCCTCCCCTGGCTGCCTTTACCCTGGAGGGGGCTCAAGGTTGCCCCTAGTCATCCGGTGGCTTTTTGTCCTATGCCATAAGCCACACTGTGGTGACGTCTACACTCCCGCGCCCCCACGCAGTGGGCACGCAGTAGGCACGCAGTAGGCACACAGTAGGCATGCAGTGGGCACGCAGTGGGCACGCAGTAGGCACACAGTAGGCACGCAGTAGGTATGCAGGATGAATGGCTGGATAAACACCTGTCTCACAGGAGGGAGGGATTAGACCAGATTGGCGCAAACGCCTGAAGAAAGGTGCCACCCTGGACAGACGGAGACAGAATAGGGCACTGCCCCTGGTGAGGCGCAGGGAGCCAGCTGGGTGGGTCGGGGTGAGAGGCTTTCCTGAGCTGGAGGCGGGCTCAGGAGAGGCAGGCAGGCTCTGGCTTCCATCAGCCACTGGGTGGGAGGGCCGCCCGGCTGGCCTGCTGGCTGGACTCCTCAGATAAGAAACTCAGGGAATGTAGGAGCAAGAGGAGGGGCAGCGGAGGTGCTGGGAGGGGGTCTTGGTGGAAGGGGGTGGGGTGGCAGCATGGGCTGGGGGAGGTGGCCGCAAGGAATTCCAGAGGCAGGCATGGCCCGGGGTTTAAAAGCAGCTACAGTCAGAGTTAAGGAATTAGCTGTGAGCGCCAGGCCCAGCAGTACACCCGGCAGCCCAGGGCTGGAGCAGCGGGGACTCCGTGCGGCTGTGACAGCCAGGGGGACACTGCGGTGGTGGGGAGCAGCCGGCCCCCAGGGCCACAGAGTCTGAGGCCGAGGCCAGGAGGGGACAACGCCATCACAAACCCCGGAGCGGGCCCTGGGCGCCGAGGGCCAAGTCCAGCCCCTGCATGGTTCTGCAGCGCCTGCAGCGTGGGGGAGGGGGCCAGGCCCGGAGCCTCAGCCGCGGGCTTCACAGCAGAGGCTGAAAGGAAGCCCTGACTCCTGGCTTCCCAAGAAGCGTCAGATGACCGGGCCTCGGGCCCAGGCCCCACGTGACGCCCTCCCTGCGCTGCTACCCCCGCAAGCAGGCACGCGGCTCCCGGTGCCCCTGGCCCGCCACTCACCGACGGGGCCTTCCAGGCCTGGTAAGGGGCGGGGGGCTGAACAACTATATGAGGGGGCGCCCAGGGCAGGCCCCTCTGTGCCTGAGGCTCTGGGAGGAGACACTCTCTTAAAGGAAAGGGAGGCCAGAGGGACTCATTCATGAGCCCCCAAAGCTGCCTGAGTGAGGACCTACGTCCCCGCCACAGGGTGCCAGGAGCAGGCACAGGGCCCGGTCCGCAAGGAGCACCCACTGTCCCCAGGGCTTGTCCTTCTGCAGGGAGAGGGAGCCCTCAGTTAGGCGGCCAGACTTGGGGTCCACCTGGCCCTGCTGTCAGGTCAGGTGACGGCTAGGGCCTCAGTTTGCCCACCTGTAAGATGGGTGAGGCCCAGGGCTAGACTCCTGCCTTCTTCCCCTTCGCTGCCACGGGGGAGTGTGGGGGGCAGGGGGAACCCGAAAGCCCTCTAAAGGCCACGTGCGCCCCGTGGACGGGCGTGGCTGAGGCGGCGACCCTGCTGTCTGATGGCTGTGACGGCACCGAGGCCTGGCCCGGAGACATCACCCTCACAGGTGCGGCACCGGGACCTGCAGGATGGCCTGGCTCCCGCGGGAACCGGGGAATCAGGGTCCTCAGGAGGCCTGTGCCCTGGGCTCTGCAGACCCTGAGCCCGGTACCACCTTCCGCTGTTTCCTACAGGTGGGCAGCCTGGAGCCCGGGGCCAGGGCCTGCAGGTACCCCCGCCGGCTTCCCCAGCTCTGCGCCTCCCACCTGTGCGGGGGTGGGGAGGCAGGGCGGAGGGAGGCCCCTCGAGTCATCCAGCCTCTAGTCCTCGAAACACGGCCAGGCAGGGGTTACAGAGAAACTGAGCCCGGTAGGCCAGTCAGAGCCAGCGCAGAAGCTAGAGCCAGCAAGACTGTCCCCAGCTCCCTCACTCCTGCCAACAGCGACTTCAGCCCTGCCCACCCCGGGCACTGCCCGCTCTGAGGGGCACTTCTGCCCCCTGGTGGTGAGGCCTGGGGCTCCCCAAGCTGATGGGAAGGCCTCCCGCTGGCTGGGGAGCCCTGGTCAGGCGACACCCAGGGAGGGGCTCAGCAGTGTGCCAGGCACGCGGGAGCCCTCTCATCCCACCTCTGGGAAGGACAGGCAGGTGTGGACCTGCCCCCGAGGGGTGAGGTGGCCTGACAAGTCATGTGCTCCTGGAGTGCACGCCAGCTCCCGCACTGAGGACAGCTCGCGTCTGCCAGGGGCCCCGCCCACAGCGGGCCCTGAGCAAACAGCAGCCGCGGTTTCTTTACTTTAATCACTTTAATCAACATCATGAACAGAGGCAGCGCTGGCAGGATGCGGGCGGGGTGGGGGGGGCCTCCACCACCAGGGGCCCCTCCAGCCTCCTGTCCAGAGAATGGCCACCCGCCTGCCTGGGCTGCCCGAACACTTGAGCTGGATGCAGAAAAGCAGAAAAGGCAACCTTGCTCTGGCCGAGTCGCTCAGTTGGTTAGAGCGCCCTCCCGCCCAATACACCAAGGTTGTGGGTTCGATCCCCGGTCAGAGCACATGTAAGAATCCATCAATATACTAGTATGCATAAAAAACACGTGGTGCAACACCCCCCCCCCCCCAATAAAGGGGTAAGGCAATCTGCCTCCTGGGCTGAGTCCCGGGCTTCTACCCGTTTGGGTAGAGTTGTGTCCCCCCAAAAAGACACGCTGAAGTCCTGCCCCCCATACCTGGAATGTGACCCTGTTTGTTTTTTGTTTTTTTTTAAAAATATATTTTTATTGATTTCAGAGAGGAAGGGAGAGGGAGAGAGAGATAGAAACATCAATGATAGAGAATCATCGATCGGCTGCCTCCTGCACGCCCCCCACTGGGGATGGAGCCCGCAACCCAGGCCTGTGCCCGACTGTAAATTGAACCGTGACCTCCTGGTTCATAGGTCGACACTTAGCCACTGAGCCACGCCGGCCGGGCCATGTGACCCTACTTGGACTTAGGTGGGACCCAGCTGCGATGAGATCACCCTGGGGTGGGGTGGGCCCTACATCCGATGACTGGAGTCCGTAGGGGAAGGCCCGTGGGGACACAGACACAGACACGGAGGGAGGACGCCACGCGCAGAGGGAGGCGGAGGCTGGAGCGATGCGGACGGAAGCCCCGGGTTGCCAGCCGCCGCCAGAGGCTGGGGGAGACAGGGAGGCGCGGCCCTGCCACCCTGGGTCTCCCTCCGGCCTCAGCCCCGGACCCTGAGGAAGGAGGCTCCGACGTGAGCCACTGCGACGCCGCGACATGCTTTCCCCCGACAGGCTGCCCTCCCGGCCCTGGCTCGGACCTCGCGTCCGGGAAACCTCAGTGTGGAAAGGCCCAGCCCCGAGCTCAGGCGGCAGACACCCTCCTTCCAGCTGCTCTCTGTCCAGTGGGACACGCAGGCTATGGGAATCGGGAGTCGGAGGGGAGCAGCCCGCCCCTGCGCACTGACAGCGGCCGCGCTGTGCCCGCCGTGCCCACACTGCCGCGCCGTGCCAGGCCGCAGCCCTGCGAGGCGGCCGTGACCATCCCACTGCGCAGACGTGCCGACCGAGGTCACACGGGGCAGATGGTCGAACTGGGCTCGGCTGGCAGCTTTCTAGCCTCCCCGGGGCACCTTCTTGGCCAGCAGCCCTTTCTTAGAAGGATCCTTGGAAAGAGGGAGCTGCTTCGGGTCCCAGAACTCCCCCGGCACCAGGGGAGGGAGCCCCAGGTCAAGGGAGGACTGGGTGGGGCCGGGGCCCGGGGGAGGGCTTGTTCAGCCACTCGCCCCCTCCCTCACCCTCCCTCACCCCTCCCTCACCCCTCTCCCGGAGGAATTCCCGGTCCCAGCCGGACCCGGCCCCAGCTGGTAAGCAGAGCGAGGTGGGACCACAGCCTGGCCTGCCTGTTGACTGTAAGCACAGCCCCGGTGGCCGCGGGCCTCTGCCGAGTCCAGGGCTTGGCTCACGGAGCAGGTGTCCCCTCGCCATCCCTGCTCCCGCGGGAACCGGTCCAGCCGTGAAGGGACGGACTCACTGAGGGAGGAACCGCCCCCGAGAGTCTCCGCGTGTGGGTGGGGTCCCATCTCCCCACGGGGCGAGAGGGACCCCTTCCTGCCCGGCCGGCCCGGCCCACGTGCCCCCGCCAAAACCCTGCCAGCTGGACCCGCATCCGCCTTCCAGATGAGGCGTGGAGGTTCCAGGCCCTGCTATCGCCTGCAGGGTCCCAGGCTGGTGAGGGCAGGGCCAGGACGGATGCTGGGGTCCTATTCCAGTCCCTGGCTGCCCCCCACCCCGGTGGGCTGTGGACTGAATCCAGGCCTCTACCTGGAGGGGCTGGGACTGTCCCACCTGAGCCTGGGCAGGTCCTGCTCCGCTGCCTCCTCCCAGCCCCAGGGCCAGCACGCACAGGCCCGGCCCTGCCCTGCCCAGCAGCTGGCCCTCCTTTCTGGGCCCCAAGCCCCCGAGGGCTCAGGATTCCCCCGGCAGTGCCCCTCCCAGACGGCCTCACTGGCCTGGCGGCTCTGGAATGCGCCCTGCTGCCAGCATCCTGGCCCCACGTGACCTGCACCGTGGCCGTGGCCGGAGGCTTCAGACAGGGCCTCTGCCTGCAGGAGGGACTCCAACTCTCCAAGCCTGGCGTCCAAGGCCCCCGCAGCCTGGGCACAGCCTCCCACTCCGCCCCTCCAGCCCCTTTCTCAGGCCCACCTCCACCCCGAGACCAAGCGACAGCGTGTGCTCTGGACTCGCCGCCTGCGTCCCCCTCCGACCTTCCTCCCGTCCCTCCCGCGGCCGCGCCTTCAGTGACTGTAACAGCGAGAGGCCGCACAGCGCGGGGCCGGGGGGGCCGTGGGGCACGCTGCCTGGGTGGGTCTGCGGCTTCGGCCGGTCAGAGCGGACCACTTGGCTGTTTAATGGCTCGCGGTGCCTCAGTTTCCTCTTTTGTAAAATGAGAATGTGGGGGAGGAAGAGACTTTGCCCTCCAGTTCGTTTAGCTGGTCTGATTGTCAAAGGGCCATGTTAGCAAGAGACAGTAACCAAATTTAATACATGTGTACATACGTATGTACATGTATGTACGTATGGGAACCCCGCACGCACCGGGGGCAGAGGCCTCGCACGCAGGAGAGGCTGAGGCAGGAGGGACCCGGCGTACAGGGCGCCCTGCGTGCGGGATGCAGGGCGGCGCCTGGGGCTGCGGAAGGCCCTGCGGACCAGGGAAGAGCCGGGCTCGGGAGCCGGCGGTCGGCCTTGCCAGGCAGGTGGGTCAGAGGAGGTGCCGCTGGTGATCTCTTATCCTGAGCAAGGACCCCTCCAGTTCTTCTTGGTAGTTAAGGGGCAGCTCGCACGTTTCTCTTGAACCTGCAGCTAAAGTTGCCTTTAGCTCGAAACTATTTGCATACCACAGAGGTGGCTCTTGGGGTGACTCATGGGGAACCCCCCGTTGCATTGTGACGCCTTCCTCCCTGGGTGATCCCAAGGCTGTCAATGAATCCACAGCTGCGGCCGCTGAGACGACGCCTGGCCCACGCGCCATTATCACCAGCTGCCGCGCTCTGCCCCACGCTGCCCCCATCGCAGTGGGCAGTCCTTTCTCATGACACAACCATCAATGCCCAGGCCGCCCCTCTGCCCTGTGTCAATGCCCAGGCCGCCCCTCTGCCCTGTGCCAGGGCCTCCGGACAGGGCCTGCCCCGCCCTCAGCCTGGGCTGCCCTGCGGCTGGGCTCCTGCAGGCAGAGGCCCCCGGGCACTGACCGAGATGGTCTTCTGGCCCCAACTCTTGTCCGGCTCCTCTGCTGGGCCAGGCCTCACTGGGGCTTCCCGCTTCCTCGTTGTCGAATCCGCTTTGAGCAAGAGGCCTGCTGGGCGCGCTTAGCAACCCCCCACCCTGGTGTCTTATCGCCAGGCCTGCCTTCAGCTCAGGGTTCTGTGGGGTTGACCTCACCAGAGCCCCTGACCCCACACGGTCCCTCTTAGTCCTCTCCTTTCCCTGGGCCCCGCCCAGCCCCTGGGCAGTGACCCTCCATGTGTCCTCGTTGGAGCTGAGACCAGCCCCCCCGCCCCCCCCCGCCCCCCCCAACACACACACACTCTGTGTAGATGGTGCAGAAACTGTCCCCCCCTGTAGCCACAACAGACTCGATTATTACAAAAATCTGACAGGAATTCCCAGGTCCCACCGGGCCCTGGGGTGTCAGATCCGGGAGGCAGGGTCTGCAGGGATGGGAGGGCGAGTCACAGAGCTGGCGGGGGCCGGGGCGGGGCCGGGTTCCCTGGACTCCTGAGATGGCCTGAATTTAGCAGGAGTGTCAGGGACAGGAGCGGGCGGGCTCTGTGCGGCTGGGTGAGAGGTCGGCATCCGCAGGGTGTGCTGGGATTCCTCTGCATCGACCACTCGAAGGCCCAGAGCTGGGCGATCTGAGAACTATGCAACCGAGAGCTCCTTCCGACATCTCCCGGGAAGGCGGGGAACAAACATACAAACATCTTCTAAATGCACACCTGACGCCCTGGCCGGTGTGGCTCAGTGGATAGAGCGTCGGCCTGCGGACTGAAGGGTCCCAGGTTCGATTCCGGCCCAGGGCACATGCCCGGGTAGCAGGCTTGATCCTCAGTAGGGGGCGTGCAGGAGGCAGCCCATCAATGATTCTCTCTCATCATTGATGTGTCTATCTCTCTCCCTCTCCCATCCTCTCTGAAATCAATAAAGAAATATATTTTTTAAAAATGCACAACTGAGCTTGTGAGAAAGTCAGGGAAGTCACGGGCCAGACTGATGGCATTAATGCTGCCACTAAGACGCTGTGCCCACGATAGTGACGGGTGTGTAGTATCGATCGCACTAAAGGCCAGCACCGTGTTTGAGCTATGCAATACCAGAGTGGTGCCCGCAGTGCCGTAGTGGTCCACGCCCACCAGCCTGTGCAGCTGTGATGAAAAAGGGGTGCGGTCAGAAGTCTACACAACAGAACCTCACGTGAGCACAGATTCCTACGTGGGCAGGTGCCGGTGGGTCACACCTCAGGCTTGTGACTTCCCTTGTCCAGGGTTATCCTTGCCTTAGGCCAGGCCTGCCGGGGCTTCTGTGCCTCTTTCAAATGCCTCTTTTCCGCAGAAAAACCCTCCAGCGAGCACATAATCCTGTGAACTCTCCTGAAATATTCCTCCCGTCCCTCCTCCCTTCCAGGCGCAGGGAAGAGGCCGTGCCCTGCCGTTCTTGGGAGCATTTTTCTCCATCGATTGAGATCTTGCTTCCGGACGTACCCTCTGTTTGGCTCATAAACTTTCATAAACATTCTCTAGAGGTTGGGACATTCTTACACGGACAGAAGGCATGAGGCCAGGTGCCGGGTAGGGAGCCAGTGTGCGGGGCGTGAGTGCGGTGGCACCGGGTGCCGGGCACCCAGCCAGGTGTGCGGGGACAGGACCGGGAGAAGGGAGGGCTTGCGGTCTCCGTGGGCACGGCCCTGCCTTCCTTGGTGTCCGGGGTCTGTGGAGAAGTCCCGAGGCCCCAAGGGCCTGGGCACGTCTCGGGGGTGCCGGGCACCTGTGTGGTAAGTGGGAACACGGGCCCCTTCCCCGGCTCCAGCTCCCCTCCCTCCTGGGGGAGGGGGGTAGCACAAAGGCCACCTGTCAGCGGACAGTGAGACCCTAGCAACCTGGCCAGCGGCTCCGGCTAAGAAAGGCCGTAGAGAAGCGGCGTCTAGATGGGCCGGATTGTTAACAGCTCGCCTCTCCTGTTTGATCTCACAGCTTGCGCACGGCGCCCCCTCCTGGCACGCCCTGTTTCCTTCTGTTTCCTGTGCCCCATAAAACCCTCTGTCAGCAAAGTCTAGGCCAGCGGTTCTCAACCTGTGGGTCGCGACCCCTTTGGCGGTCGAACGACCCTTTCACAGGGGTCACAACATGAGGAACTGTATTTAAAAGGCTAGAGTCTAGACTCCATAAAATCATTTTCGTTGCTACTTCGTAACTGTCATGTTGCTACTGTGATGAATCGTCATGTAAATATCTGATATGCAGGATGGTCTTAGGCGACCCCCGGGAAAGGGTCGTTCGACCGCCAAAGGGGTCGCGACCCACAGGTTGAGAACCGCTGCTCTAGGCGGTGGCGAAACAAGAGCACCAGCCGGCCGGCCCTGGTGTGGCCTGTCCGCAGGCTGGATGGGACTTAGCGGGACAACTTCCCGGTGGCAGTCGGGCGGCGGTACACGTCACTGGTCGGCCGGCACCCACGTGAGTCCTAATAGACCTTTGTCTTTCACAGCCACTCGGCCGGGTTAGGTCTTAGGCCTCCACACACCATAGGCTGGGGTGCTCTGGGCCCTCAGCACTCTGCAAAGCAGCACGCCTGCCTGGGTCACCTCCATCACGCCTGCACAGACGCACGGCAAGGTCAACTCGGGCTCCCGCTACTCCGTGCCCAGCAGACGCCCAGCCGGAGGAATCTCGTTCGTGAACATGGCCCAGAAGACGCCCGTTCCCCGTCACCCCAGATCAGAGCCTGCCAAGCGGGGCGCCTGGAGTCCCTGCAGTTTTCTGGATCTGGGGACCCCGGAATTGTCTGCATGACCCCTGGATGTGAGGGTGCCTCCTGCTGGGAGAGGGGCGTGGCTTTCATGCCTTCCCCTGAAGGGCTGAGGAATGAGCATGGCACATCTGCACGGAGCATCTGTGGTTCCCAAAGATTTGCAGCGGACGAGGAAGGAAAGACATTGCTTTTGCAGTTAAGCACATTCAGCTCTATTATAGATTGAGGCGAACCCTTCATGGATTTTGAAGGTAACACGAAATTTCAAGGTTATGGGGCCGCACTGGGTCCCGCAGAGACCCCCCGAGGATGCCCCACTCCCTCTCCCTGGCGGTCAGGAGAGCCTGCGGACCCTGCTCCAGACTCCAGGTCCTTGGATCAGCCAGACCACGGAAGCACGGAGGATGCTGCTCAGCACATCACACAGGGAACCCGTGATGGGCGCTCCTAGGAGGAGCGTCCCTTGGGTCTCATCACCAGGAAAAGCTGTGTGTTCATCTGAAGGGCATTCTGAATCTAGTGACCCTCTTTTCCCTTTTTGCTCTTGCTGCTAGGAAGCTCAGGCAAAAAGTCAGTCCCTATCTTACATGTGCACTGGACCTCCTAGCATGCTTTTTTTTTTTTTTTAATCCAGGTACATGATAGTGACTATAGCAATAACACGGCACAGGTATCACATTAAGAGCATTTTCTAATGGCCAAGCACAGGCCTGAAGGACGTACAGTCAGGCTACTGCTACACCCTTAGCGGCAGGTGTTGCATTCCTGCTCTGGACCGGGCTGATGAGGCGCGGGCGGTGAGCGGGGCGACGGCAGAGCAGCAGGTGGGGCACTGGGCTGGCACCCCCCACGCAAGGGAGCAGCCACCATCGCACTGCTTTCTGGGGCGGGAGGGGTGGGTGAGCAAAGGGACTGGGGGCTCTTCTCCCAGGCGTGGGGGCCCCGGAGACCCCAGCTTCCTCCGCTCTCCCCACCTTGCACACCTGCGTCAGGGCCCCTACACCTCCCTGTCCAGAAACGTGGTCTAAGTTTGGGAACTGAAAGCATCTCAGAGGCCCCACCTGCCCCTCCTTCCCGTGCCGACACCATCAAAGCAGGAGGACGTCAGTCTGGCCTCCCGAGGAGGGAAGTCGGGTGACCTCGTTTCCAGGCCTCCCCGCGCCGCTGGCACCCACAGGAAGCCAGGCCCCCAGCCCTTGGAGTCCATTTCACAGGTGGGAAGACGGAGGCCTCGCGCCGAGCGGGACAAGCGGGGCCGCCACGAGCACGGCTGTCGCAATGAGTGGGGAACGCAGCAAGTGCTAAGGGCCCGCTGGGGAGGCCCTACCAGTCAGAGTGTCCACTGACGGGGAAACTGAGGCCCAGGTTAGCGGAAGGGCTGAGGTCGGAGCCCAGCTCGGACCGGAGCCCCCAGCTCACAGCCACTCCCGCCTCTGCCCTGAGTCCTGTGAGCGCTGCAGGCCAGAGCCTGTCCCCAGAGGCGGCCCCTCCCCTCCCTGCGGGGCGTCCCAGCGCAGGGACGCAGGCAGTGGCCTCCAGAGAAGGACACCGGCTGCCCTGGGTGTCCAGCAGCCGCGACATTTCAAACCGGCCTGGAGGTGACTGCCCAGCAGGCCAGCGTGGGACCCAGCCAGGTGGACGCCTGACCCCGTGTGGGCGAGGGCCCAGCAGGGGCACCGCAGGGGCCTGTGGTCAGCAGATATGTGCAGCCCGTGGGGAGGGTATCGGGGGGACAGCGCAGGCCACACAGGCTGCCAGGGCAGAGGCCAGAGGTGACCCTCGGCCTCTCCATCTCCCCCGCCCCGCAGTGCTCTTGGCCCCCACGCAGCTGCTGTGCCCAACCTGCACCCCGGGTGGGGGTCGGGGTACACGGCCGGGGTCAGACAGCCAGGTCTCCCTCGGGGCCGGCCAGGAGCGGGACTTGGAATGAAGCCCAGTGAGGCTGGTACACTTGGCTTCCTGCCCAGGCCTCCCGGGGCAGGAAGGGTAGGGGGCCCACAGGCCGGGGCCAGGCAGCTGACCTCAGGGAGCGAGGGGGTTTGGAGGGGAGGGTTTCAGGGAGACCACCACCTGGGCTCTGACCTCCCGACTCGCAGCTCTGCTCACATCGCCATCCTCCAGCCCAGGCCTCGCCAGCCCCAGGCTCTGCCCGGCCCCAGTCTCCCACTCGGCCCCCATCACAGGAGGCTGTGGCGATGGGGAAAGGACGGGGTGGGAGATCAGCGGTGGGGCCTTGGGGAGCCCCCGTCCAGCTGGATGCCGAGGTGAGGCCGGCTCCCAGCTCGGGTGCCATGAGCGCTGGGGTGGGGGTCCCAGAGGCTTGTTCAGCTCAGGATCCCCGGCCCTGCACCTGCGTACACGGGGGACCCTTGTCTGTGGGCCAGTCCGCCTCAGGTGCTTTTCATCCGTGGGGCCTGGGGGTGTGTCGGGCGGGGTGGGGGTCCTGGGGCGCGGCTGGGTGATTTGCCAGCCACACGCGGGCACGGCCCACAGAGCTAAGGCTCAGAGAGAGGAATCCTGCGGCTCCACCGGCCGCCCGAGGGCCGGGGCCGGGGCTGGGCCGGTCCACAGCCCGGGTCCTGGCGCCTGCTGTCCCCCAGCTCGCCCTGGAGCTGGGCGGGGGGTGGGGGGGGTGGCCTTGCCCAGACGCTGCCTGGCCCGAGGGGCTCCTCCTCACAGCTCCTCGCCAGTTTGTGGTTGTGAGTGACCGAGGGCTGGGCCTTTCTCTGTGGTTCCCAGCGTGGGTGGCGGAGAAGGTGGGGATGGAGGGGGGACGTCTGCCTGCCAGGAGGCCGCACGGCGGCTGTGACCTACATGGCTCCTCCCGCCCTGGCTCGGCCCACAGGGACTCCCCCAGACTCCAGGGGCAGGTGGCACGAAGGGGACCCCGGGGCTTTGCTGCAGGGATGAGACAAAAGGGTGAGCATGGGGTCACCTGCTCCTGGGGTGTCTGGGGGAGCAGCAGGGGAGCCAGGGGCCTCCCTGAGCCTCCTGAGCAGGGTGAAGTGGAGGCCAGCATCCTCGTGAGCGGCGCTGTCCCTGGAGGCCAGGCCCATCCCTGTCCACGAGCTTGCCCTCCGCTCTGCCTGGGACAACCTTCCCCTGGGCCAGGTCTGGTCGGCCAACTCCTATTCATCTTGCAAAACCCTGCTGAGGATGCCCTCACCCACGGAAGTCTTTTCCATGTGCTTTAGAGAACAGCACTGCCGGCCACAGCTGCCGTGGGCACACTCCCACCGCGGGCCGGTCCCCATGGCACCCCCGGTGGCCCAGGCCGCCTGCAGCCCCGTCCCCTGAGGACATGTGGTGAGGGCAGTGCTTGGACAAAGGCCTGGCCCTTGCCCTCCTTCCATTTAACAAGTGGTCCTTAGAGCCTGCCACGTGCCAGATGCTGAGCGGAACAACGGGTTTGGGCCTGACCTC
The DNA here is from genome assembly GCF_963259705.1 of Myotis daubentonii. Lineage (NCBI taxonomy): Eukaryota > Metazoa > Chordata > Mammalia > Chiroptera > Vespertilionidae > Myotis > Myotis daubentonii. The sequence continues at coordinate 2,745,285 of NC_081841.1, forward strand.
GGCAAACCTTCCCTGTGCCGCCTCCGCGTCCCTCGGCCTCCACGGGCGCCTGTGCGGGTGGGGCGGGGTGTCCTCATTCTACCGGCGGAGGACAGAGGCCCACACCGGGCACACCGTGGGCTCTAGAGCCCAGCATCTGACTGCATCCAGGGTGCCCAGCCCAGCCCAGCCCACCTTCTCTGCCCACCCAGCTGAAAGTCCAGAGGGGGCAGGGGACCCTCACCGCGCCTGGTGGGGCCAGGAAGGAGGCTGCCGGGCCTGGCTGGGCCTGGGCAGGCCTCCTCCTCCTCCTCCTTTCCTCTCGCCCATCCACTGCCCACAGCGCCCACAGAGCTCAGACCAAGGTGACGGCCTCCGACCTTGACCGTTAGCCCGGAGGCCTTTTCCCTCCTTCGGGCTGGTTCTTCCCACTTTAGGGTAAAGCGGAGGTCGGCTCACCTGCACTGGCCCTGCCTCCTCCGGGCCTCGGCGTCCAGGCCCGGCATCCCGAGTGGCCTCCTCTCCGACCCGCCCACCCTGCCTCCCCCTCCCTCTCTTCCTCCCTCTCCCCCCGCCCCCCAGGCTGCCCACGCTCCCTCAGGGCTGCACCTGGGGTTGTGTCTGCGATGACCTCCTTTTGGCTGCTGCTCGGGGCTCTTGTGAAATCAACGCATTTCCCGTGCCTGTGGTTGTCCTTCCCCCAGCCCTGTCCCCAGGGCGCCTCCTGCCGGTGCCCCTGACCGGCCGCCTGGGCCAGGCTCCGACCGCAGGCAGCAGAGCCCAGGGCGGACTCCGGGGCGCTCATGGGTCTGTAGCGTCACATTCCAATGGCCACTCCGCCAATGACAAGGAGGCCGGAGGCTCCGTGACGCGCAGGCTGTGGCGGAGGCCAGCTGCTCCGAGCTGGGCTCTGGGGACGCGCAGACCTGGATCTGAAGTGCAGCGCCGTCACTTGTCTTGGCGCGGCCTCAATCGCCCGCTCTGTAAAATGGGGACACAGCCAGGCCTGCCCACAGGGCTGCGTCAGGACCAGGGCCCCGAGTGCAAGTCCCTCACCCAGCGGCAGGCCGTGGGGGTCCCTCAGCGGACGAAGCTGCTTTGGTTCTAAAAGGAGCCTCCCCTGCCCGCCATGGCTCAGGACCTGGTCCGGCCCCTCTCCTTGCAGGTCTCTCGCCACCCCTACCTCACCCTCCTCCAGGTCCGCAGCCACACCGCACTCACTGGCCCAGCACACCTGCCTCCCCACACACCTGCCTCCCCGCACACCTGCCTCCCCACACACCTGCCTCCCCACACACCTGCCTCCCTAACACACCTGCCTCCCCACACACCTGCCTCCCTAACACACCTGCCTCCCCGCACACCTGCCTCCCTAACACACCTGCCTCCCTAACACACCTGCCTCCCCGCACACCTGCCTCCCCACACACCTGCCTCCCAGCACACCTGCCTCCCCGCACACCTGCCTCCCCGCACACCTGCCTCCCTAACACACCTGCCTCCCCACACACCTGCCTCCCCGCACACCTGCCTCCCCGCACACCTGCCTCCCTAACACACCTGCCTCCCCACACACCTGCCTCCCTAACACACCTGCCTCCCCGCACACCTGCCTCCCCGCACGCCTGCCTCCCCACACGCCTGCCTCCCCACACGCCTGCCTCCCCGCACGCCTGCCTCCCCGCACACCTGCCTCCCTAACACACCTGCCTCCCCACACACCTGCCTCCCCGCACACCTGCCTCCCCGCACACCTGCCTCCCTAACACACCTGCCTCCCTAACACACCTGCCTCCCCACACACCTGCCTCCCTAACACACCTGCCTCCCCGCACACCTGCCTCCCTAACACACCTGCCTCCCCGCACACCTGCCTCCCCGCACACCTGCCTCCCTAACACACCTGCCTCCCCACACACCTGCCTCCCTAACACACCTGCCTCCCCGCACACCTGCCTCCCTAACACACCTGCCTCCCTAACACACCTGCCTCCGTAACACACCTGCCTCCCCACACACCTGCCTCCCCACACACCTGCCTCCCCGCACACCTGCCTCCCTAACACACCTGCCTCCCCACACACCTGCCTCCCCGCACACCTGCCTCCCCGCACACCTGCCTCCCTAACACACCTGCCTCCCCACATACCTGCCTCCCTAACACACCTGCCTCCCCGCACACCTGCCTCCCCGCACGCCTGCCTCCCCACACGCCTGCCTCCCCGCACACCTGCCTCCCCGCACACCTGCCTCCCCGCACACCTGCCTCCCTAACACACCTGCCTCCCCGCACACCTGCCTCCCCGCACACCTGCCTCCCCGCACACCTGCCTCCCTAACACACCTGCCTCCCCGCACACCTGCCTCCCCGCACACCTGCCTCCCCGCACACCTGCCTCCCCGCACACCTGCCTCCCTAACACACCTGCATCCCCACACACCTGCCTCCCTGCACACCTGCCTCCCCACACACCTGCCTCCCTAACACACCTGCCTCCCTAACACACCTGCCTCCCCGCACACCTGCCTCCCCACACACCTGCCTCCCCGCACACCTGCCTCCCCGAACACCTCGGGAACGCCCCCAGCAAGCTGCCGCCCGCCCTTCCCTCCAACGAACAGACACTGGGTGTGCGGAGCTGACCTGAGGCCTGACAGGGGGTGTCGCTCCTGGTCACACTGCTCCGGAGGAGGCGCTCAGGCTGGGGCCAGCCCTCCTGCCCCCCGGCTCTGCACCACCCCTCCCCCACAGCCGCCTCAGCCCCAGAAGCCCTGCTTCCCCACTGAGCAGCCTAGAACCCACCGTCTGTGAGGGCCTGGAAAGTGGGGGCCCTGTCCACAGACAGGTCACGTGGCAGAGGCCCTGACTTTACCACAGGTCCCCAGACCCCGCCGCAGCCTGGACGCCATCACCCACTCCCTCACTCCCTCTCTCCTTCATTTATCACACGCCCGGTGGAGCCCTGAGCTTGACCCGGGGAGCCCCGGGCTGCAGGGAAGGAGACCTGGAGAGCGATGACTCCCGCAGGAGGCTCTAGTGCCAGATCGAAGACATGAGCAAAGGTCCACGTGGAGGGCATGGGACGGGCTCTGCCTGGGGTAGACTGGGGGCAGCCAGGAAGGCTTCCTGGAAGAGGAGGGCATCTGCCAGCAGGGGCTTGAAGAAACAACCAAAGCCCCCAAGTGGAAAAGGGAGGAAAAGAATTCCAGGCAGAGCGATGGCAGGGGAGGCTCGGAGGAGGGAGGGAAAGGCGGAGGGTGAGCAGGAACATGACCTGCGTGCGTGGGCAGGCAGTGAGGGGATCGACAGGGACCCCCGTCCAGAACCGGGAATGGAGGTGGCCCGGCCACCCACAGGGTTCCCATCAAGAGCTTGTGTGTGGCCAGCCAACTGGCTCCTTCTCACAGCGGCTGGCAGCCAGCGTGGCTCCAGGGACCAGTTCCCTGCAGAACTCAGCCGAGAAAAAACTTCCACCTTCAACCACCAGATCCAAAGGCCCCCGGGCGCCAGCTCGAGGTCACTTCCTGGGAGAGCCATTCGCAAAGCCTGCCGGGGCCTCGGGAAGCCAGACCTGATCCAAAGGCCGATCGATGCCCATCAGACGCATGTGAGGATGCGACAGAGCAAGGACACGGGTGCCACCCTTGCTCTCAAAGGCAGTTCACCCCAATTCACAAATCAGAGACCAGGCTCAGAGAGGCGGAGCAGCTGCCAGAGGTCACACAGCATGTCACCAACCAGCAAGCAGGCCGGGCCTGCCCAGCCCTCTGCGTTCTGCGGCTCCCACCGCACGGGCAGGCGTCTCCCGTGCCCCGGCCGGGCACCCAGAGTGTTTTATGAATGAGCGAACAAAGCGTCGGCAAGCCCGCGCCTCCCACGCCACACGGCCAGGAAGACGCCATCTGCTACTGTTTTTCTTGTTGCTGTTACTCTGGAAATCAAAACCACAAACCTGAAGGCACAGCTCGGCCTTCAGGCGACACACGCAGGCCCTGATTCAGGGCAAGAACGGAGTCAGGCAGGGCCAGGGCAGGGGTCAGACAGACGGGGGACAGATCTCCGCTCGGCCACACGCGGCAGAGAGACCCAACGCACTGACCGTGCTCTGAGCCGCGGCGTCCGGCCGCCAGGGAGGTGCACGGGGACCTACCTTGGTGGGTGCCGCGAGGACGGAGGAGGTGCGGCCCTGCGGGGGTGGGTGCAGGGGGGTCCCGGCCCTCTGGCCTCCTCTGCCTGCGCCCTTGGCCGAGCCTGCGTCCTCCGCTGGGCGAGCTCTGAAACCCTCAGCCCCGGCACTGGATGCCCTGGCCTGTGTGCAGCCGAATGGCTTACACATTAGGAGGCATCTGCTCGGCCAAAGGGCAGAGGGGCGAGGGGGGCAGGCAGGTGGCTCCCTGGGCTCCCGGGGCTCAGCGGGGCACGGCGGGGCTGCAGGCCTGGGGCGGGGGCTGCCGGCGCTTCTGATAAATATTTTATCGCTGCTCACAGAGCAGTCCCCAGGAAGGTGCCTGGGCCTGGGCGCCCACAGAGCACCCCTTCCTGCCCGGGCAGAAGGAAGTGGCTGGTGCGGTGTGGGGAGGTCAGGACCCAGAGAGCCAGCTCATTCCTGTGCCGCTGTGACTTCAGTTCCGCTCAGCGCAGCAAATGCCCCGTCAGCCTCACTGTGCTGGGTGCTGGGTGCTGGGTGCTGGGAGCTGGGTGCTGGGTGCTGCGCTCGGCCCTGCCCCACGGACAGTTCCCATCTTCCTCTTCGCCTGCCTAGAACACCAGCTCTCTGCCCCTCGGCCCAGTCAAGGCCCTCCTCTGGCCCAGCGCCACTGCCACCTCCTCCAGGAAGTATTCCTGTCTCTCCCCTTCCCACTGTGTGACCTCGGGCAAGACCATCACCCTCTCTGAGCCTGTTTCTCGTATGGAACCGAGACCCCCACTCATGGGGGACAAGGAGAGGTTGTGCAAATGTCCCAGTGCCTGGCCCACACGAGACTCCTTCTGTCTGGGGGCCTGGAACGGCAGGAATCAAATCAGTAACTAGTGCTGAGCGTGTCTGCGGTGGGACGCAGGATGCACGGAGCCTGGCTCCCGCTTGCAGGGATCCACAATGTAAGTGGGGAGATTGACCTAAATAACAGCAATAACAGCAGTGATCACAGCTACCGAGTTTTGAGCCCCCGTCAGATGCTAGACGTGTGCCGTCACATCCCCTCCCTTGCTCTTCCAGCAGCCCTGTGACGTGGGGTTCTCACCCCCAATTCAGAGCAGAGCAGGGACCTGAGACTCAGAGAGGGGAGGGGCCCTACTGGAGGCCACCCAGCCTGGCGGGGCGTGACCTTGGGGTTTTCCCATCACTGTCCACGTGGCCCAAGTCGAAGGAGACCCCACAGAGCAGGACACGCAGCCACTGAACAGGTCAGCGTGGAGGGACTACTTGGGGGCAGGGCGCATGCTCATAGTACTACATTAAGTGGAAAAAAACCAGGGTCCAGAACTTTACGGCACCTTGAAAGAATAGTTCTACGTGAAGATAGAGTTATTGAAAAGAAGACTGGAAATGACACAAAAATGATACGTTTAGGGGGTGAGGTGACAGGTAGAATTGGGGTCTACTTCCCAGATTTTATACAACATGGCTTTGTCGGTTTTAAAATGAAAAATTTTCTTACTAACAGGACTGGCCTGGCTCAGGGATTCCTGGGGCACCTGTTGTCTGCCCTCCTGGGCTGAGCGCTCTCCTCTCTCGCCTCAGGCTGGGTCTCTGGGAGAGACTAGATGGACAAGCTGCCAGGGACACAGCACCGGGGCCTCCCACCCCACCTCCCACGGCGGGCCTCTCAGCACCTCGAACCCAGCACGGCCACCTAAACGCTTTATTCCCAACGAGAGACCTGGTGCGCAGAGAGGGTGGGCAGCTTGCCCCGGGCCACACAGCTGCTACGGGGTGCCGCCGCGATTTAAAACAGGGGACCTGGCTCTGGGGTCCCCAGCACTTGCAGCCCCATCCTGGCCCTGCCGGCTCCTCCTCCGGGCCCCCCAGAGCTGAGGGTCCGAGGCCAGAGCCAAGTCTATAGGAGCTCCAGCCGGGGATCAGGGGTCCCCGAGTCACTGGAACTGCGCTCACAGACCTCACAGTCCCTCCCACCAGGGGCTCCCCTGGATTCGATGTTGAGACATAAAAGAGGGACGTGCTTTGAAGAAAAGAGAGTTATAGTGTCACCGGGAAGCCACCCCATTGTTCACTCAGCAAGTCTTTACAACACAGAGCTCCCACTCTAACCGGGAGACGCCGTCCTCCTCAGCCCCGAGCCCCTGCGGGCCCCCAGCTTCCTGCCCTCAAAGCAGAGTCCTGACCTGCTGGCCGACCCGAGGATGGCGGGTGGCACCGCCTCCCTGGCAGCTCCCTGTCCAGAGTGCGGCTGTGCCCCCTTTCTGCGTGGCGCTCTTGGCCTCACTGGGGAGGCCCCTGCCACGTGCCAGGCGTGAGGGCCTGTGACTGAGTGGCCGAGGGACGTCCCCTGTCCCCTGTCGGGTCTCTGGAGAGCTCTGCTCCTGGCTCGGATGTTCTGGGAGGACTTCGGTCACGTCCGCGAACACCCAGGACCAGGGGCACCTGGGCAGGGCCGGCTTTCTCCCCGGCTCCTGGCGCGGCGCCTCCTGTGTTCCTGCTCCCCGGCTGTCGGGGGTCACCTGGGACATGCGGGCGCTGTCGCCCTGCGCCTGCCTTGAGCAAGACAGCTGGCCCAGCAGCCCCGCCGGGTCCCACACGGCGCCGCCCAGCTCTGACCAGGCAGTTCGGCTCGACCAGCACCAGGCCTTTTAAGCCATCCATTAGAAGCAACAGAATCCATCAGCCAACAAATACTGCTCTCCCTGCTGGTGGGAAATTCCGTCTAGGAGACTGTCCCCATCCCAGGCAGTTAAAACGCCAGAGGCAGAGCAGTGCCCACCACTCCCGCCGCCGGTGCACCCACGTTCATGGCGGGCTGGTGAGGCGGCGGGCACGGTGCCTCCACTACCCAGAAGGGGTGGGTCGTGTGACTCCCAGGTTTGGGATGAGAAACGGAGGCCCAGAGAAGCAGTGTGACCTGCCCAGGGTCACACAGCCAGCCAGGGGTGGCCTGGGATGCTGGCCCAGGGATGCCTGACGACAGGGCCAACCCCCGTCCGCCCCCAACACGCACACACTTCAAACAAACGGCCGGAACCCCAGGCCACTTGGCAGGGAAACCCCTGGGGGGCCCTAGCGTCCTCTGCCCGAGGGGACCTGTTTGCCCAGACACCCAGCCGGCCGGGGCCCCTAGGATCAGGCCCTCCTGGGCCCCCGCTGCCTGCCAGCCAGAAGGAGCTACATGACCTTGTCCCACCGTCCAAGGCCACCCCCGGGCTCACCCCTGACTGCGCACGGCAATGGGGGTGGGCGGTAAAGCGCAGGCTCCTGGCGCCCCCTCAGAGGCCAGAGGAGCCAGGAAGAGGCGTAGTCAAGCCCTGACATGAGGGGCCAGCCCCGTGGTCCCGACCCCACTCCCGGGGCCCCTCGCTCACCCCTGCAGGGAGGGCTCTCGGGTGGGCCCCACGCGGGTCTGAGGGAGCCCCCCTGTCCTCCTCACCCCCCACCCCGCCTCCGCACACACACAGTCCAGGGAATGGCCTCTGGGATCCCCGGGGCTTTGGGTACGGCCAGGCTCTCACCAGAGCGTCACTAACCACCTGGACAGCCATGGCCGCCCCACGCGGTGCCAGGGCAGCTGCACGCAGTTCTCCCTGCTGCCCAGGCCACGCGGGGACGTGGAGGCTGCCGGCAGGAAGTGGCCTGGCGCAGAGCTGACCACACCCTTGGGCCTGGGCCGGCCAGCGACCCCCCAGCCCAGCAGGCTCTCCCCACCTGGCTCCACTGGAACGAATCTGAGCCAGCAGGGCCCGGTGCAGGACTCACCTCCCAGGGGCCCCCACCCCCACCCACCCATCTCCCCACATGCATGTGGGGTGTCCCCGGCTCTGAGCGCACGGACCCCCAGGCTCCAGCCCTGGGCCTCTGCCCTCAGATGGGCCTGCTGCCCCCAGCCCACGCCTGGCGCTGCAGGGCCAGCTCCTGCGGGAGGTGGCGGAGGCCCAGGCCGGGCGGGAGGGGTGGGGCCCACGCCGGCCAGGGCGACTCTGGGAGTTGTCTCCCTCCCTCCCCTCTCTGTTTGCTCTCTGAGGCCATGGAGAGGGCGGGGGGCTGCGATGGGGCGCGCAGGGCCGGGCAGGAAGGTCAGGAAATGAGACGCTGGACCAGGGCTGATGGACAGGCGGAGACCCACCCACGGGGACCCCGAGAAACTCAGACGCAGGTCAGAAAGGGGGCGGGGCGGGGAGACAGCGGGAGAGGACGGCTCGGGAGGGCCCGGGAGGGGCCAGGTGGGAGACGGTAGACCCCCACCCGGGGGACCCTCACCCCGCCCCATGTCCCCGCATCCGGCGCGACACGCGCGCGCGCACACGCGCCACTCCGAGCCCCCGCCTTCCACAGCCGCGCGTGGCGCCCGCGCCCACCCTGGCCCTCCCCCGGCGGGGCCTCGGACCCGTCCCCGCCGCTCACCTCGGTCCCGCGCCGCGCCGCCGCCACCGCCGCTGCCGCCGCGCGGAGCCCGGCCCGGCCCGAGGGAGGGACCGCGGAGGCCCCGCCCCGCCCGCCCGCCCGCGGCCACCGACCGGCTGCGGGGAAACCCGCGTGGCGGCCGCGGCGCCTCGGACACGCCCCCGACCGGGGCCCGCGGGGCAGGACTCGCCGCAGCTGGGAGCGGGGCCCCGTGCCCCCGGCACCCCTACCCGGTGCACTGCGCAGGCTGCGGTGGTGTCCGCCCAGGGAGGGGTATCCCGGTTCCCGCGGGGCCCACTTCGGCTCTCAGGTCAGCATCGCACCCCTGGGGTGTCCTCTAAGGTCCTCTGAGCGCCCCCTCCCCAAGCCTGGCCTGTGGGGCGCTGGGAGTCAGGGGGGGACATGAGTCCCGGCGGGGGCTGGGGGCCCAGGCGGCCAGTAAGGCTTCCAGCATCGGAGGCTCACTGCTCGCTGGCGGCCTGGACTGGTCAGGAATTCCAGTTCCTGGGCTCCCCCTGCCCAGACTCACAGAATCGGGGGTGGGGCCCAGGAATCTGGGTGTAACAAGCCCTCCAGGCCGGGGGTTCCCAAGCCCCTGAAGTTTGAGAATCCCCCCTCCCGTGAAATGCCCAGCACCCCACACCCAGCACCCCAGCCCCACCTTGGGCGTCTAACAGGGTGCTTTCACCCTCTGTAAAAGGCTCGCCCTGTCTCCCTTGTGACCCCATATTGGGTGGGGGTGGCTCCTGGACCAGGAATTTCCTGAGGAACAGTCGGTGCCAGTGGCCGCCAGGAAGCTGGTGCTGCTGGGGCCAGGCCCGTGCCTCGGTGGTGGTGACTGGCCCTCATGTGCTCACAGGTAATGACCGAACGGTTTGAAATGCGGTTGTGCAAGTATTTTTGCCCACATTCAACACTAACCGCCCCCCCCCCATCATTGTGCGTATTTGAAGGTCAGCCCTCCGACCCCGAAACTGTGAGAGTGGGGCCGGCAGGCGGCAGCCTCCCGTGACCAGAGTCCAGGAGAGGAGGTGGGCCGATGGTCCTTCAGGGCCCTGGGTCGGGTAAGTCCACCTGAGCCGCAGGCCACGGTGTCCCAGAGATGGGAGGGCATCCGGGCAGAGGGACCCGCTGGGGCAAACACACCTGGTGTGTCCCCTGGACCACCGCAACCCCCTCCCCCACTCACGCTCTTCCTTTGCCCTGTTCTCTTTTCCTCTTTATACTTGGACTTGGCCTTCAGTATATCCCACAGCTGCTTATTTCTTCATTCTTTAGTTTGTCCAGTAGGATATAAATTCCTGAAAGAGGGGACTTGTGTCATACACACTGAGTGGCCAGATTATTATGACCACCTGACGTTTGTAGGCAAATTAGCTATAATTTCCCGCTGAAGTTGCTAGAGGGCCAGACCATTATAAATGTCTGAATAGCACAACATACCTAAGTATCGTTGCTGATCAAGTTCATCCTATCCTGTTGATGGCGTATCCCAATGGAGATGGCTTCTTCCAACAAGACAATGCGCCCTGCCACGGTGCTCGTATTGTGCAGGAGTGGTTCCAAGAACATGAGGGAGACTTTACCTTGCTTAGGTGGCCCCCACAATCACCAGATCCCAATCCAATTGAGCATTTGTGGGACGAAGTTAGAAGATCCACCAGGCAGCTGGTTCCACAGCCATCAAATCTCACAGAACTGGACAGTGCTATTCATCAGGCATGGTGTCAGATTCCTCGCATCACCTCTCAACATCTCGTGGAGTCAATGCCAAGAAGAATCGCCGCAGTATTGAAGGCAAAAGGTGGCCCAACGAAGTACTGATGGGGTGGTTATAAGAATCTGGCCACTCAGTGTACATATATATACCTATTGTTGACTTCAGAGAGGAAGGGAGAGGGAGAGAGAGAAACATCAATAATGAGAGAATATTGATTGGCTGCCTCTTGCATGCGCCCCCCTCCTCTTACTGGGGATCGAGCTCACAACCAGGGCATGTGCCCTTGGTCAGAATCGAACCGGGATCCTTCAGTCGCAGGTGGATGCTCTATCCTCAGAGCAAGCCGGCTAGGGCGACTTGTGTCTTTGCTTTACCCAAGTGTGCCTGGCGGGTAGGACAGTGTTTGGCACCCGGCAGGTGCCCCCTGGATGTTTGTTGGAAGAAGGAGCGAGTGAGTGACCCATGGTGAGTGGTGCTGGTCACTTTTCCTCCGCAGCACCCCTACCCCCCCCCCCCATCCATGCGCCGCCGGGCTCTGAGCCCACCTGGTGCCCGGTTGGGGCTGGCCGATGGAAGGCAGCCGCTGGCGATCAGGGACAGCAGAGGGTGGGGTCTCCCTCCCTGCCCACGGGCTGCAGAGCGGGCACCCACTGTGTCCCCTGGGGCTGCTGCTCCCACCAGCTTCCGCCGGAAACGCCATGGTCTCTGCCTGTCCCTCCCGCCCCAGGGTGGCAGCTCCTCGCAACTCCAGCCTCTTATCTGGGCCACTTGGGGCAGGTTCTGCCTTCTGCTGGGACCCAGACGGAAACGGGTCTATCTTTGCCACTGTATGGAACTGGGAGCTGAGGCTCACAAAGGTTAGAACACGTGCCGAGCCGAAGACCGTCATAGACACCTCAGAGCAGACGGACGCGTGGCCGGTGGGCCCGTGAGAAGACGCTCCGCCTCCGACGGCGTCGGGAACGCACATGAAGGCAGTGAGGGGCCCCGGTGTTCCCACTGGGATGTGACGGCCCGGGACCCTGGCGACCCCGAAGGCTGGCGAGGACGGGGAGCGGCAGGAACCCGCATTGGTTGCTGGTGGGAAGGCAAAAGGCCCAGCCAGCCTGGCGGTTTCTTACAAAACGGAACGCCCTCTTGCCGTCCGATCCCGCGATCGCTCTCCTCGGCATTTACCCAGGGGAGCGGAGACTTGTTTCCGCACAAAACCCTGCCCGTGGGTACTTCTGGCATCTTCGTTCATACACGACAAACCTCCCAGGCCGCCGGGGTGTCCATCAGGAGGTGAGCGGATGAACGGTGTGTTCAGACAACGGAAAGCTGTTCAGCACGTGTTTAGTCATCAAACCGCGAAAAGACACAGAGGAAACGTCGCTGCATGTGGCTCCGTGAGCGAAGCCCATCCGAAGAGGCTGCATAGCGTATGTTTCCAGCGGCACCACGTTCTGGAAAAGGGAAAACTGTGGAGACGGTGAAAAGATCAGCGGTTGCCAGGGGTTAGGGGAGGGAGGGGGAGTAGGTGGGACACAGAGGATCTCAGGGCAGTGACACTGTTCTTCATCGCACTGTAGTGGTGGGTACATGTCATCACACATCTGTCCCCACCCACAGAAGGTACCACACCCAGAGCGAACCGAGTGAAAACCACGGACTCAGGGTGACAGGACGCGTCGGTGGAGGCTCTTCAATGGTAACAGACTCTGCCGGGGCGCTGGCCATGGGGGAGGCTGTGGGTCTGTGGGGAGAGGTGGGTCTGTGGGCAATCTCTGTACCTTCGCTCAATGTACCTGTCACCGAACACTGCCCTGAAAATTAAAGTCATTAAAAAAGCCCAAGACCACGTGGCCAGCGAGGCAGAGCCGGTGCCGGAACGCAGGCCCTTCTGATCGGAAGCCCGGATGTCTGCTCTACGGGGGTGCCGTGAGCTCTTCTCCGAGGGCCCAGGGTTGGGGCAGCATGAACAGGGCCTGGGTGATCCAGAAGGCAGCGACCCTGGAGCCCCGGAGACCGTTCCTGCCTTGCTCCCAGCATGCCCTCTGCCTCCTCCGGCCCCCGAGGGAGAGCTGAGTGTCCCCTGGCCTGGCGGGACCTGTGTGTGTGTGTGTGTGTGTGTGTGTGTGTGTGTGCGCGCGCGCGCATTCTCAGGTGAGGCCCCTCCCCTGGGCACCGCTGCCTGCATTCCCATTTCCTCCCCTCGCCCTCCGAGTGAGCCCGGTGCCCCCCCGTGGGGCAGGGCCCTGCAGCTGGCAGCCCACGGCCAAGTCCCTGGTCCCGAGATCCGCCCTCTGAGCCTCAGCTCCTCGCCTAGGTGGGCTGTCACACCTGCAGTTTCACAGGCCTGTCTCATTTATTATCCATTGGTTAATGGAGTCATTACAGATATTGAGTGAGATTTCGCCCATAAGAAAAGGCCCTGCAGAGCTAAGCCCTGCGTGAAATTTCATCCTCTGAGGGGCGGTTCTACTTCCCCACACGGCCCCCACGGAGACGGGCCCTTCTGGGGTCTCCAGATACCCCAGTTGGCCCCGAGGGCCTCTGGGGCCTTGCAGCCCCGGGTGGAGGCCTGCACACGCCGAGGGCTCTCTGCACGGGGAGGGCTCTTGGAGACACCTACCTGGCCACGCAGACAGGGACACCGGCCAGCAATGAGCAGCGACCCGCCCTGGGTCACACGGTGGGCCAGGCTTGCAATGCACCCTCCCAGGTGCCCACGCCCTCCTCCCGGAGCCATGAATAGATGACCTTCACGGCGAGAGGAGTCTGGCAGGTGCGATGCAGGCCCTGCAGATGGAGCCATTCCGGGTCCCCAGGTGGCCCGATTGCCACGCGGATCCTTGCAAGAAGGAGGTGCAGAGAAAAAGGGTGGCGTGACAGCCGGAACAGAGAGCCTGAGGCGCTGCCCATGGCGGGGTGCGGGGGGGCAGGGGGGAGGCAGGTGCCTCTGGTAGTTGGAAAGGCGTGAGCAGGGTTCTCCCGGAGCCTTGGAAAGAACGCAGCTGCTGACTGCGGCCTCCAGACGGGAGAGGAAAGATCTGAGTTGTTTGGAACCCGCAGCGCTGTGGCCAGGGGCGAGGACAGCCACAGGCCACCAGCATGCACAGCGGGGCCAGGACTGGACGCTGCTCTCCTGCTGCTCAGCCGGCTGCTGGCCTGGACCCGTGCCTTCCACGGGAGTCTATTCATGACGATCCTGCAAGCTCGGGGCGCATGAGGAAGAGGAGGCCCCGCCGGACCCCAGAGCTGCAGCCGAAGGAGGCAAACAGTGTCCTGGGGGCCGGCGTGGGCGACGCCCTGCGGCGACTCTGTCCCCCTGGAGGCCAGCGCGGGCCTCCCCGCCGCCACCTGGACCGCCTGCCCGCCAGCTGCCGCAGGGGCTGGACTCGCAGCGCCGGCCTGTGGCCGCGGACGAAGGCAGCTGCTGGGCAGCATGTGTGACTTGAAGGGAACAACAGCACAACATGAGTAATAATAACATGGCATCTGCACTGGGGACCGGCTTCTCTTTTGTGCTGTAGCGTCTCAGACTTGACCTTGTCTCAGATGCTCCGTCAGGCGGCCCCTCCGCACCAGGGCAAGCAGCTGTAGTCCCAGCAGGGCCTGGCCGGCCTGGACCGTGACCAACAGCAGGAGCTGCTTAGGCACCTCCCTCGCCTCCTCCTTCTCTTCCCGGGACTGGGACGCCCTCGAAAGCAGGGCCTGGCCTTCAGCTCCGGGTCCCCGGGTGCAGCCCAGGGCGTGGCCCACAGGAGGTGCTCGGTGAGTGTCCAGCAAATGGCGGTAAAGTCAGCACCCGAGAGGCGTTTTGACAAATGCATGTCTCACCCGGGCACACACCCGGGCACACACCCGGGCACACACCCGGGCACACACCCGGGCACACACCTGGGCACCAGGCTGGGCTGGAGAGGGGGGCTCTGGCTTCCGGACTCCCCACCCATTGGTCTGGCTCCTGCACTAGTTTTATCTGCTCAGGTCCGGTCCCAGCTGAAAACCAGGCCCTCTGTCTTCAGCGCTGGCCTGGCCCAGGGCCCGCTGGCCACAGCAGGGCTGAGTCTGGGACAAGTCAGGGAGTGTTCTCCACGTGCCTCATCGCACTAGGCTCTGAGGTGGGGGCTGGGGTGCAGATGGGGGCCCCCGGGAGCTCTGGGGGTGTGGGGTTGGGGTACAGAAACCATTGCCGCCACTTGGTGTGACAATGCCCCTGGCACTGAAGGCCCAGAAAGGGCCCCGGGTAGCTGGACATGGAGATCCCCCTCCTGGGCGGTCAGCAGCAGCTCCCCAGGGAGGGGGGGCCTCTTGGGACTCCCAGACCAGTGCTCATCCCACAGGCCCGCGCCCTCGAACACAGAGCCTCCGGGTAGGGAGGTGCCTGCCCGTGAGGGAGGGTCGCGGCTCAGCCCCAGGTGCTGGGCCAGAGCAGGGCTGCCTGACAGGGTGACCTCGCAGGGCCCAGCCTGCCACCAGGAGTGAGCGCCCCCTCCCAGGCCCCTCCCTCCCCCTCCCTCCCCTGGGATTTGACTTGGGGATGAAGGGGTCTGAGTGAGGCCTTTCCCAGGCAGGCAGCTCCCCCAGCCCCTCCCCTGGGCCCACGCTGCGAAGCCGGCAGCCTTCCCCTGCCCTGGGCCCAGGCATCGGAGGCCAGCGGGCCAGGCAGTCCCGCCAAGAATCTGTCTTCAATCGCTGCTCCCCGATTTCCCGAACAGAACCAGCCTGGCCTCCGCAGGAAACCCAAGCCCAAGTTGCCTTAAAATAACTCGCATCCTGGGCGGCCTCCTGGGCAGCAGCAGCCCAAGCCCTCTCCCACGTTCTGCATTCCGGGGGGCCGCCCCGCTCCAGGGGCGAGTGGGGGGAGGCGGTTTGTGGATGCCACGGGCGTTCTGCGTGGGAAGGCTTGTTGCTGGCACCTAGACGCGGGTCCAGGACAAGAGGGGATGGGGCAGTGGACATCCTGTCTCCTTCCTGGCCCCCTGGGAGCCCTTCGGTCTCTAGCCGTTTCCTGTGATGTCAGCTGCGGGGTTTCTAGCAGTTTCCTGACCCAGTTGGTGACGTTCCCTCCCACACCTACATTGCTGACAATGAAAATATTTTTTTTTTTGGTCACGAATGAATTTGGTCGCATACTTTTTTGCATTTATTGAAGTCATATGATTTTTAAAATCTTTTTTTGTTCTGTTTATGAAAGTGAGTGCCATCGCCTGATTTTTGCATATTAAGCCAACCTTGCCTTTCTGGGGAAAAGCCCACCTGGCCACAATTCACTATGGTCTGTCTGTGCTGACGATTTGCTAAAAGTGTGCCCGGGAATTTACACGTGTGTTCGTGAGTGATACTGGTCTGCAATGTCCTCTCTCTCTCTCTCTCTCTCTCTCTCTCTCTCTCTAAAATATGTCCTTGCCAAAGCTCGGTGTCAGGGTGACGCTAACTTGTTAACATTTGGGACACGCTCGTTCTCCTCTGGTTCCCGAAGGGGGTTTATAAGGTTGGTGTCACTCTTCCTTAAATGCGTGATGCTCTCTTGGTACCAGGAGGCGGTGTCTTAACAGCCGTGTTCGCCGGAGAAGGCACCCCCCTGGGTCTGCAGGGCCAACCTGCCCAGCACTCCTCGTTCACCACACTCCTGGTCACCTGCCCATCGCCTGGGCGGTCACTTCTCTCGGGGACCTTGTTTACTTGTTTATTTTGATAAAACGAAGGGAAGACTGTCTTGCTGTGAAATTCAAAAGAGAGAATATGTGAAATTGATCAGGATTATGCCAAATGCTTCAAAAAGTGCTTGTTTTATTCCTCTACACTTATGGCTTAACCCGCCACACACACACACACACACACACACACACACACACACACACACACAGACGCAAGCGCACGGACATGTATTAGCCCTGTAACTAATACAGAAAAGGAAGCTTCAGGAACCGCTGGATCCAGGGGCTCCGAAGATGTCATTGGACTGTGATGGCCTCCTCTTCGGGCAGAGCTGCCCCTGTGCTGGCGAGGGGGCTGCCAGCACCTCCTGCCTCCCAGCCGAGCAAACTTACCAGAAAGAGTGGGTTCAGCAAGCACCCCGGGGCTCGCCTGCATCGGCCTGCGGGGTCCCATAGCCATGCCCGGACGCTCACTGTGGCCCTGGGGTGTCCCATGATGACTGACCAGGCCAGGGTGCCTGGCCCATCCCGGGAGCTGAGAGCACATGGCTACATTGGGGGAGTGTTCGCAGAAGGAGGTTGGTGCCTGCAGGAGGCCAGGGTGTCGTGCAGGGACAGGCACAGGGATGTCGGCACGTCCTGGCCTCATGGCTCTACCGGGAGAGCAAAGCCAGCTGGAGCTCTGGGGCCCTGCCTGACCTGTGGGGCAGGGAGGGCCGACCCTCCCAGCCAGTCCTGGGACAGTCAGGTGTGCAGCTCCGGCCTCAGGGGTGGGAAGGCCTCATCGCCTACTTCCCCAGGCCTGTCACCCCTGCTTCCCCACGTCATCCTTGTCCTGCCCTATGTAAGCAGCCGGCTGATGGGGTGCAGAGCAGATGTTTGTGGGTGACCTGCTGCCGGCAGGATGGGAATAAACACTCATATGATTCCACCCTGTCTCTGCTGAATTGGCTCAAGTCGTGACAGGCAGCGAGGACCCCTTGGTTGTCCGGTTACAGAATGAGTGGGTGGGTCGCTGGGCGTGGCACCAGCGCAAACACACTGCTGCACCTGCTGGGTGTGGAGCCAGACCGGCGAGGAGGCGACCCCCTTTCAACAGGGTTCTCTAGGCACCACGTGGGCCCCACAGCTCTAAGACTCCGAGGAAGTGGTGTGGGTGGGAGGGGTGGGTGTGGCAAGCGTGGCCGGTTCTCTGTGGTCAGACAGGAGGCAGGGGAGGAGATGGTGGGAGGGTGCTGCTTGTTACAAATCCTCTTAGCCCAGCCGGCGCGGCTCAGTGGTTGAGCATTGACCTATGAACCAGGAGGTCACGGTTGGGTTCCCAGCCAGGGCACCTGCCCGTGTTGCAGGCTCCATCCCCAGTGTGGGGCGTGCAGGAGGCAGCCGGCCCATGATTCTCTCTCATCATTGATGTTTCTATCTCTCCCTTCCCCTCTGAAATCAACAAAAATATATTAAAAACAAAACAAATCGTGTCCCGCCCCCCCCTCCCCCCCGTAGGTGGTGCTCTGTGTCCTGCCGGGTCCCCAGCAGTGCTGTGTCCTGCCCTGCCCACAGCTGAGCCCGCCCCCCTCCCCCTGCCCCCGAAGCCTCCTGGCCTTTGCTCCGACCTGGCCCGGCAGGCGGGAACCAGGACTGACTCCACCCTGAAACCGACCACCTGCTTCTGACTGACTCTGGACTTTGGGCAAGTACCTGCCCCTTTGGAAAGCCACGGGCCCTTGTTCAAGGGGAGGGGGAATCCAGCCCGCAGCAGTGATGTGATGGAAGCGTTTAAAACCCATCTTATCAGCCGCCACCAACATTTCCTCTACCCGGAGGGGAACCGCCACAGCCAGCAGGCGGGGCAGTGAGACCCCAGGGCGAGGACAGGCACAGAAGGTGGGTGGGTCTCAGCAGCCTTGCTGGTCTGGTCCTGAATAGTAACATCAGGTCCGGGTGTGTGTGTGTGCGGGGGGGGGGGGGGGGGGTGAGGGCAGGCAGGAGGCGGGACCCCCCAACACACACACGTGTGTCCTGAAAGGCACCGCAGTCCTGCGTCCCTGGCCGTCTTCTGGGGGTTCTGCCGTGAGGCAGTCGCTGCCATGGCCGCTATAACCCATGATCGCAGACTGGTGGCTACCGCCTCACAGTCTGGAAGCCACAAGTTCAAAATCAGGGTGTCCTCAGGGCCACACGCCTTTTTTTTTTTTTTTTTATTGATTTCAGAGAGGAAGGGAGAGGAAGAGAGAAACATCAATGATGAGAGAGAATCATGGATCAGCTGCCTCCTGCACGCCCCACACTGGGGATTGAGCCCACAACCCGGGCCTGTGCCCTGACCGGAATCAAACCATGACTTCCTGGTTCACAGGTGGACACCCCACCACTGAGCCGCCTGGCCAGGCCCTCACCCCTTCTGAAGGCTCCAGGCAAGAACCCTCCCTGCCTCTTCCAGCCTCCGGGGTTGGAAGCTGGCAGCCTCGGTGACCCTGGGCTCAGCACCTGGGCTCAGCGTAGCCCCGAGGAGGGCTGTGTGCAAAGCGAGGGGTGAGACTCAAGGAACAAAGAGAAAGAGGCAACCAGAGGGGACTGTGAGGAGGAGGTGGCTGCCAGGCTGTAGGGGAGGGGCTTGGAGAGGCCCCACCCCGTCCCCCGTGGCTTGCGTGGGGCAATGCAGAGCCCCTCCCTTCTCTCCCCTGGCTCTCTCTAGGGCTGTGCCCAGCTAGAGGGGGTGGTTGGGGGAAGGGACAGGGGTGGGCAGGGAGCCTGAGAATGGGCTGTGCTCTGTCTCCGGGTGGGGGTGGGCGTGGGGTGAGGCCCCCAGGCTGGAGGGGCAGGGAGAGCCGGCATCTGGGGAGGGGGGGCACATCAGATGGCTCAGAGGAGCTGTTCGGGTACAAGTGAGATGGCCCCAAGCTCTGCCGGCTCCGCCCCTCTGGGACCCCAAGACCCAGCGGCCTCTGACCCGATGTTCTGCGTTTCAGGGGCACTGTCCTGGGGCGGGAGGAGGCTGCTGTGGCGCCGCCTTGCCCAGGCCTCCCCTCGCTCCCTCGCTGCCTCCATGTAGTTGCTGAGCTTGTCCCAGATGGGCTACTGGATGTGACCAACAGAAGACAGAAAACTGATGCCAGGAGGGGGCACGGCTCAGTGCAGAGCCAGGGCTTCGCGGTGGAAGCCTCAGGTTCTAATCCTGCTCTGTGAGCCTCAGTTACCTCGTCTTTGAAATGGGGATGAAGTGTGCCCAGCCAGGTGTGGACTGTGGCCATGCGCACGCCTCACACTCAGGGGTGGTTGTGAGGAGTCAGCAAACCAATCTAGGGAGCACCTGGCAGTAAGCCTCCCCTCCCCCTCCCCCCAGGACCGGAGGATCCGCCCCCTGGCAGCAGGGGACAGGGCGGGGCACAGTGTCCAGACACCTGGAGGAGACCCCGCCCTCTGGCTCCATGGACAGGTGCTGGCTATTCCCTGCTGACCCTGCCAGGCCACTGTCCGGGTCCTGAGTCCCTGCTGGGGCCTGGGTGGGAGGGAGGGGTCTGGCCCGCCATGGATGGGAGGGTCTGGGCACAGGGCCTCTGCCAATCTATGCTCCCTGCGGGTCCAGGAGCACAGCCCTGAGTCCTGGGAGGGGGTAGGGACCAGTGATGGACCCCAGATGGGGTCCCCTGAGCGCTGGCTTCTCAGAGGTGGGGCAACGCGCCTGAACTAGGAGGGCTGAACGGTGTTCTCTGGGACAGTGGGGTTCCCTGAGCCTCACTGTTCCGGGCTGTAGAATGGGATATAATCCTTCCCACATGGGCATGGTTTGTGTGGTGCTGAGCTTTTATGAAGCTGCTGTGTGCCCAGCCTGGGCACCAGCCCCAATGGCCCGTCCTGACTTGATTGCTTCTAGAGACGGTGGGCTCACTACCCTAGGCTGTCACCTGAGTGCTC
The DNA here is from genome assembly GCF_963259705.1 of Myotis daubentonii. Taxonomy (NCBI): domain Eukaryota; kingdom Metazoa; phylum Chordata; class Mammalia; order Chiroptera; family Vespertilionidae; genus Myotis; species Myotis daubentonii. The sequence goes on from NC_081841.1 coordinate 2,765,114, forward strand.
ACTGTGGGGTGCAGTTTGAGAAAGATCTTTCTCATCTAACTCCCCTGCTCCCCTCTCCTGCCTCAGCCGGACTGTCTGCTGTGGGCTGGGTTCCTGGGGCCTCAGCTTGGGACAGAGTGAAGGCAGGGAGATGGATCCAGACCACACTGCAGTGAACGAGGTAAGAAACCCGCCGTCTCTACTCCTTTTCCTTTAAAAGCTGGGCCTGTTTTTTCATATCCTCCCCCAGCTCTGCCTCGAAGGCCACGGAGACACAGCGCCCCAGAGGGCACCGCCTGGGTCTCCTCGAGTTCACCAGCTGCCCCTCCCTGAGGCTGTGGGGTGAGCAGAGGGGACTGTTAGGCCCTGGAGCCAGGCGTGGCCCGGCTTCTGCGGAGGGGGCCGTGGAGTGACTGCCTCCTCCCCACCCCCACTCCCCCAGCTGCTTCCTGGCCCAGCTGCCTGCAGGCACCCGCCCCCGGCTCCCGGACAGGTGCTGGCTATCCCTGCTGACCCTGAGAGGCCACTGTCCGGGTCCTGAGTCCCTGCTGGGGCCCGGGTGGGAGGGAGGGCCGGGCCGCCATGGACTCCTGTCTGCCTGGGCAGCAGGGCCTGGGACCTCGGGAACCCAGCTCTCGGAACTGCCCCCACGGGGTCTCCAGGCCACAGCTGGTGCTCAGGAACCAGGTTCCCGCAGCGCAGCCCGGGATGTGCGGGCATCTTTCCCGGCTCCTGGCAGCGGGAGAGCTGTGGTCTGGTCAGTTTCTCTGTGCCCAGCCCCCGCCCAGCCCCCACGCGCAGGCACCTGGGCAAACCCCTCTCCCAGCATCGCTCCACTCCGCGCAGCGGCCAGAGGGACGTGCGGTGTAAAAAGGTTTCTCTAGTGAAACGGAAACATCTGCAGGCCGGGGGGGGGGGGGGGGGGGGGCGGGGAGCGGGGGGCGGGGGGAGATGAGTGGCCCAGGCTGCAGAGTGCAATCCAGGCTGTTCTGGGAAGAGCCGGGAGGGCTGGGGGCCAGGTCCTTTCCCCCTCTCCTCCCCCTCCCCCTCCCCATCTCCTCCCATCCCCTCCCCGTGCTGTCCACGCGTCTCCTCCTTCTCTCATGACCCCCTCTTGTCCCACTTACAGGTCAGGATGCGCCTGGCCAAGGCCATAGACCTGGGTCTGTGGCTCCTCCAACCGGGCACCCTCCTCCCGGCCCGCCCCCCCTGTCAGACGGAGGCACGATTCCTGGGGCGCAGGACCCCCAGCAAACGCCTGTGGCAGGCGGGGGCTGAGCCCCCTCAGGGTTCAGGTCAGCAAGGGCAGAGGGGAGGGCGTAGGCGATGGGGACACCAGGGCGGAGGGTCCCGCTAGTGGGAGCCCCACTTCTGCCCCCTGGCGGGGCCCGTGTGGCTGTGCCTCTCGGGAAGGAGCCGACCCAGCGATGTCCGCGCCCGGAGCCCAGGCTGAGGGACGTCCCGGACTCGGGAGCCCTCCCGGTTGTGGGCGCGACTGGGGCTGGAAGACACGGGCACCGAGTCCGTGCGCAGCGGGCGAGCCACGCGGGACCCCGCGTCCCTCCCCGGCCCGCGAGGCAGCGCCGGCACCGGGCCCGGCGAGCTGTCAGGGCGCGGAGAGGCCGTGCACCGCGTGGACGTTACAGGATCCACGGGGCCCAGGAACCACACGGGAGGGTGTCACGGCGAGGAGCGCGCAGGGATTAGGACCGAGGGCACCGCTGCTCCCAGCGATGGCGCGGACCGGCGGGAGGGTCTGTTCTCGGGCCTCCTCCCCCGCCTGGGCTCTGAGGGCGGAGGGAGAGCAGGCAGCCCGGGCGCATGGAGGGCAGCGCTTCTGCCGCCGCCAGCACCGGCCCTCGGCTTCCGTCCGTCCGTCCGTCCGTCCGGCTGGGAGCCCATGGCGCAGGTCCCGCCGCGGAAGGAGGCGCGGCGTCTGGGCCGGGGGAGCAGGCGGCCAGGAAATAGCGGAGCAGCTGGTCCCCTTCCGTCCGCACCCGCATCCTCACCAGCCTCCCGCCGGCCCCTGAACCCCAAGCCCGGACTGGGCTCCGCTCGCTCCCTCGGCCTCCTGCCTGCCAGTGTCCAGCCGGACGCCCTCCCCCCGCGCCCCGCCCCCCGCCCCCCGCGCCCCTCCCTCCCTGCCCCTCCCTCCTCGCCCCTCCCTCCGCGCCCCCGCCCCTCCCTCCGCCTCCCCGCCCCTCCCCCTCAGCGGGTGCCTCCTCACCTCCAGGCTTCAGCTGAGACACCTCCGTGGGGAGCCCTCCCCGCCCCGCGGAGGCGCAGCTGCGTGTCCGTGGGCTCCTCCCGTGGATGAAGCGTCCCTGCAGTTAAGCTCCCGCGGCCTGTCCCCGCCCGCGGCTCCCAAGCCCTCTGGTCCCCCTTCAAACTGAGCCGGGCTTTGCACCTCTGGGGGGCAAGGACGCCCCCGGTGGCAGGGCTGCCCGCGGGGTGGCCTTTGAAGGGGGTCCTTGGCTTCTGTAGGTGAGCGAGCGGGAGTCCTGGCCAAGGCACCCCGTGAAAAGGGAAAGGGGGGGCTTGCACCCTAGCTCGGTGTCGGGCGAAAACGGGTCTTCCTTCCTCCGCGGACTGACCTGGGCGGAGCGGCGGGGCCCTCAGGGGCCGCCGCGGGAGGAGCCAGAGGCCAGAGCCTCCCCAGAGCGCGGGGCAGGCTGTGGGTCCGGACCCGGGACTAGCAGGTCTGCGAAATAAAGGTTCACCCCTCCCCCAGCGCTGGCCGACCCTGCTCCCTGCTCTGCCACTGCCCTGCTCAGACCGAGCCACTCAGCGCGGGCCTCAGCTTGCCTCCCTGCGAAATGGGCACCACGGCCCTGCCTCGCCTCCGAGTGGAAAACCTCGCTCTTCCTCCTGCTTCTCTGTCCTCACGTGCCGGCCACACTCACAGCGCCGACACGGGCGGGCGTGTGGGGGTCCCCTCCACCCCGCAATTCGGGGATGCCGGCTGGTGTCCCACAGCTGAACTGGGCGCTGACACTCTCTGCCAGGAGGTGGTGGCAGCTCCGCAGGGCAGGGCCTCAGGCCCACGGGACGCCAGTCGCCAGTCGCCAGCACCGGTCCCCAGGCTGCCCGCAGCTTCAGTCCCACTCGGCTGCCTCGGAGGCCCCCCACCCCTGACCCGTCCTCCTGGGGTGTGATTACTGGCTGGCAGCTCGCTCGCAGGGAAACACGGCCACCAGCTGGTTAAAGGGCGTCCTACAGAGCAGGGGCTGCAGCGGGTGAGGCCTGAGGGTCCTGCCCCGGGGCTCCTGGGCCTGAGGAGTTGGGGTGCGTCACCTTCCGGGGTGGATGTGTTCACCCCCCCTCCCCCGGGAGCTCTCTGCCCCCCCCCCCCCATTGGGCTTACGGAGGCTTCCTCACCGGCACAATCCATCAACTGTCCGTCCGCGCTCCCCCCTCTGGAGGAGGGGGTGCGGCTGACCAGTCCCAGCGTCTGACCAGGGCTTGGTCTTTCTGGTGACCACACCCCCCCGGGGCCCACCCAGGGGTCGCCGGGTTGGAACAGACACTGCTCCGATCACTCAGGAATGTCCAGGTCCAGCAGCTCTGTGCCAGGAACGGGGGAGGCAGGGGGAGGGGGTGGCAGGGACCAGCGGAGATTTTCCACCACCTCACACCAACCTCGGGTCGAGGGGCCCAGCACGGAGCAGGGTGGGTGGGTGGCTGTGGTCTGAGCCAGCCAGTGTGCCCGTGGCTGGCTGGTGTGAGCGTGTGTGTGTGTGTGTGTGCGTGTGAGTGTGTGCGCGCGCATGCACAGAGGGGATGTGTATCCCTGAGGATCCAGCCAGTTTAGGCCCAGTTTGGGGTATGTCTGTCTTCTCTCTGAGTCCTCGCTTCCCCTGGCTCAGTAGGGACCAGGCCCCTCCCTCCCTGTCCCCAGGCCACGCCCTTCCCTGTCCCCAGACCAGGCCCCTCCCTCCCTCCCTGTCCCCAGGCCGGGCCTTGGCACCACTTGGCTCAGGGCAGGGATGGCCTGTTGGCTCTCATGGGCCTACGCTCACTCCCTGGGAGGCTGGGCTGTGAAATCAGGGCAAAGAGCAGTGCTGACTCTTCCCCTCATAACTTGGTGCATTTGGCTGGATCCTCCCCTCCCACACCTTGTTCAGCCTGGAGCCACTGGGGCAGCAGGGAGAGGGCACACAGGCCTGAATGGTGGGCACCCCCTCACCACTAACAGCATCACTGGATGGCCTTTCTCGGCTCCCGAAAACCACCCACCCACCCACCCATCCATCTACCCACCCTCCCACCCATCCATCCATCTACCCACCCACCCATCCACCCATCTACCCACCCACCCACCCACCCACCCATCCACCCACCCATCCACTCATCTACCCACCCACCCATCCACCCACCCACCCATCCATCCATCCATCTACCCATCCACCCACCCACTCATCTACCCATCCATCCATCTACCTATCCATCCACCCACCCACCCACCCATCTACCTATCCATCCACCCACCCACCCACCCATCTACCTATCTATCCATCCACCCATCCATCCATCCATCCATCCATCCACCCATCCACCCATCATCCATCCACCCACTCATCCATCCACCCACCCACCCATCCACCCACCCACCCATCTACCTATCCATCCATCCATCCATCCACCCACCCACCCACCCATCTACCTATCCATCCATCCATCCATCCATCCACCCATCCACCCATCTACCTATCCATCCATCCATCCACCCATCCACTCATCTACCCACCCATCCACCCACCTACCCACCCACCCACCTACCCACCCATCCACCCACCTACCCACACATCTACCCACCTACCCATCCACCCATCTACCCACCCATCCACCCACCTACCCATCCACCCATCTACTCACCCATCCACCCACCTACCCACCCATCCACCCACCCACCCACCCACCTACCCACCCATCCACCCACCCATCCACCCACCTACCCACCCACCCACCTACCCACCCATCCACCCACCTACCCACCCACCCATCTACCCACCCATCCACCCACCTACCCACCCATCTACCCACCCATCCACCCACCCACCTACCCACCCATCCACCCACCTACCCACCCACCCATCTACCCACCCATCCACCCACCTACCCACCCATCTACCCACCCATCCACCTACCCACCCACCCACCCACCTACCCACCCATCCACCCACCCATCCACCCATCCACTCATCTACCCATCCATCCATCTACCCATTCATCCATCTACCCATTCATCCACCCATCCATCCACCCATCCATCCACCCATCCACCCACCCACCCACCCATCCACCCACCCACTCATCTACCCATCCGTCAACCCACCCATCACCCATCTACCTATCCACCCACCCACCCACCCACCCACCCATCTACCTATCTATCCATCCACCCATCCATCCATCCATCCATCCATCCACCCATCCACCCATCCACCCATCATCCATCCACCCACTCATCCATCCACCCACCCACCCATCCACCCACCCACCCATCTACCTATCTATCCATCCATCCATCCATCCATCCATCCACCCAGCCACCCATCCATCCACCCACCCACCCATCCACCCATCTACCTATCCATCCATCCATCCATCCATCCATCCATCCATCCATCCATCCACCCATCCACCCATCTACCTATCCATCCATCCATCCAACCATCCATCCACCCACCCACCCACCCACCCATCTACCTATCCATCCATCCATCCATCCATCCATCCATCCATCCATCCACCCATCCACCCGTCCATCCACCCACCTACCCATCCATCCACCCATCCGTGCAATCACCCACCCACTCATCCACCCATTATCTCTCCATCTCTGCTCCTTGTCTCAGGGCTTTTCTGGGGGGCTCCTGCTGGTGCTGTAGAGACAAGCCTAACCAGCCTGGGTTTTGATCATGGGAACTCATGGTAGGAGACAGAGGCAGGCAGGGCCACCTCAATGCCAGTGATGGTGCTGGATGAGGGGTGCCCACTGAGGCTGGGATGAGGCCTCCTGGGCTTTCTGGGGTGGTGGAGGATGTGGGGGGATTTGAGTGGGAGATAACGCTGTGGGGCCTGCCGTGCAGGGCCCCAAATCCTGGCTGAGAAGTCTCAGGTGTGTGTGTGTGTGTGTGGGGGGGCTTTACAAAGATCAGTTCACAAGCTACACATTCACCCTCTTAGAGCGCGCAATGTGGCTCTTAGTGTATTAGGAAGTTTGTGCAGCCACCAGCGCCCCATAGTTCTAGAACGACTTTATCTTCCCCCCCCCCCCCCCCCCCGCCCCCAGAAACGCTGTGCCATGGCACTCACTCCCCAGCCCCTGGCAACCACCGTCTGGCTTCCTCACTGAGCGTCATGGCTTCGGGGCCCTCACGGCCCGAGCAGGGGCCAGGGCGTCGCTCCTTGTTATGGCCGAACCACACCCCACCAGAGGGACGGCGCCCATTGGCTTGTCCGGTTTCTCCTGGTGACTGTTGGGAACAGCGCTGCTGCCACGTGCGGTGCTTTGCATTCTTCTGAGCCTGTATTCAGGGGCGGAAATGCGGTCACACTGTGGCTGCTCCAATGTCCCCCCAGCAATGTCTTAGCTAGAGTTCCAGTGTCTCCACATGCTTGCCAGCACTTGTTATTGTCTGTCTCCTTCCCTTTCCCTCCCTCCCTCCTCCCTCCCTCCCTCCCTCCCTCCCTCCCTCCCTTCCTCCCTTCCTCCCTCCCTCCCTCCCTCCCCCACTTCCGTTTTTAGTATAGCCATCCTAGTAGGTATAAAGGGGATCTCATTATGGTTTTGATTTTCATTTTCCGAATGACTAACAATGCCAAGCATCTTTTCATGTGCTTATCAGCCACCTGGGTATGTCCTTTGAGGACATGTCTCCAAATTATTTGATCATTTTTTAACCGGGTTGTTTTCTTTAATTGAGTTGTAGCAGTTTTTTATATTCTTTGAAGCTTAAAAGGTTTTAATTAAAAAAAATAGTTCGTTGGTTTTGAGAGAGAGAGAGGAAGGGAGAAGAGAGAAACATCCATGTGAGAGCTCAACCTAGATCGCTGTCTCCCGAACGCCCCTCCCCCCAGGGGGTCTGGGATTGGACCTGCGACCCTCCCGTGTGCGGACGACTCCAACCACCTGGGCCACCCCACTTGGGGCCCCCGCGGTGGGGGGCCTGCCACTCACCAGCCGCCGGATCGCGTTCCCTTCCCTGCGGTCCCCTGTCCACAGGGCGGGCAGACAGTTACTGGAGGGGGGTGATGGGGAGGGACGGTAGTTTCCCTGTTTAAGCCTCGGGGAACTCAAGCCTGGCACCCCGGCCCTGCCCTCCCCCCCTTCCCCCCTCCCCCCCCTCCGGGCCTGCCCGCCCCCGTGTCCCGGGCCCACCCCCAGGACTAGGTGCCCCCCTCCGCCTTCTCGGTGGATGTGCCGCCGTCTCCCTACCGGCCAGCAGGTGGCGGCAGAGCCCACAGATCCCATCGCGGGCAGCCCCGGGGCCGGCGCAGGTTTCAGGGCAAAAGCGCACGCGCACCCGCTCGGCACCCCGGGCCCAGCACTCAGCGCCCCGCCGCGCGTGGGGAGCAGACGCCTGTGCATTGGACCTGGCCCGGGGCCCGGGGCCCAGCGTGGAGGGCGGTGCGGGCGGTGCGAGGGAGGCGGGGTGACCTAGGGGCAGGGCCCCCGGCGCGGACACAGGCCCACGGAGGCGGGACAGTCCCGGCTCAGCCGCCGTCACGGGCGGAGGCCCCCCCGCCCCTCAGGGCTCCAAGCGGGGTTCCTACAGGCAGGGCCCGGCGTGATTGCGGGGCGCAATGCAAAGTGGAGGTGGGGCCCTTGTTCAAACACAGCTCAAGTCAGAGCCGGTGACAGCCGAGCAGAGCCAAGCGCTGGCCCTTCTGAGCGGAGCCCGCGGGCCGTGCGGAGCCCACGCCCACGCCCACGCCCGCAGCGCCTGTCCTCTGGGTGCGCACAGCGTCCCGGGTGGGGGCGGGAAGAGGGAGCTGTGTCCATTTTACAGATGCAGAAACTGAGGCTCGGGAGGGACGGGACCGCCCCAGAGCCACCATCTCCACCATCTCCGGCTTCCTCCCCGGGTCCGGGCTGGGCGGCCTCGCCCCGCAGATGCCCGTTTCCTCGCGGAGCTCAGCAGCCAGTGATGATGGGAAACAGCTGAGGCTGCTGGGCACGTGGCAACGCGCGAGTTCGCAGCGCACGGGAGCCCGGCTGCCCAGATCCTGGCGAACAGACTTCCCCGCGGCCCGGCTCCGGGCCTGGAGGGCTCTCGGCTGGCAGGGGGCGCCATCGCCCCATCGGAGCGCGGGGAGCACCCCACCAGGCTCCAGGCCGCAGTCCCGGGCAGGATGCGGAGGGGCCATGGGGGCCCCGAGCTCCAGGTGCCCTTGGAGCCCCCACATCCTACCGAGGCCCCCCCTCTCCCCGGGGCCAGGCCCGAAAGCGCCCTGGGAGGGGTCAGGTCTAGCTTATGTCTGCGTGTCAAGGGCCAGGCCTTCAGGGCGACACCTGGGGATGAGGGAGGGGCGAGGGGTGAGGGAGGGATGAGGGTGGAGGGGCAAGGGAGGGTGAGGGAGGGGCGAGGGGGGTGAGGGAGGGGTGAGGGAGGGTGCTGTGGGAGGAAGGCTGGTGGTGAGGGGCAGGCAATGGAGTGTATTGGAGAGCAGTGTGGGGCCCTCCTGTGCCACCCCCAGACTCGGCTGGGCCACACCCACCCCCGCCCTCACCCACCCCATCACCTGGCCACCATTTGCAGGGGTGGAGCTGGGGCAGGGCTGGCAAAGGGCTGCTGCCCCCCAGAGCCCGGGGCAGTGTCCTGGGACTGCTGTAACCAACTGCCTTCCCCGAGGACAGGAATCTGTTCTCTCCCCGCCCAGAGCCAGACTCTGAAATCCCGGAGGGGGCGGGGGGCACCCTCTGAGGCTGCGGGGAGGGTCCTTCCTGCCCCCCAGCCCTGGGGGCCCAGGTGCTCCTGGCTTGGGGCCCCATCATCCAGGCTCTGCCTCTGCCCTCACGTGACTCCCCCCGCCCCCAAGGACACTTGCCATGGGACTTAGGCCCCATCAGAGAACCCAGGATGGAGCCCCTCTCCCCAGGAAGGTCACGTTCACAGCCTCCGGGGTTAGGGCTTGGACACTGAAGCCACTGCAGTCCCCAAACCAGCCAGGCTGAGCCACCCAAACCCAGGAACCCGGCCAGCCCTGGGCCCTGCTGCTCCCTCACCCCACCCGGCCCCGGCGTGGTGGCCTCTGCCTGGGCCTCTTCCTTCTCCATGGGGCTTTCCCACTCCCATCAGCATCGTCAGCTGCCCGTCCCAGCCTGCTCTCCAGAGGCTCGCCCCCCATCCCCCCCCCCCCACCAGCCCAGGCCTGGAGCAGAGCTGGCGGCAGAACGCCCTGCTTAGGAAGTTCCCTCCTCCCCGCCTGTCCCCTGGGTGTCGCCAAGGCTCAGTGCACACACCGCCTCCTCCCGGAAGCCCTCTCAGGCCCCCAGGCAGGGTGGGTACCCTCTGCTCCCTCTCTTCATCCCGGACTGTGACCTTCAGACTAGGTGCTCCCACGCGGGAGTCCTAGAGGCCTCTGGCCTTGCAGGCAGTCGTGGCAATAGCGCCCTCTGGTGGATATACTGGTGCCATCTTGTGGGCATTCTGTGAACAGCACCCCAGTCAGTGAGTAGTTGCAATAGCGCCCTCTTGTGGGCATTTTTTGGAACAGCACCCTGGAGGCCTCTAGGTCTGGCCCCCTGTGTCCTGGCCCTGGAGAGATGCTCAGAGAATATCAAAAGAGTGAGGGGCAAACCAAGGCCTGAGGAGGTGTGCCCACCACCTGTCCCCGTCTCCTCTCCTGGCAGCCTGCTCCCTGCCAGGCTGATGTTCATTTTGCTGGGAGTGGAGAGGGGAGGTGGGCCCCAGTCTTCCTGTTCCCCAGGGCTGCCTGCAGGGAGGTTGGCAGTCCCGCTGCCGGGAGGGAAGGGAAGGTCTCTCTGGCTGGATCAGAGACTCCCACTGACTTCTCAACCAGAGCAAGGGAGGTCTACGTACAGCGGCTAAAGGGGCTGGGCAGAGATGCTGGGTGCTGTTCTCAGCATGTCCACAAGAGGGCACCATTGCAACTACTCCCTGACCAGGGTGCTATTCCAAGGTTGCACAGAAGAGGGCGCGCTATTGCAACTAGTACTCCCTGACAGGGGTGCTGTTAACAGAATGCCCACAAGAGGGCGCCAGTGTACCCACCAGACTCTGGTGACCAGAGGGCACTATTGCCACTACTGCCTGCAAGGGCCAGAGGCCACTGGGACTGTCAACCTGGTTTTCTTTTCCTAGAATTCATTGATAGGGTGCAATTCTCAGCATATCCACCTGAGGGCACTGTTGCATCACCTGCCTGCAAGGCCAGAGGCCGCTGGGACTGACAACTGGGTTGTCTTCGGAAAGTTTTGCTGAATGTCTCCGGCCTCAGTTTGCTGCACTGGGGAATGGGGACGTCCAGGGCCTGTGTGTGCGGGGGTTCAGGTGTGGGGTGAGTCTGGCACTGCAGGTGCTCGGCCAACATGCCCTGTTCCCAGCTCCTCCTCCATTTCCCCCACCCTGTGTGTCCTCCCCTTCTCCTCCCCGTCCTCCCCTTCCTACAACTTCCCTCCCAGGCCCTGATGCCTCTCTCCAGCTTTCCTCCTCCTGACTTCACTCAGTAGGACTCGGTGGTGCCAGCAGGTCCCCCCTCCAGCCTGTGCCCCCACGGCGTTGTCTTCTCTGTGTTCTCTTCTCCTCTCCCCACTTTCTTTATTTCCATTCCCAATCCCTCTCATCTTTCTAATCTTAGCAAAAAAAAAATGGGCCTCCTCCAGGAAGCCCGCCCTGGTTTCCTTGTGGAGCATGCTTTGTCTTCCCTTGGAACCCCGCACCCCGGAGCCTGCCCCTTCGCGTGGAGTGGGTCACTCCCTCTCGTATGTTGGGGTGATGGGTGCGAGGATCATACCTCTTTCTATCCAGGCACGGATCTCAGATCTAGGGGCCCAGTGCCCAGCCTGTCCCTGAGCAGGAGTTCTGGGCATGCTCAGCGAGTCCCCCCAGGCCCCCGGGCAGCGTGGACCTGGCGAGTGAAGTCACTGACCCAGAAACATGTCCACGCGATCCCTTGTTACCACATTGCGGACGGGCCACGAGAATTTGCCAGCTTTGTTTAGTTCATATCACACAGTGTTTTACCAAGTATCCTACTTTAGAAAGCTATTAGCTCGTAAGAACATGCAATAAATAACTTCAAAATGCAAGGGGTATTTAACTTTAAGGCGTGCCTTCAACATTTATGTGAAACGGTTTTTGTACTCGTTCAATAGAAACTTATCTGGCCACTGGGAAAGCGAGCAATAAAACCGCTGGTCCGCAATGTGCTAAGACGGTGTCTACCGCCCCCCACCCCCCCATGCGGCGTGGGAGCGGGGGACAGCGGTGCGTCCTGCCTTCGCGGAGACACTCCCGTGTTGCTGGGGAAGCGTTACCGTGTCAGTTTTATCATCCCATAAACCAGTAGTCAGTCCCAGTTTTGAAAAAAAGGGGAGGTTTGTGTGAGGTGGTCCCACTCCTGTTTCCGCAGACCCGGTGGGGGGGGTCTGTGCCCCACCTCCTGCCCGGCCCACTGGCGTGTCTCCTGGGAGGGCTTCCTCAGACAGGGGGCTCTGGACACCTGCCCATCCCCAGAGCCACAGAGACAGCAGCTGTCCAGGACGATGCAGCTCAGTTGCCAGGTAACAGTGGTCACCATAGCAACGCTGCTTCCTGGGAGGGAGCGGAAGCCTCAGCACCCCCCCTGCAGAAGCGGGGGGCGGGAGGCAATGGCCGGGCTCTGCCCTGACCACCTGGATGGCCACAGTCTCCTGGGACTTGTGTTCTCCCCCCTCCTCCTCCCTGGGCGGGGGCTGCGGTGGAGGCCCGGGCTGTGGGGTGGACAGGCCTCCATGGCCTGGGGCAGGGCCCTGAGATCTGCCCCTCTCCCCTCTCCCACCAGCCCCCTTGTCCCCTGCCTTTGAGCCTCAGTTTCCCCATGTGCCAAATGTGGTGGTGACCGCTACTCCTCTTCCCCATTTGCAAGCGTCTGCCCCGTGCCAGGCACTGCCCGTGGCCAGGCTGCCCCCTGACTGGCTCAGTGCGAGGCTCGCAGCCAGAATCGTCAGGAATGGTTGGGACATCGACAGGCGCCAGTGGAGACTCCTGGGCCGGGAGGCAGGAGCGGGGCCAGTTCTGCCCTCAGTGCGGGCGGACCCGGCCAGGCTCTCGGCCTCTGTAGCCTCCTCACCCGCCCCTGCGGGCTGCCTCCGACAGCAAAGAGGTGGGCTGTGGCCGTAGGGGAGGTGGGGGACACGGCCTGCACCCTGGCTTGGGTGACAACAGGGGGCATGTCTACACCCCAGTCTGGGGCAGCTTGGGCGTCACTGCCTGCACCCCAGCAACTGAGGCCAGACTCTGCTCGGCTCATTTCCACTCGGCCGCCACCTCCCACGCACCAGCTTGTGCCAACATCACAGGCTTATTTCCCCGGTGTTTAATTACAGGACTCATCAGCCCATCCCCGTCAGTCAGCGTGTCCCCGTCAGTCAGGGTCTCCCCGTCAGTCAGCGTGTCCCCGTCAGTCAGGGTGTCCCCGTCAGTCAGCGTGTCCCCATCAGTCAGCCCGTCCCCGTCAGTCAGGGTCTCCCCGTCAGTCAGCGTGTCCCCGTCAGTCAGCCCGTCCCCGTCAGTCAGCCCGTCCCCGACAGCGTGTCCCTGTCAGAGCTGTGGCCTGGGAGCTGACCGTCCGCCTCCCTGTCCCTGGGTCTCCTCGTCTCCTGCCGCGGGGCCCCGTGTTCCTGTGCTCTCATCCTCCCCCATTCCCACCTGACCGCCCAGCTTCTGGCTGGTCTGTAGGGCCTGGCACCCCAGCCCCTGCTGCCAGGGGCTGCCAGGGCCCTGCTGCCTCCGTGGTGCGGCATCTAAACTGCCAGGCTTCCCTCATCCCTTATCAGTTGCCATGGAAACCTCCCAGCATCCATGAAACGCAGGGGCACAGCAGGACTGTCACTGGGGCATCCAGTGGTCACTGGGGGCCAAGGGTCAGGCTGAGGACAGGGCCCTGGTGACTGGTCTGCCCTCCTGGTCATTTTAAGTGATGACGTCATCGCCCACCACACAGCTCTGCCTGCTGAGCTCGCGGGTTCTGAGGGTCGTGACCTCCATTTCCGCAGGACGAGCCCAGGGTCCTGCCTGACCCCTGCCCACTGGGGCCCAGCCTGCTTCCTGCCCTTTGGCGTCTGCTGGCCTCACAGGCTTGTGAGAGAGGAAATGCGTTAGGAGGCGTTTGATATGTCCCTCTTACATTGATGTTTCTCTCTCTCTCTTTCTCTCTCTCTCTCTCTCTCTCTCTCTCTCTCTCTCTCTCTGGGACTCCTGCCGCCCCCATCCCCTGCCACCTCCACATCTGCCACCCCCACCGCCTCCAGTCCCCCCACCCCCCTGCCGCCCCCAAACCCTGCCATGTCCACCCCCACTCCAGTCCCTCTCGTCCCCCTGACGCCCCCCCCCCCACCCCGGCTCCGTCTCCATGGACTTTCTTCCATTTGGTGTCATGAGGTCCAGAGGCAGCTTTGGGCTGAGGGCCGCCTGAGCCGCCACTGTCGGCAAACCCCGGGCACTGAGTCGTGTCGCTGGGTGGCTTTGTCCCAGGGAGCTGCCCGCGCGTCACTCCTGCGCTGGGGTGGCTGTCGTGCTGTGAGGGTCAGAGCGCCTCGGCCACCGCTGCCTTTAGCGCTGTGCTCCTCATGTGAGCGACTCACAGCAGCTCAGCCAGCGCTGCCCCAGGAACCCGACTATGTCTGCAGGCACTTTGGGGCGTCACGGCTGGGCGGGGGCTGCGGGCATCACTGCTGGGAGGCGGGGGCACTGCTGGCACCCGGGGCGCGCAGTCCCACAGGAAGCTACCCGGCCACCGGCCACAGCAGCTTCCTCTGCAGCGGCCGAGACGGGCATCAGCGTGGACGTGCTTGGAGGAGGGACGGTCAAGGTCGCTGGGCCACCACCCTGTCCTGGGGGGGGGGAGGGGAGAGACTGCCGATGCAGAACAGCCGGGCAGGCTGCCAGGGGGCTCCAGGAAGGCACACGCGTCCCCAGACTCCACAGGGCGGTTCGCTGCGGGCGTCTCTGCGATGACATCACGTGGGAGGCGAGGACCCACCAGAGGCCGCGGGCTGAGCAACGGCAGCGGGTGTGGCCGTAAAGGGGGACCCGGGCCCTGTGCTGGGAGCGCCCTGGTGAAGTAGGGTACCTATTTGCTTTGTTTAACAATGGACAGGTTATTTTGATTTTCTGAATTGTGTACATCATCCCATTCGATTGAATGACTATCCCAGTGATTGTGATCTCACTGGTTTTAGAAAGCACATTCTCTGTACCTGGGAAACAGGACAGCACAATTATCCTCCATTGTTTTAGCGGCCACAGATAATGCGTTCCAGTTGGCTCAGTGGTCCCAAGGCCAGGGCAGCGCAATTACTCTAAATTGCCTCGAAGGCTCCAGATAATGAATTCCTGGCAACTCAGTGGGCTTGAGACCCGAGGGCTCTAGATAAGGTGTTTCTGTCAATTCAGTGACCCCGAGACCCAAAACTATAATTAACATGCTTAATTCTGCTTCTGTAAACTGCTTTTTTGCAAACCAGGTTCCTCATTCCAAACCTTGAGATGTAATCAATGCCTTTGTGATCTTTGCCTATATAAGTCTGGCTTTGCCACCATCTTATCACTATGAGATTTGGGGAATGGCCACTCATAGTCCTAGATTGCAATAAATGTGACTCTTTAATTTGACTTCTTGAGGCGTCCTTCTGTGATTCGCGGGGTACATTACAACATTGGATCTCGGCTGTGGAGGTGGTGCAGGCAGCGACACAGCTCATACGATTGTGCAGAATTTACACATGCACACACGAGCACACACACACGAATGCAGGTAACATGGGGACGTTCGAGTAAGGTCAGTGTGGGCCCCTCGTTCTGATACCCGACTCTTGTTTTGCAAAATGTCACCATCGGGGCGACGGGCGATGTGCACAGGGACGATCGCTCTGGACTGTGTTTAACAATTGCACGTGACCCTACATGACCTCAGTGTCTAAGTGACATTTAAATAACGGCCCTGAAAATGCCGTCTCAGCCCAGAGGGGCCGCAGGAGGCGTGAGGCCGCATGTGCCCTGCCGGGAGGGACCGGAGCAGGAAGCAAGCTCCCGGGAGAACCACGGAGCAGCGGCCTGGCTCCCTCCGCGGTGCGAGGACAGAGGGCGCCCGGCTGTGCTCAGAACAGTTTGCTGAGCGGAAGGAGGAGGCCGGGAAGGGAGGAAGGAAAAGCCGGTGGCAGCAGGGCTGGGGCGGGGGTCCTACGACACGGGGCCTTTCACAGGACATGGGTGCCAGCGCTTGGCTGGCAGCCCTCTCTGCGGCCTGTCCCAACGGTCCCACACCCACCACAGACCCTGGGAGCCTTGCATTCTGTCTTCAGATGCCCCTAGAGGGCTCCAGAGTCAGAATAAAGTAAATGAGCCCAAACACCCAGTGCACACGGAGCACGGAGCCTGGAGCCTGGAGCATGGAGCCTGGAGCACAGAGCACGGAGCACGGAGCACAGAGCATGGAGCCTGGATCACGGAGCACAGAACCTGGAGCACGTTGCCTGGAGCACGAAGCCTGGAGCATGGAGCCTGGAGCATGGAGCCTGGAGCACGGAGCCTGGAGCATGGAGCCTGGAGCACGGAGCCTGGAGCATGGAGCCTGGAGCACGGAACATGGAGCACGGAGCACGAAGCCTGGAGAATGGAGACTGGAGATTGGAGCACAGAACCTGGAGCACAGAGCCTGGAGCATGGAGCCTGGAGATTGGAGCACGGAACCTGGAGCATGGAGCCTGGAGCACAGAACCTGGAGCACAGAGCCTGGAGCACGAAGCCTGGAGCATAGAGCATGGCGCATGGAGCCTGGAGCATGGAGCCTGGAGCCTGGAGCATGGAGCCTGGAACAAGGAGCCTGGAGCAAGGAGCATGGAGCCTGGAGCATGGAGCCTGGAGCATGGAGCCTGGAGCATGGAGCCTGGAGCACGAGTGGGGAGGCAGACTCAGGGCTGTGGCGGGAAGCGGCACACACATCACATCCTGACATTCCGCTTTAGTATTATTCAAAGTGTTCTAATTAAAGCCACCGTGCTCGCTTTGAAATAGTGGCAATTACTAAGATGAATAACTGCATAATAAATATTAATTTGCATCATGGTAATGAGGCCCAGAAGCATCCTGCTGTTAAGTGAGAGTTTAGCTCTTTCCACTCCCGGTGGGGGAGGGGGCAGTGGGAGGGGCCAGCAGGCTGTGACAGGTGCTGGGCTGGGGTGGGCTGGGGGCTGTGACAGGTGCTGGGCTGGGGTGGGCTCGGCTGTGACAGGTGCTGGGCTGGGGTGGGCTGGGCCGTGACAGGTGCTGGGCTGGGGTGAGGGGGCTGTGACAGGTGCTGGGCTGGGGTGGGCTGGGGGCTGTGACAGGTGCTGGGCTGGGGTGGGCTGGGCCGTGACAGGTGCTGGGCTGGGGTGGGCTGGGGGCTGTGACAGGTGCTGGGCTCAGGTGGGCTGGGGGCTGTGACTGGTGCTGGGCTGGGGTGAGGGGGCCGTGACAGGTGCTGGGCTGGGGTGGGCTGGGCTGTGACAGGACGCGTTGGGCGCATGTGCTGTGGGGACGGGGCGGGTGGGGTGGGAGGTGAGTGGGGTTTCAGCTGCTCAGGGAGCGGGAGGCTCTGGTCTAAGGGGCGGAGGGAACAGCCGTTTCCCAGGGGAGCCTGCGCCACTGGCCGCGCCGCCTCGGAGATGCTTGACGAGACGGACCAGCCGCTCCCGTGGGCTGTGGCCATTTACCCGCCAAACACGGAGCACCCGTCACCGTGGCAACCGCCCAGAGGCAGGAATGAGCCCCACCTCTGCCCGGCCTGGCGTTTCTGTGGCCGCCCCGCCTCCTGATGCCCGGAGTGGAAGCGGGGAGACCGAGGCCCGGAGAGGCGAGGCACCCAGCCAGGGTCTCAGGCCGAGCGGGTGGTCTCGGGCTCCCAGCCAGGGGGGTCCGCGCCGGGGGTGTCCGGGTGGAGGCCTCCCGCCCCTCGTCCCGGCCGCTTGGAGTCAGCCCGCTGGGAGCCCGGGTCCCTCTTTGTCCGCATGCCCGGCGGCTCCGAGAGGGCGGGGGGCTCGCGATGGCCCCGTGGCCGGAGCCACAAGCACTGGACATGCGGGGTGCGGGGCGCGTGGCCCTCAGACCTGGGTCCAGGGCCGTGACTGTGGGCAGCCGCTCACTCTCCCACCGCAGTTCCTCGTCTGTGAAACGGGCATCATCGCTGCAGCCTCTGAGGGCGAATGTGAAGGTTGGGGGGACAGAGCAGCTGCTTCCCTCCCCTGTCACTTGGCCTCCTGCCCTTTCACGCACTCCATCCCCCTCTCCCCCTTTTCCCCTCCCCTCCCCCTCCCTCTCCCCCCTCCCCCAGCTGCTCCTCTGGGCCAGCAGCTGGCTGTGTGCCCGGGGCAGGCCCCGCCCTGCCAGGCCTGGCTGCTCCCACATCCCTGGGCGTCTGCAGAGGGCAGCCTGGCCGAGGCCCGTGAGCTCCCTGTGACCTCGCCGACCCTTCTAGGTCTGGCCTCCTGGTCAGGGGATCACAGTCCACTCCTGCCAGTGTGGCCTTCCCCCCATGCCCTGTGCCCCCGCTCACCAGCCAGGGGTGGTCCTGGGGAGGGGGGACAGCCACTACGAGAGTCTCCCCTGAGCTGCCGCTGTTGGCACCCCAAAGCCACAGGTGCCACTGCTGTGGGTGGAGGGACGCTGTCCCTGGTGCTGGCCCCCCCCCCCCCCCCCCCCCCCCCCCCCGGCCCCGCGGCTGCAGGTCCTGCCAGCCAGCGGCAACTCGAGCTCAGGACGGATCCCAGGATGCTGTCCCAGAGCGTGGGGGGAGTCTGATGGGGGGGGGACACCCAGGTCTCTGTCAAATGCTGGTGCCCGGTCAGTGCTGGCAGCAGAGCCGAGGCTGGCACGGGCCAAGCAGGCGCCTTCTGGCGGTCAGGCTCCGTGCCCTCGGGTGGTTGTGGGTGGTGACGCGGGCCGAGTGCACGTCTCGGTTGGCACCATTAGTGTTCTTATTTCCCGACGTGCCGGCGGCCGCGGCAGGTTCGGGGAGGGGACAGCTGGCTTGGGGGCAGCACCCCGGCCACCGGTGAGCCAGACCGGACAGGGGAGGCCAGATGGCCCCGCCCTTCCCCGCGGCCCGTAGGGAGCCGCTTCCTCCGTGTCTCCGCGTCTGTCATCCGCGTGGAGCCCCCGGCAGGCTCCCCGTGAGCCCTCCCCACGGCCCTCCACCCGCTGCTGGGATCGGCGGAGAGAAGGCAGGAGCGCATTTGAAACCGCCGCTGGCTGCCGGGGAGAAGCGCGGGGTTCGGTGGCGCGGGAATTGGGACCCCGGCCGGCGCGTCCCTGGCTCTCCCAGATACACCCCCCCCCCCCCATTTTTCTGGCAGGAGATGCCCGTGTGCTCAAGGGTGACGGGCGCAGACGCTGTCAGGAGCCAGCTCCGAGCTCCCGGCTGCTGGGGGGCCTCACAGTCAGGCCGCCGCTCAGTGCGGGGGGGGGGTGGGGGGGTGGGGGGGGGGTGGGGCTGCTCCATTAGGCGCCGGCATCACAGCCCAGATGAACACACACAGCACGCGGCTGCTTCCTCCCACCAAATGGGGTGACGTGTGCGTCATGGCTTGGTGGTCTCCTAGGAGAGGCTGCGTCAGCAGTGAGGACAGAAGTCTAAGCAGCAGGGGCGGGGGGGGGGGGCTGCAGGGCTCCATCTGAGGCCTGGGGGGCAGGGGGGGCTGCAGGGCTCCATCTGAGGCCTGGGGGGCAGGGGGGGCTGCAGGGCTCCATCTGAGGCCTGGGGAGCAGGGGGGCGGCTGCAGGGCTCCATCTGAGGCCTGGGGGGCAGGGGGGCGGCTGCAGGGCTCCATCTGAGGCCTGGGGAGCAGGGGGGGCGGCTGCAGGGCTCCATCTGAGGCCTGGGGAGCAGGGGGGCGGCTGCAGGGCTCCATCTGAGGCCTGGGGGGCAGGGGGGCGGCTGCAGGGCTCCATCTGAGGCCTGGGGGGCAGGGGGGCGGCTGCAGGGCTCCATCTGAGGCCTGGGGAGCAGGGGGGCGGCTGCAGGGCTCCATCTGAGGCCTGGGGGGCAGGGGGGCGGCTGCAGGGCTCCATCCGAGGCCGGGCGGGGGGCACAGGGTGGGGCTGGGGGCTCTGTGGTCCTTTGTCAAACTCTGTCGTTTCTTTGTCATCCACTCATTCATTATTCACAAATTCAGCCAACATTTCAGATCCTGTCTCCCCCCCCACCTTCTTATATTTGTTCCGTTTTTTATTGCTGATCTCACTCATGACGCTGGTTCCCGATGAAATGAGGTGGTGCATGTGCCGGCGGTGGCCACTGGGGGGCGGTGGTCATCACCTCCCCTTGGCTCTGCCCGAGGGGACAGTGACCATGTCCCAGGGTCAGACCCGGCGGTCTTTCTGGACGCCAGCCAGCCGGGACAGTCACACAACGGTGCAAGTGAGAATGTGGACCCTTTGCTCTGAGATTAAGAATTGCCAGATGGCGACCACAGAGCATGAGACCAAGCAGGGGCCCTTCTGGGTGGGTGGCCCTAGGGGACCGTCCAGGCCACGGACCCAGGAAGCCCGCCCTGTGGGGTCTCAGGGCCGTGGGCGGGTGGGGGAGGGCAGGGGCGAGGTCAGAGAGGCAGCCTCGCGGCCGCACGTCACCTCATTTGCGCCGGACAAGAGTCCCCCTCCCCCTTTCTGGCCTATTTTAGGCTCCGCCGGGCATGAATATTTCATCGGGAAACCATTTCCCCCCATTAGTCCTGGAGGCCGAGAGCTGCTGCCGGTGGCGGGGGCTTGGGAGTCAGCCAGGCGTCTCAGGAGGGACAGCGGACAGGGCAGGCTGGGGCACGGGGACCTGGGTCCGAGGCCTCAGGCTCCAGCCGCAGGGGGACCCTTCCCTGCAGGGCACAGTTTGGCTCTGGGGGTGTGGCCGGGTGGGACACTGGGGGTCAGGTCAGAGGGTGGCAGGGTGTCCAGGTGACGGTTATGGTCCCTTCAGGCTGCCCCCCGACCCCCAACACGCCCTGTGACTCCTCCCACCTCAGTATGAAAAGGCCCCCCACCGAACACATGCTCCCAGGAGAATGCGTGTGAGTCAGAAGCACCTCACACACGTGTGGCCGAGGGCCTCCTCCCCCTGCCCACAGCCCCTTCAGCGGGGCTCCCGCTCTGCCCTTCTCTGCAGGGGACTGGGCGGCCCCACTGAGAGAGGAGGAAACGGAGCCCCATCCCGGCCGAGCCCGCCTTCGGCCCCCTGGGAGGCCGGTAGCGTCTTGATCCCCAACTTAGAGACAGGAGAAGGGGTGCCTGGCTGCTGTGGGCAGGTCCCTGTGCCTTCGGGGTCCCAGGCCGCCTGTCCTGCCTCCCTGCCTCACGGACAGTGGATTCTGGGGGTGCGGATTCTCGCCTCTGCTCCCTGTCCTGCCTGACCCCTCCTCTCCCCCCTCCTCCCCCTTCCACCCGGTGCTCTCTGGCCTTTCCGGCCACAGGGCCAGTAGCCGAGGGCGCAGCGGGCGGTGGTCTGCGTGGGAAGCCTGGCTCCCTCGCCTCGCCCAGCAAGGCCCCCCCACCGTCCCCACGCCGGGCCTCAGTTCCCTCATCTGTACAATGCAGCCAGGACAGCCCCGGCCCAGGTCATGGTGAGGACGGGACAGGCGAGTGCGCGCCAAGGCCCGCCATGCGGGTGAAACTGAGAAGAAATGGAAGGAATAGTTGAACTTCAAGCAGCAGAGATCGACTGCTCTCTGGTGAGAAGGAGGTCCATTTACAATTTATTTTATATTTTTATTGATTTCAGAGAGGAGGGGGGAGAAGACTCTGAGAAGCCTTCAGAGGCAGAGGTGCTGGGTGTTCCTCTGCCTCTGCTTTTGCTCGCGGTTACGCGTCCGTCAGTTCCCTGCAGCGAAGGATGGAGTCGGGCCCCTCCCCTCCCGCCTCCCTCCGGCCCCCCGGCCTCCTCGGTGCCCTGGTCACGCCTGACACGTCCCCCGAGGCTGCAGTCTCAGAACCGGGCCCTCCGGCTGCCTGGGCGAGGGGCTTGGCTGCCCACCGGCTCCCTCCTGCCCGGTGTCATTGCCGTTTATTTACATTGTTTTCCACGAGGCCCAGGTGGGAGCTCGCGAAGCGGTTTCTGCCGGATTTGCAGACAGCGTCCTGGAGCCAGGCTTTCCCTCGGAACCGCCGCTGGGAGGCTGCTGTGGGGGCGTTGAGCCCGCAGAGCCGCCTGCTTGTCAACCATTTCCTTTTTCGTCCTAAATGCTCGAAGGAGCCTGTGTTCCTTGAAATGCACGACATTGCTACAGAAGGGCGCGGTGTTCTGCAGCAGACTTCCCTGGAGCTGGAGGGCTCATCTGAACTTTGACTCAGCTCTCCCCTCATTCCGAGCCCCCCCGGGAGCCCCGCGCTTATCACCTGCGTGCAGCACCCGCCAGGGCTCCCGACCCAGCTGCGGGCGTCCAGGTCTCTGTCCTCTTCCAACTGCAATCACCGATGATCTCTAAGTTTCCCTCTCACCACTCACCCCCCTACCCACTCCTGAGTGGGCCATGTTGTTACTGCGCCATCACCTCCCTTATTCTGACTGACACAAGAAGCACGGATTGTTTTATAAAAAAAACAGAGTGGCCCTGTCTGTTTTGGTTCAGTGGATAGAGCGTCGGCCTGGGGACTGAAGGGTCCCAGGTTCGATTCCGGTCAAGGGCACACGCCTGGGTTGCGGGATCGATCCCCAGTAGGGGGCGTGCAGGAGGCAGCCGGTCAATGACGCACATCATTGATGTCTTTCCATCTCTCTCTTCCTCTCCCCTCCTCTCTGAAATCAACAAAAATATATTACAAATAAATAAAAGACAGAGTGGGTTTTCACTGAGAAGGGAAGGAGGGAGGGAGGAAATGAGAAGCTGTGCCGGCGTCTCTGCTCACTCACTCCTTCACCACGTTTATCGACGGCTTGCTGCCTGCCAGCCGTCTTTCTTGGTATTGGGGAGACGTCGTGAGCAAGACAGATACACGTCTCTGGCTTGGAAACTGGGGGGGAGATGATTAGCCAGATAAGCACGTCCCAGAGCCCGTGGGAAGTTGATAAAGATCAGGAGGAAGATAGCCCTGGCTGGTGTGGCTCAGCGGTGAGGGTGTCTGGCCCCAGCACCAAAGGGTCGTGGATTTGATTCTGGGTCACGGGCATGTACCTGGGTTGCCGGTTTGATCCTCAGCCACAGTTGGGGTGCATGGGGGAGGCAACCCATCAATGCGTCTCTCTCACATGGATGCTTCTCTTTCTCTCTCCTACTCCTGTCCACTCTCTCTCCGAAAAAGAAAATCAACAGAAAAAATATCCTCAAGTAGGATTAACAACAACAAAAGACTCGGAGGGAATGAAGTGGGGGTGGGGAGGGAGGGGTGGCCAGGAGGACGCGGGGGGGGGGGGAGGGGGGGAGGGGGGAGGGGACGGGGAAGGGGCGGGGGGGGGGGCAGAGTCAGGAAGGGGCGTGGCTGCTGCTGGTCCACAGCAGGCTGGTCCTGAATTCCCTTCCTTGGGGCTGAAGCCTCCCTCGTCTCCCGTCTCCCATCTCCCGTCCAGTCTCCGCTGCTGTCTCACCCTCTGAGCGTCTGTTTGGTGGCTGTCACGTTCCCAGTCGGGGCCAGGCCTGAAGCCAGCGGAGCGGCCTCCTGCTCGCGGCAATTCCGCGTGCGCTGGGCTGCTGGTCCGTCTCCTGCAAACCCCAGGCCCCCCCCCCCCCCCCCCCCGTGCATGTCTGTGCAGTTGCCATGGCACCTTTTGATGTCGCTCATGCTGGTGACCGGGCCTGGCGGTCTGTTTGTTCTGGAAAATTGGCACATTTGCTTCAGTTTCTCTATTCCTCTCTCTTGTTTTCCTGTGCAGTCGCATCGCCGTGTTGGCAGAGCGATGCTCGTGGGCCGTGGGTGACGCTGGGCGGCCCCGGGAGTGGCCCCTCGCTCTGGGGGCCCGGGGGCTCCTCAGGCTCAGGCCCGTGGCTGCCTGCCTGCAGGGGCGATGCCATCTGCCCGCTGGAAGCCTGCTGCTCCCCCCCTACCCCCCCCCCCCCGCCCATGGTGTTGGTGTGAATGTCTGCCTGGGGCTCACCCACCTGGTAGGACCCTGTAGGGCCCGTCACAGCGCAGGGTGCAGCTCGGGAGCCTTGGTGTCCATGGGGGAGACTCCGCCTCGCCCTGCAGGCCCCCTGTTCTTGGTGCCCCGCCCACCGCGCTCTGGGTGCTCAGGATGAGGGGTCAGGGGAGGGTGGGAGTCGGGGCGCTTGAGGGGGAGTGGGCGGGTGCGTCACGCTGAGGAGAGTGGCGGGCTGCGGTGACGGGGGATGACACGGTGTGGCAGGGTGGACATTGGGCGAGCCACGCCCGTGGGTGGGCTACACCTGGTCCTCGGAGGGTGTCAGGGACCTGAGACCACTGCTGACCCTGGGAGTGGGTGCTGGGGGCCTGCGCCTGCGGGCTGGGTCCTGGGGGCTGGGACGAGGCCTTGGCTGTCCCCGGGCAGACACTGACCGGCCCGCACAGCAGGGCTGTGGGGAGGCCAGGTGACATGTGGAAAGTTCTGCAAACGGTCGAGTGCGGTCTCCTGTGTTGTGTAAAGAACAGCGGAGCCGCTCACACCCCGCCTGCTAGACCAGCACCTCTTCTCGGTCCCCGTGGTTCTCAGAGGGGGTTCCTGGGCAGCCAGCGTCAGCGGGAACTTGGTCGATATGAACTTTAGGGCCCACCCAGACCCTAAAATCAGAAACTTGGAAGTGGAGCTGCCCATCTGTGTTGCAGGATCCTCTCGGGGTTCTGATACCTGCCGAAGTGTGGGGGCCCCTGTGTGTTCACGGGCTCCCCTTCCTGGCCCAGAGCCCCCGACAGGTCTGACCTTTTGCGATCTTATCCTCCCCCTCCCCCACAACAGTGCCTCCTCTTACTGAGGCCTGGGGGACAGGCACAGGCCGGGCCCTCTCATGGGTCAGGATTTCCTCCCATTTCATAGATGAGAACACGGAGGCACAGAGAGGTGGAGTGACCTGCCCAAGGTCACACAGCTGGTCCACGGGTGCAGGATCGCAGCCCGGGTCGGATAGCTCCCCCAGTTCACTCTCCGTGGTGATGGTCTACGCCCGGTGGGTGAGTACTCCCCTCTCCCCGCCTTGCTGAGGACCAAGTGCCGGGCTCCGAGATGCCCTGGTCAGCCGCCACCTCCTCCCCTTCCCCCTCCTCCTCCTGCCTCCTGCCCTCCTGCCTCCTGCCCTGCTCCCCTCCTCCCTGCCTCCTCCCACCGCATTGTCTGCATCTCCCAGCAGTGTGGGCTCCCTGCCAGCCTTCGCCCACCACTGCACCTTGAACCCCATCCAGGGAGGGATCGCCTGCTTTCCTGGTGGAGGTGGCACTGGCGGTCCATTCCCGCCTGGTGCCCGGCCGAGTCGTCATTAATGCGGAAAAGGAGCGTTATCAGTGCTGCCTCCGGAGCCCTCTCTTGCCCGAGTCCCTGACGCGTTAATTACACTTGATAAATGCTCTTGTCTAAAGATAACTTTTGAACAATGGGCCAGTCACTCACGTTGCTTGGGGACAGGCTCCTGCAAATTGCCGGGGTGGCGTTCAGAGATCCCGGGCCCATCTCCTGCTGAGATGGTGCTGGGAGCGTGGGCTGGGCCCCTGCACGCCCAGGGCCTGGCACAGGGCTCCGGGGCTGGGGTGGAGCGGGGAGACCACGGCGTGTCTAAGCAAGCCCAGCTCAGAGCAGGCACTGCCCCCCATCGCCGCGGTTCCCTCCACTGCCCCTTACGGCTCAGCACCCTGTCCTGTCGCCACGGCAGCACCATCCCAGGCTGAGCACATGGGGGAGACAGGGGCGCCTCCAGAGGTGACTTTCGCTCCTGGGGGGACCGTCTCCGGGGCATCCCGCTCCCGGCTCCCGGCAGAAAAAGCCTGTGATGGTGAGGCGGCTCCGGGATCAGAGTGACAGAACCCCGCCTCCCAGAGCCCAGCACCAGGAGACACCCCGGCGTGTGCCCTGACACCCAGATTCCAGCCCCGGCCCCCGCCAGGACGGCCAGAGACACGGGGGAGCGCGGGGTGGCACTGGGGAGCCCGGCGGAGACCAGGAGAATCAGGGACAGCCCAGCCTGAGGGGGGGCCTGCGTGTTGGGTGGCTTGTCATGCAGCTTGATCGTAGCACTGGATCGTTCTCTACCCTTATGTAAAGGTGGGGCCGGGGCCTCCCAGCTCTCAAGGGCAGGGGCCCTGCACCTGTCCACGGGGCTCAGAGGCCAGGCTCGGGAGGTGGCACGGAGCCCCCACGTGGCTGCTCGCTAATCCCCTGCCGGGTTCCCACTCAGGGCGCCTTATCCCCCCGGCCCAGCCGCTCAGTCTTAATTTGGTTCAGGCACCGGGAGCCCCACCGGGAGGCGGGGCTGGGGCCGCGCGGTTGGTCTCGGGCGTTGGCGGCAGATGGCGATCACCAGGCTGGAAGCCGTTCTTTAGGTGCCACTTTGCCTTTGCAGAGCCTCGTCATGTCTGCTGCCCGGGGCCCGGCGCCGGAGCCCGCGAGGGGGTCGGAGCGCCTCTCCGGGCTGGCCTGCCCGGTCTCACTCCCGCGGCTGCCACCAGGAGCTCTCTGTGTCAGGAAGGGGCCCTAAGGCAGGTGGTGTGGGTTCAAGTCCCGGGCTGCCTTTCATTAGCGTGTGGCCCTGGGCACATTGCTTCCCCTCTGGCTTCGACTTTGTCACCTGCTGTCCGAGGGTCCGGAGATATCTGAGCTGGAGGCCCGCAGAGCAGACCCGGAGCTGGACACTGGGGACGTGGACATGAATCGGGCCGGGCCTGGAGGACACACAGGCTGGTGGAGGCGATGGCTGCCCGTGTGGACAGCGGTCACACGGATCAGTCCAGGGTGGGCTCCATGCAGTGACTCAGGGACCCAGCCGGGAAGGAGGCCTGGAGCAGGGCCGTGGCCAGAGGCAGGGACACAGCCGAGTGGGTGCAAGGGTGGGGGCCCGGGTCTGCCTGGGGCCTTTCCGCAGAGCGAGTCAGGGCCTGCGCCCCGCTGTCTGCCTCCTCGCCCCTTCCCTTCCATCGGCGTCAGCGTCTCAGTTCTAACGCCATCTCTCAGGGGGGCGGGGGAGCCGGCACCGCGTGGGGCCCGGGCCCGCTGACTCCATCCACCATCGCGTGGAGCCGCGAGGCCGGGAAGGATGCTGCTGGCATTTGAGAGCGGCCTCTTCGGTGCCTGGTAGGTGCAGAGCCGATAATGATCTTCTATTTTTAAGAAAGGCCGACGCTGTTGGTGGTGCCTCGAGGAAGGGCAGCCCTGCATGACTCCAGCTTTGACGAATCATCTCCACTCCATCGAAATGTCCTCTGCTCGCCGCGTGAGAGGCTTGCCAGTTACCCGCCGCACGCTGCCTCGGCAGGCGCCCTGGCTGCTGCCCAGCGAGCGGCCGTGCGGGAGGCCGGGCCCGGAGGGGCGGGGGGGACAGGGGTCCGAGTTGGGTACCTTTCAATCGTTGAGCATCTCAGCCAAGGTCTCCAGCCACCTCTGGAACCCAAGAACCTCCGCGTCACCAGCCTCGACGAATGCCGACCGTGGTGGCCGGGCCCTGCAGGGGGCACTGGGACACGCGGCCAGCTCTGTGTGCCCAGGTGGGCGAAAGGGCCGGTGCCAGGGAGAGCCAGAGCGGAGCCTGCTGGACCCGCCTCCCTGGCTGCACCAAGAGCGCCAGGGCCCTTCCCGGCAGCCGTTCCGGTCAGCCCCTCCCAGCCCCCGCCCCCCGTGTGAGGCCCAGCTTCCTGCACAGCGAAGGGTCTGAATCTCTGGGTGCTCTCGGGCCCCAAACGCTCTGCGGTGAAGGGGTGTTTCTGGGTCCAGACTCACCGGCTTTTGTGGAGGCTGTGAGGCTGCGGCTCCGGCGGCTGGCATTCCTGGGCCGATGCAGGGCACGACCCTGGGTACATGGAGATGGCGCAGGCCGGAGGGGGCTGGGCAGGGGGGACGGTGGACATGGAGGGTTGAGAGGCGGGAGCGCCGATCACCTGGGACCCAGAGAGCAGCTCAGAAGACACCAGGCTGAGCTGAGCTGCGAGGCTGTGAGGTGGGCCTGGTGGGCGCGTGGAGAGAGCCAGGGCAGGTGCGAGGGCCCTGGGGCGTCCTGGGTGGCCGTGGGCTCCAGGCTGGCCACCGGCGTGTCGAGCCTTGCTCCGACACTGACTAGAGGTGCCGCCTGGGACGTGAGACCTCTCACTGCGCCTCAGTTTCCTCCTTTGTCAGTGGAAAGAGAGCGGGGAGCAATACCACTCGCCTCCAACACCACTCGCTGTCGGGAGAGTTAGTGATGTGTGTGCAGGGCTCCGAGCAGGGCCTGCCAGTGCGCGTTGGGGTGAATCCTCTGGGAGCCCTCGTGTATTTGCCCGCTCCCCTCGGGGAGACCAGCTGGAGGAGTAACAGCGCGAATGCGGATTCTCCACCCGCAAACACGGGCCTCGCGTCCCGCCGGCGACGACCTTCTCATTGGCGGAGAGAAGGAGGCTTTTCGGGGCCCGCTCAGGCTCTGCAGCGTCTGGGTGCCGAGCTGCTGTGGGCGCTCTCAGCAAGGCTGGTGAGGGACCGGCTGGACCAGGTGGAGATAGTTGGGTCCTCTGAAAGCCTCCACCAGGGACCGTGCTGACCCTCCCCCGTCTGGAGCCCAGGCCCTGGCGGCCTTCCCCAGCAACAGGCTCCCTCCGTCAGCACCACACCCTCCGGCATCCGGGCCCCAGCACCCCCTCTCAGGTGACGGGCACCCCCCACCCGGGGGCAGAGCTCAGCTGCCTCCCTCCCGGGAAGGCACAGGCGCCTTGAGGAGCGGGCGGCGCGGGCTCCGGCCGGTGGGCGACCCGGCCACGCTCGCCTCGGCTGCCGAGCCAACCACAGCTGCTGCCTCCCCAGCTCCAGATGGACCAGGGCTGCCGTCGCCCGGGGAGCACTGCTAATTAACACCAGGCTTCGGCACGCGGGGCTTCGTGCTGAGGACGGGCGATCACAGTGCTGTCAACGCGAACTGAGGCGTCGGTTCTGCTAAACGTGGGGCCCAGATGGCCGGGCGCGGGGGCCGCACACGTCTGACGCCTCTATTTATCTATCGGACGCGTCGCTGCTCTCCCCCACGCGCCAGACAGCGTCTGCGGGGCCGGAGAGCAC
Source organism: Myotis daubentonii (assembly GCF_963259705.1). NCBI lineage: Eukaryota > Metazoa > Chordata > Mammalia > Chiroptera > Vespertilionidae > Myotis > Myotis daubentonii. The sequence continues at coordinate 2,793,455 of NC_081841.1, forward strand.
GTCCGTCCTGACGCAGGAGGAAAAAGGAAACCCCTGCACGGCAGGCGCGTGGTCTTCGGAGTCAGCGGGAATCCCGCTGTCGCTCTCCTGCTATGTGTCCTCAGGCCAGTCGCTTCACCTCTCTGAGCCTCGGTTTCCTCCTCCGTACAATGGGCTCATGCAGAGTCTTCGTTGCCAGTCTCCAGTGAAAGCGAACTTAGACCACGAGATGAAATACCTTCGCTGCTCATGGATGTGTTCAAAATAGGCTTGTTTAAGATGTTCGCGGAGTCAGAGCAGGACAAGGAGGTAGAGGAGAGTGGGGGGCAGGGGTGCGGCTACTGCCCCGCCAGGGAACTGCACCCGGGGCCTCCCCCACTTGGATGGGCTGTGGGAACTGCCCCCTCTGGTCCTGGGCCAACACAAGTGGTTCAGGGTTCGACACAGACAATGCGAGGGCCAGAGGGACTGAGGCCCAGCTTGGGCCTATTGCAGCAGCTACGCCCCGGGGAAGGTGGGGACCAGGAGCCAGCCTCTGCCTGCAGGGCTCCTGAGGCTCGGACCCGCCCCGTGTGCCAATAAAAAGCCCCATTTGGCTGTTGCTGAGCTTGGAGTCGGGGGACTGGGGGAATCTGGGCTTCTTGCCACGGCCTCAGGGATCCCGGAACTCCCACAAGCAGAACGTGCCCCTGCCCAGTGCCCCCTCAGCGCCGCAGCTCCGCCCCCACTCTGAGCCCCGTTTCCCCTCCCACAGAGGCCGGCGGGGCTCCCCACTTCTGCCCCGATGCTCAGGGGCTTCCTAGCAGGTGACCCGGAAATATCTGAGTCGTCACAGAAAAGCCGACCACAATGGCTAGAGGTCAGAGAGACTTGACTCCATGTGTGTGTGACATATGTCTATAGCAGTGATGGCGAACCTATGACACGCGTGTCAGAGGTGACACGCGAACTCATTTTTTTGGTTGATTTTGCTTTGTTCAATGGCATTTAAATATATAAAATAAATATCAAAAATATAAGTCTTTGTTTTACTATGGTTGCAAATATCAAAAAATTTCTATATGTGACACGGCACCAGAGTTAAGTTAGGGTTTTTCAAAATGCTGACACACCGAGCTCAAAAGGTTCGCCATCACTGGTCTAGAGCAACGCTGTTTCTACATTTCGTTGGCGTGCTCCACGGATGGGAAGGTGCACACACCGGGAATGCATGGCTGGGCGTTTCCACCCGGTCCACGCCCTGCACCGGCACCCTGCACCCCTCCTCCCCAGCCCCTCCCGTCCCGCCCTTCCCTGCGAGGGCGCTGCCCCTGGCCCGGGCACACGCAGACTGTAATGGCTCTGCGCTCCCCAGGCTGCTGGCAATGTCTGCTCAGCGGCACCAGGCCCCGCACGAACCAGCTACCGCGCCCCTGGGTGCAGACTCGGTGGAAAGGCGCACAGATGGTCCCCAAAGATGCACAGAACATGCTGGAAGGTGTGTGATCGCCTCCAGCTGGAAACCGCCCATATGGGGATGGATACATACACTCGATGTTCACACAGTGCACTCTTCAGGGCGACAAGAATGAGAGCAGAGCAGATGCAGCAGCGGCAACGGCGGCTCACACAGCGCAGCATGGAGGGCGCCAACGGGAACGGGACCCACCCAGGGCGACGGGGCATGCGAGGGGACCACGGACCAAAGAACCCAATGGTGGCAGTTTTTTAATTTTTATTCTTTATTTCTCTCCTTCCTTCCTTCCAAATTTGGGCTCCCACTCTCTCTCTCTCCACACGCACACATGCACACGCACACGCACAAGCACACACATGCACACGCATGCACGCGCACACGGCCTTTTCTCTGCATCAGGAAATAACACCGTCAGAGCGATGTCCCTGCCGTCCGTCACGTGAGGGCGTCCCCTCTTCGTAAACCAGAGTGGGCTCCAGGCCACTGTCAGACACAGGTGCTCTGCGGGGCTGGAGACGGAGCGGGCAGGGGCATTGTGGGCCGCGTGTGGCCCGCGGGCCTCGAGTCTGACATGCTAGAAGGACTAGAAGATGGTTCCAGAATCTTCCCTCCCCACCCCACCCCCCTGGGTCTGATCATGGGAGCGGCTTGGGCTCCGTCGTGGGTGATCCTTGACCTTGAGCTTGCCCAGGTGCCTTGCTTTGGCCACATGGACCCTGTGATGCAGCAAAGGCGTGAGTGCGCTCGTGAAGCGGGTTGCCACCTGGGCCTCTGCCATCCCACGGGGAGGGCTCCCTCTGGGCAGCGGCTGCCCCTTTAGCCCGACCCCTGGGTGTGCACAGGCGAGCCCACCTGCCCTCCTCCTCGGCCTCCGGGCCAGCCCGGCCCGGCCTTGTCCGCGGGCCTTCAGCCCATCACAGGCGCGGGAGGGAACACGGTGTCAGTGTTTCCAGCCGCCGAGGTTTGGAGCCGTTCGTTTGCGGCAGCGTTATGCCTGGAGCTGACTGAGACGGACGCTGACCCGGTTTCACACTCGAGTCTCAAAAGGCCCGGAAGAAACCCGTCAAAGGGCCGCGTGGGCTTGCGATCGAGCGGCGGCCGCACGGCCGGGATGCATGCCCGTGAGGGTGATTTTCCAGGCGCCCTGAGGTCACAAGCAGGACAGAACTTCCTTTTTTAAAAATTGATTTCATGGAGGGAGGGAGAGGGAGAGAGAGATATCAATGATGAGAGAGAATCATTGACCGGCTGCCTCCTGCACGCCCCACCCTGGGGCTTGAGCCTGCCACCCGGGCCTGTGCCCTGACTGGGAATCAAACCCTGACCTCCAAGTTCATAGGTTGACGCTCAACCACTGAGGCACGCCAGCTGGGCAGAACTTTCAGTTTAATGCCCCATCTTCCTGTCCTATTGTAACAGGATGGTTTATAGTAAGGAATCTAGACTTGTTCTTGTGCAGACCTCCCGGAAACCTTGGAATTTCCCAGATGACAAGAGCATAAATGATAAAGTCGGAGGGGATGTCTTCACTGTAAGTTGATGCGGTGACCTTTGGAAAGCCCCTCAGGGTTCGGGTCTGAGCGCCAGAGAACCATCCCAGTGCTTGGAGGACTGGAGCTTCCGGCCCCCCACCACCCCCGGCCCCCAGGGAGCCGGAGGGCTGCAGGCCGGGTCCATCCCCAGCGGCGAATGACCCCCGCAATCACGCCTCCGCCAGGAGGCCTCCGGCCCTGCTGTGTGAGTCTGAGCGCTTCCAGGTGACGGAACGCGTGAGGGCCCGGGAGATGGTGCCCGGGTCACGCCCCCCCCCCCCCAACAAGTGCCCTGGGGCCTCTGCCTCTGGCTGGTCCTGAGCTGTGTCCTTCATGAGACATCAGTGATCTAGCAAGTCAGCCGCCTTCCTGCGCTCCCGGAGCCACTCCAGCAAGTCGCTGAGCCGCGGCGGGCGCGGGTGGGAACCTCGGCTCAGAGCTGGTCCATCCACCACCGGGACCACCTGGGACGTCCACTGGCTCTGAGATGAGGCCGTCTGGGCCCTGGCCCTCGGCCCTGGGGCCTGGTTCCTCCCCCGCCCCCCCGTGCAGGCGGTGTCAGAGCTGAGGCGCGCTGTGGACGGAGCGCCTGCCGTGGGAACAGCTCCCACACGTTGGGGCCAGAGCCGCGAGGAGCAGAGGAAACAGCGAAACGGGCAGCGTTTCCTGTCACTTCATGGAAAATTCAGCTGAAGCCGAGCTGCACGGTTCGTGCAGGTTTAAGGGCTTGTGGTGCTACTATTGTCCCCCCAGGCACTGAGTTGGGGGGGGGGCAGACACCCGCCGTGCTGGCCTCTGCAGCGAGGTCGCCCCAGCAGGGGCCGCCTCCTCCAGGTTCCCACAGGGACAGTCCCACCCCCGACCCCTGGTCCCGGGGAAGTGAGAGCTGCCCCCTCTGCCCCCCTGAGGCCTGGGCACCCGCCAGAGCTTGGACACCAATGGTGAGAGGAATTCACTCAGCTCAGGAACTTGCACTTGAAACATCGCGTGTCCTGGAATTATGGACGCCTGTGTGCACGGTAAGCAGCATGAAATCGATGACGACGTTAGGATGGAAATGAGGCTGCCGAAGGCGGGCTGGAGACACACTCCCTCCCCCCCTCCCGCCCACCGCGTGACATTAACAAATGTGGCTGTTAAAAAGACATCCATCCGCCAGGACGGAGACGACACGGGAAGAGGCGGCGGCAATGAGATCCGGGAGCAGGAAGGGAGGTGGACGCTGCACATCGATCAAACCTCAGTGATGACATAAGCGTCCTGGGAGGGGGGAAGGGAAGCCAGTGCGTATGTGTGTGTGTGCGCGCACGTGCGTGTGGTCTGTGCAGTGTGCATGTGTGTGAGGTATGTGTCATGTGTGTATGTGCAGTGTGTGAGGTGTGTGTGTGTATGTGGTTTGTGAGATTTGTGCGCATGTGTGTGGGGTGTGTGAGGTATGTGCGCATGAGTGTGAGGTATGTGTGCATGAGTGTGAGGTATGTGTGCATGAGTGTGAGCTATGTGAGGTATGTGTGCATGAGTATGTGGTGTGTGAGGTATGTGTGCATGAGTATGCGGTGTGTGAGGTATGTGAGCATGAGTGTGCGGTGTGTGAGGTATGTGTACATGAGTGTGCGGTGTGTGAGGTATGTGTGCATGAGTGTGCGGTGTGTGAGGTATGTGTGCATGAGTGTGCAGTGTATGAGGTATGTGTGCATGAGTGTGCGGTGTGTGAGATTTGTGCGCATGTGTGTGGGGTGTGTGAGGTATGTGTGCATGAATGTGAGGTGTGTGAGGTATGTGTGCATGAGTGTGAGGTGTGTGAGGTATGTGAGGTATGTGTGCATGAGTATGCGGTGTGTGAGGTATGTGAGCATGAGTGTGAGGTGTGTGAGGTATGTGTGCATGAGTGTGCGGTGTGTGAGGTATATGTGCATGAGTGTGAGGTGTCTGAGGTGTGTGTGCATGAGTGTGCGGTGTGTGAGGTATGTGTGCATGAGTGTGAGGTGTGTGAGGTATGTGAGGTATGTGTGCATGAGTATGCGGTGTGTGAGGTATGTGAGCATGAGTGTGAGGTGTGTGAGGTATGTGTGCATGAGTGTGCGGTGTGTGAGGTATATGTGCATGAGTGTGAGGTGTGTGAGGTATGTGTGCATGAGTGTGAGGTGTGTGAGGTATGTGAGCATGAGTGTGCGGTGTGTGAGATTTGTGCGCATGTGTGTGGGGTGTGTGAGGTATGTGTGCATGAATGTGAGGTGTGTGAGGTATGTGTGCATGAGTGTGAGGTGTGTGAGGTATGTGAGGTATGTGTGCATGAGTATGCGGTGTGTGAGGTATGTGAGCATGAGTGTGAGGTGTGTGAGGTATGTGTGCATGAGTGTGCGGTGTGTGAGGTATATGTGCATGAGTGTGAGGTGTCTGAGGTGTGTGTGCATGAGTGTGCGGTGTGTGAGGTATGTGTGCATGAGTGTGAGGTGTGTGAGGTATGTGAGGTATGTGTGCATGAGTATGCGGTGTGTGAGGTATGTGAGCATGAGTGTGAGGTGTGTGAGGTATGTGTGCATGAGTGTGCGGTGTGTGAGGTATATGTGCATGAGTGTGAGGTGTCTGAGGTGTGTGTGCATGAGTGTGCGGTGTGTGAGGTATGTGTGCATGAGTGTGAGGTGTGTGAGGTGTGTGTGCATGAGTGTGCGGTGTGTGAGGTATGTGTGCATGAGTGTGAGGTGTGTGAGGTATGTGTGCATGAGTGTGCGGTGTGTGAGGTATGTGCGCATGAGTGTGAGGTGTGTGAGGTATGTGAGGTATGTGTGCATGAGTATGCGGTGTGTGAGGTATGTGAGCATGAGTGTGAGGTGTGTGAGGTATGTGTGCATGAGTGTGCGGTGTGTGAGGTATGTGTGCATGAGTGTGAGGTGTGTGAGGTATGTGTGCATGAGTGTGCGGTGTGTGAGGTATGTGCGCATGAGTGTGAGGTGTGTGAGGTATGTGTGCATGAGTGTGAGGTGTGTGAGGTATGTGTGCATGAGTGTGAGGTGTGTGAGGTATGTGTGCATGAGTGTGCGGTGTGTGAGGTATGTGTGCATGAGTGTGCGGTGTGTGAGGTATGTGCGCATGAGTGTGCGGTGTGTGAGGTATGTGCGCATGAGTGTGAGGTGTGTGAGGTATGTGTGCATGAGTGTGAGGTGTGTGAGGTATGTGCGCATGAGTGTGAGGTGTGTGAGGTATGTGCGCATGAGTGTGAGGTGTGTGAGGTATGTGTGCATGAGTGTGAGGTGTGTGAGGTATGTGTGCATGAGTGTGCGGTGTGTGAGGTATGTGTGCATGAGTGTGCGGTGTGTGAGGTATGTGTGCATGAGTGTGAGGTGTGTGAGGTATGTGCGCATGAGTGTGAGGTGTGTGAGGTATGTGTGCATGAGTGTGCGGTGTGTGAGGTATGTGTGCATGAGTGTGAGGTGTGTGAGGTATGTGTGCATGAGTGTGCGGTGTGTGAGGTATGTGCGCATGAGTGTGAGGTGTGTGAGGTATGTGTGCATGAGTGTGAGGTGTGTGAGGTATGTGCGCATGAGTGTGAGGTGTGTGAGGTATGTGCGCATGAGTGTGAGGTGTGTGAGGTATGTGTGCATGAGTGTGAGGTGTGTGAGGTATGTGTGCATGAGTGTGCGGTGTGTGAGGTATGTGTGCATGAGTGTGCAGTGTGTGAGGTATGTGTGCATGAGTGTGAGGTGTGTGAGGTATGTGTGCATGAGTGTGAGGTGTGTGAGGTATGTGTGCATGAGTGTGCGGTGTGTGAGGTATGTGTGCATGAGTGTGCGGTGTGTGAGGTATGTGTGCATGAGTGTGAGGTGTGTGAGGTGTGTGTGCATGAGTGTGAGGTGTGTGAGGTATGTGTGCATGAGTGTGAGGTGAGTGTGAGAGGCTGTGTGTGATGTGTGCGTGCGCGTGTGTGTGAGAGGTGTGATCCCGTGGTGTTTGCCACCATGACCAGCAGGTAAGTCATCACCTTGTGGATGGGAGGTTGACAGACGCCTAAATGGAAGTGACCGGATGCTCCGTAGGTTTCCAGGGGAAGAGAGAGGGTACCGGCAGGGGCACTTTGGGAAGTGGCGATGGGGGTGGGGGGTGAGGACCGCCGTGCTCAGTGCAGAGGAGCTGTCCAGGACTCGATTCTCTAAGCCAGCGGTTCTCAACCTGTGGGTCGCGACCCCTTTGGCAGTCGAACGGCCCTTTCACAGGGGTCGCCTAAGACCATCCTGCATATCAGATATTTACATGACGATTCATCACAGTAGCAACATGACAGTGATGAAGTAGCCACGAAAATGATGTTATGGTTGGGTCACATGAGGAACTGTATTTAAAGGGCCAGAAGGGTGAGAACTGCTGCCTAAGCCGTGATCACGTGAAAGTCCGTGAAAGCAGCACTGAGTGGAGGACCTCACGTGACGCGCGGAGGCAGCGCGGGAACGTGGCATCCGCTGTGGACTGAGCCCGGTTTCTGGATTGCCAGTGAAGTTGGACTTAAAAAATCTCTCGTCCTCGCCCCTACGCGCCTATTCTCCGCTCAGCTAGTAACCTTCCCCCCACTGGGAACTGAGCGTGTCCTCCGACGGGTGTCAGCAAGGTCTGTTGCGAGAGTGGAAGCCAGGAGAGCGTGGGCAGCGGCAGGAGGGCTTTGCCCCTGAGATGTTTTCGAGGCGGAGCAGTCACGCTATTTGCACTGATGCGACCGGTCCCCGGGGACGGAACAGGGATGACGTGAGAGAACGGTGGCGGACAGGACAGGTGAGGACCGGGAGCTGGGCGGGGCCTCGCAGGACAAGGTAGAAGCCAGGGGCACAGGAGGCTGCAGCCCAGGCCCGCTCTCCCCCATCCCGCCTCCCTCCTCCCAGGCTCTCTGTCTGCCCAGGTTCTCGTCTCTTTAACAGCGTTGCATTCTGAGACCTAACCCACACCCAGGCAGGAACACAGAACGCCGGTGTGTAAGTTGTTAGATGGCTGCGACGGGGCACGCCTGTGAAACTGCCGCCCAGATCACGCACTGCTCCTCGGCTGGGGTCTGGAAGGCTGTGGGCGTCTCTTCGTCACGAGGACCCCTCTTCCTTCCCCGGGTGGTCACGCGTCTGACGTTTGTAGTGAGAATGGCCTTGCTTCTCCCAGCACAGCCAGCGCCTCTGCACGTGCCCCTGAGAAATAGCTCCGTTTCCCCCGGCATCGGACCCTGTAAGCGGCAGTGCTCAGCGAGTCCTGGGAGTCTTCTTCCATCTGTTATCCCGGGGGGCGCGTCCCAGGGGGCGTAGCTCATGGGTTTTCGTGGTTCTGCAGGAGCAGGTCTCAAAGCGGGTCCCCAGACCAGCAGCGGCGGTGTCTCCTGAGACCTTGCTAGGCATGTAAACTCCGGGCCGCCCCAGACCTGGGAAATGAGCCTGGCGTGGGCCCGCCTGCCCCGCTGACGGTGATGCAAGCTCAGCTGGGAATTCCTGCGACTCAGCCCGCCTTCTGCGCCGGGCGCGTGTCGTTCCCAGGGTTTCGCTGTTGGAAACGTGGCCTTTATTCTGTGAACCATGTTACACAGGTGCTCCAGGGCACGTGTGCGTGAGGTTCGGGGGGCACTCAGCCCCGCCCGTTTTCACCTTTCTTCACTGATGCCAAGTTCTTTCCCAAAGGATCGGCACCAGCCCGGGTCCCGGCAGAAAACAGGAGACACGCTCAGTCCCAGGGGCAGGAAGGGAGCTCAGTGTCGGACAGCTCACAGCAGTGACCCTGTCAAAGCCACGTCCGCGCAGATGTAAGAACCCGGGGCGAGGCTGCGGCAACGCGTCCTCCACATCGCCCTGCACGTCTTCTGTGGCGCTTTGTCAACGCACAAGCTGTCGTCAACGTGTAACAATATCTGTACAAAGCCTGGCTGGTGTGGCTCAGTGGTTCAGCTCCTGGTCAGGGCACAGGCCCGGGTTGTGGGCTCGATCCCTAGTGGGGGGTGGGCAGGAGGCAGCCAACCAGTGATTCTCTCTCATCATTGATGTTTCTATCTCTCCCTTCCTCTCTGAAATCAATACAAATATATTTTAAAAATATTTGCGTGTGTACATAGTTGGAGAAATGAGGCTACAGACATTTGTGTGAGAAAGCTGACGCTGCAAACAAAAATAGACTTCAGGTTCCTGGTGGGTCCTCTGGTCTTTGCTGTCGTCATTCATCGGACCCTCCGAGGCCGGGGCCCTTGAAGACCTACTGTGTACACCTACCCAAGGCCCTGGCGGGGACTGAGCTTTTGTAAAGGAGTCCTCTAAGTGTTTGTTGCATTGTGTTCAAAGTCTGTTAGAAACCTTTAATCAAAGTGTTTAAGTGAGTGCCAAGGATCCTGAGCTTTGAAGATTTAGGGAACTGTAATTATCCCACACGATCCTTGCCAACTGGGAAATGCTGAAATCCACCCCCACAAAAGCCAGGGAGGAGCAGGGACGAAGCGCCATGGGCTCCAATGGTGTTTGAGGTCTGACATTCAAATCCCGTAATTGTCTTTGGAACAGCTCAGCATGTGGGAAGAGCTTTTTGATGAGATTCCTAGTTTAATTAGATAAAATTTATATTCTGCTTTGGAATGGGAAGAAACCCAGAAGGCCCACAATTTCGCAGCATCTAAATTTGATGAAACATTCAAAACGATCAGAGTCAAATTTTGAGGGGGATACGTCTTTGCTTATAAAAATATTTGTCGAAGAACAGTACCCGGAATGGAGTAGGATTGACTGACACTGTGGAGATATCTGAGCTGCAACAGTCATACATTTCAATACAAAAACATGGGATTGAGAAAGCGCTCCATTTACTAGTTTTTTTTTTCCTGGTTCCTTAGTCCCTCTAGGAAGAGGATTTCTCAATTAAAATATAGAAGAGTTCATTGACGATGTCAATGGAGCCCTGGCCAGCGTGGCCCGGTTGGTTGAGTGTCATCCCGTGCACCGAGAGGTCACCAGTTCGATTCCAGGTCAGGGCACATGCCCGGATCGCGGGCTTGATCCTCGGTCGGGGTCTGTGTGGAAGGCAGCTGATTGGTGTTTCTCTCTCTCTCTTAAAACAAAAATCAATAAATACATATTTTTTAAACAGAAAGAGAATGTCAACAGATTTAAATTTACAACCTCAGGATGCAAATTGGAGTAAGACTGCAAGTGATCTATAATGATAAAAGCGTAATATGCTAATTAGACCGGACGTCCTTCCAGATGCAGCCAGGGCTGTGAGGGAAGCCTGGGTGCCGGAGGGAAGCCGGTGCCGGCAGCTGGGGGGAAGGAAGACCTGCTCTTGCATGAATTTCGTGCATCGGGCCTCTAGTTTTGTGATAAAGGAAGACGAAGAAGACCATATTTGAGGGGGAAAAGCATTATTTAGAAAACGCCAGCAACTGGCCGCTGTTGCAGGTCCACTGGTATGATCTCATTGCCGGCCATGAACGATGTTTCAGAGGCTGCCTTCTTGTCCTCATCGTTAGCTGCTCACTTCGCTCTCAGAAGCATCCCGGTTTGAATGGCGACGCTGCCCACGTGAAGACTCTCCGTGGACGGCCACCCTCCGCCCTGGAGCCAGTTCTTCGCTTCCCAGGGTCCACAGTGTCCTTCTGGCCTTTGACTGCTCTTCAGCAGGCCCCTCCCCTCCCGACACACAATGCCGGACCCTGTCCTCTCTGGCATGCCGTCTTCCTAGCTTTAAACACCACCTACCTGCTCCTGACTTTCCCATGGACCTCTCCCCGGGACCCCAGAATCACAGCCAGAGCGAGCCTGCCACCCGCCTAGCGTAACAGGAAGGCCTCTCGAATGCAGCCTCAGGGACGTCCTCCGGCCACGGCCCCTCGTGCAGTTGTGAGAAACGATACAGACGGACCCACAGTGGTAGCATCTTGCGAAGCCATCGTGCAGCCCACCGCCAGGTCACTGACGTCCGTGTAGACACAGAAGAGGCCCATGGCCCTGTTATAGCCCCCCACACGCTCTCCCACCCCAGCGCCTCCTTGAGTCTCCATTGCTTGGGGATCAATGCAATGGTTGAGTCACAGGCTTCGTGTTTAAGAACCTGCCACTTTCTGGAGTGGCTGTGCCGTGTTACACTCCCATCAGCAACGTATCCCGTTGTCTGCATCCTCACCGGTGCTGCCACTACTTTCTGTTTTAGCCACTCTGAAATGTTTCCTGATCTCTCGTGATGGTTTTAATTCCCATTTCCCTAATGGCTAATGATAGCAAACACGTTTTCATGTGCTTGCTTGCCATCTGTACGGAGGTGGGCAAAGTTGGTTTAGAGTTGTTCATATGGAAAATAATATAATAATTAATCAATAATCCACACTAATAAAAGAGAAAGATGCAAATTGACCGTACCTTCGTGACACCCACCAGCCAATCAGGAGTGACTATGCAAATTAACCCAACAATTTTAAATTTGCACACACAGGTGCTTAATGGCTGGGGGTGGGGCGGGACACCTGCTTCGTCACCATGGCAATGATGTAGGCGTTCTGCACCGCCCCAGCCACTCCGGGCCTCTGGGCAGTATGGGAAGGCAGAAAGGCAGCTCGGGGCAGGGACTAAGGCAGAAAGGTGGCTCCGGGCTGGATCAAAGGCAGAAAGGTGGCTCCGGGCTGGATCAAAGGCAGAAAGGCAGCTCCGGCCGGAGCCAAGGTGGTGCTGGCAGCCAGGGGAATGAAGGCCCATTCTTGCATGAATCTTCGTGCATCGGGCCTCCAATGCAAGAATAAACTGTGTTTCATGTTCTCACAACTGTAAGCCTACTTTTGCCCACCTCTGTCCATTCTCCTGGGAGAAACATCTGTTCATGTCTTTGGCCATTTTCTCGTTGGGTTGTTTGCTGTTTCACTGTTGAATTTGTTAGTACCTTTATGGATGCTCTTTATTCTTTGTATGAATCCCAGTTACTGCCTAACGCCCTTTCGTTTCACCTGAAAGATCTCTCTTGATTATGTTTTGTAGGACGGGTCTGCTGGTGATAAATGCTCTACAGCTTTATATACCTGGGAATATCCTCATTTTTCTTTCACTTTTTGAAAGATAGCTTTGCTGGATATAGAATTCTCGGTTCGTCTTTTTCTTTCAGTGCATTGAATCTGTCCTCCCACTGCCTTCTGACTTCTGTGGTTTCTGATGAGAAAGCAGCTACAAATTTTATCGATAACACTTTACACATGATCCCTTGCTTCTCTCCTGCTGCTTTCAAGATTCTCTTTGTCTCTGACTTTTCAGATGTTGCTTATGATGCATCTATGTCAAGCATGTCAAACTCAAAGGCTAACATGGGCCAAATAAACAAGGTTTATTTTAAGTTTATATGGCTGCAAAAAACCAAAAGCTTCAATTTTCATAGAAACTTAGGTTTATTTTGATAGAGACATGCTGAATACAAAGGGCTGAAATAAATGAGTCATTGTTAACATAAAATAATAGAACACTTTAATAAAAATTAATATTTTTTCGTGAACATTAACTTACCAGACACTGAATAACTGCACAAATTAATAAGCATAATGCAAATAAACCTATTTTTCTTGTTCTCTGAAAGCAAAATATTTCCTGTTGCACACACCAAACAAGTCAGTCCAAGACTAATGACGTGGCAATCGGCTGCTAAAAGATTCGCTGCTGGTGTTAGTGGGGGAGAAATGGTGTGCCTGCGCGTAAGGCACGTAAGGGAAATGAATGCAACACGATTATAGTCATCAGTCGTTAGTGAGCATTGTAGTTCATTATTAATAACTAGTGGCCCAGTGCACGAAATTCGTGCGGGGGGGGGGGGGTATCCCTCAGCCCAGCCTGCACCCTCTCCAATCTGGGACCCCTCGGGGGATGTCCGACTGCCGGTTTAGGCCCGATCCCTGTACCAGCAGTCGGACATCCCTCTCACAATCCGGGACTGCTGGCTCCTAACTGCTCACCTGCCTGCCTGCCTGATTGCCCCTAACCACTCTGCCTGCCAGCCTGCTCACCCCCAACTGTTCCCCTGCCAGCCTGCTCACCCCCAACTTCTCCCCCTGCCAGCCTGCTCGCCCCCACCTACCCTCCCTGCTGGCCTGCTTGCCCCCAACTTCCCCCTGCCAGCCTGCTCACCCACAACTGCCCACCCCCGCCGGCCTGCTTGCCCCCAACTGACCCCCACTGATGGCCTGCTTGCCCCCAGCTGGTCCCCCTGCTGGCCTGCTCACCCCCAACTGCCCCCCTGCCAGCCTGATCACCCCCACCAACACCCCCCCCCAACGGCCAGATCACCCACAACTGCCCTCCCCTCTTGACCTCTAACTGCCTCTACCTCGGCCCCGCCACCATGGCTTTGTCCAGAAGAATGTCTGGAAGGTCTCCTGGAAGGTCTCTCAGTCTAATTAGCATATTACCCTTTTATTAGTATAGATTATGTATAACAGGATATTGTAAAAATTAAGTCACGAAATTTTTATTAAAACCTTTCTTACATACCATGGTATTGGCTGGGCCGCAAAGGTATTTGTCGTGGGCCGCGAGTTTGATGTGCCTGATCTACATGTTTGATGTTTATCCTACTTGGAGTGTGTGAGCTTCTGAGATGTGCAGATTAATGTATTCAATCACATTTGGGACGTGTTTGTCCGTCTCTCCTGCCACCCCAGCCAGGGCCGGGGGTGCAGCACCTCATTTTAGCTTGGCGGGGGTGCAAGGCTGCCTTCCCTCCCGGGCTTCTGCTGGCACGAGTGGTGGTGTTTGGCTGGAGTGGAGTGATTATTGTCTAAACGTTTTCTGTCTCAGGCTGCTCCCTTCCTGGCTCTTTGGCTTGAATAAGCAAGCTTTATTTGGGGGGGGGGGGGGCTTTTTGTCTGCATTCATTGGCATTTCCAGGTTGCTCGTTTATTCAGCTGTAAGTCTGAGAGATATGACACAAAAGAATACTCCAGGGACTCACCACCGTGTCATTCCTGGGGCACTGAGCAGCCAAGCCAGCCTGCCTTCTGCGCTCCACCTTTTAGAGTCTTTTAAAAAGCCGTCTTTAATTGTGCTTCGCTGGGAGGGCAGGGAGGAGCGCACTGCTCCATGCCCGCGTACTGTATCTCCTTCTAAGACACCCTATTCACAGCCGTCGTATCTGCTTACATTTCTGGCCCGCCCCCATGTCTATTCTTCCCATAGACGTTATTTCTTCATCAATCTCACGGGAGACCCTAAATCTGCTGACTTTAAAGCCTTTTATTCCTGACTGTTCTTTTAATTTCACCGGAGTCTATTCATATCACGATGATTGACTTTGGTGGCCATTCTTCTTAGCATTCGATGTCTTCACGGGCTTCAGAGTGGTGACTTTTTAGCTCACTTTTGGGTAAAAGACCGTCTTTCACGTTTCTCTCTCTCTCTGTGTGTCACCACCACTCTCACCTAGTTTGGGGCTGTCCCCGCGATGCCTGGTCTGCAGGGCAGAACATGCTCCCTGTCGGCGCGGGGTTCACACCTCCCGGCCCCTTGGGGTCACTTGTCAAGCCGGGGACACAAGATTCATGAGGCTGTACGTGCTCTCCCTTATCCCAGGGCCACACCTCACAGACGCTGTTGCTCCATGAAACGGGGAGACGGGTTTTCCAGAAGGGTGAGCCCTTCTCCCCTGGTTTCAGTGGGAAGCCTGGCTCTGTCCCAGCCTCATGTCCCTGGGACCCCGGCGGGCCCGTGGCTTTGTCAATACTTGGCGGCGTGTGTTTCGGCCACAGTGGGTTTATCTGGTGTTTGCACTCCGCCGGCTCTTGCCGCTGGAGCTTATCACTGCTCCGCACTCGGGCAGAGGGGGCCTCCGAGCATGAAGCATAGACCATCTGGATCAGAAGCCAAATACTCGGCTTTTTTTCTCATTAAAAAAAAGTGTTAATTTTTAATTTTGCTCTATTTCTATGCCGACCCACTTTACATCCTATTTGAAACAAAATAAAGTGACATACAAGAAATTATATATATATTTTTCAAATTCATGTTTTACCATTGCTGAAATCACGGTGTACTTTACATTCAATGCACCACGGAATTCAAGGCACGGTGTCAACCACACCTGGCATTTCAGCAGACACGTTGGTCACATGCACGGCGTCTGGGGACCTGGGGAGGTGTGACTCTGGCACCGAGGGCAGAGGGACGAATGGGTGACTTACAGGACTGGGCAGGGATCCTGTGTGTTTGGAAGAAGTGGGAGGGGTAGAGGAACCCGGGCCAATTTCTTCAATCATTGATCACAGTCAAGATTAATGCAGCCCCTGCCCCAATCTGATCTGAGAGATTTTTGTGGAGATAGTTCAAAGGAACAATGTCCCCTTTCTTTCCTCCCTTGCCTTAGCCCTAGAAATTGTCACTGGCCATAAAACATGCATCCACCCGGTCTGCATGGCTCCGTGGTTGAGCATCGAACTATGAACCAGGAGGTCAAGGTTCGATTCCCAGTCAGGGCACATGCCTGGTTTGGGGGGCTCAATCCCAGTAGGGGGTGTATAGGAGGCAGTCGGTCAGTGATTCTCTCGCATCATTGCTGTTTCTATCTCTCTCTTCCCTTTTCTCTCTGAAATAAATAAAATACATATTTAAAAAACGTCAAAATAGAAACACGTGTCCTTTGGCACACTGAGGCACACGGAGTTGTAAGGACAGCCAGACTGCTCCCCACGCACTCACACCCTCATGTCCTAATTTCCATTTTATAGGAGCAAAGGCAGTACAGTCGTGAGTGAAGCTGACTCTGCCCTACGCCTGTCTGAGGAGGGGTGGCTGCCAGTGGTTACCGCTTCCTTGAACTGTGCCCACAGCCGACTGGCATGGTGGGCGTCTTCTCCCCGAGCCACGCCCCCGCCTGGGGCTGACCGTGGTGAAGCAGCTGGGCAAGGTCCGGTGGGAAAGGCAGCCAGGTCCTGACTCAAACTGCTCACACTCTTTGGCCCAGTAATATCCCCCCCTTGGGGGTCACCCTGGAGAAACGGGCGAGAAAGGGGCTGGGATTTACAGACAAGTATGGTTTATAAAACTTCCATGTGGAAATAAGGTATTCATCAGAAGGGGCTGGTTCAATAAATCCTGGTACACACTGCCAGTGGAGCAGGAAGCAGTATTTGCAAGTCAGGCTTTTGAAATATCTTTAATGGGAAAATGCTCAAAATTCAGTGTGCTTAAGGGTATAAAACAGTTCAGAAGGTACAAAAATTAGTGTAATCGAATATATCATTTAAAAATGACTGGAGCTCAGCTGGAGTGGCCTGGTTGGTTGAGAGTCGTCCTGTGCACCTAAGGTTGCCGGTTTGACTCCTGGTCAGGGCACATATCTGGGTTGCGGGTTTGATCCCCGGTTGTGGCACGTAGGGAAGGCAACCAATTCATGTTTTTCTCTCACATTGACGTTTCCCTCTCTCGCTCTCCCTCCCTTCCTCTCTCTAAGCATGCTCTCGGGTGAGAATTAAAAAAATAATAATAATAAAATAAAAACGACTGGATGGAAATGACAGAAATATTACTATTTGTTCTCTGCAGGAGGAGGAATTCTGGGCGATATGAAGGATTTCTTTTAGACTTTTCTGACATCAAAATTTGCTACAGTGACTAGGTCAGTGGTTCTCAACCTTGGCTGCACATTAGAATTTCCGGAGGATGAGGCCTAGAAATCAGGATTTTAAAAAGATTCCCAGGTGATTCTAATGTGCAGCCAACGTTGAGAACCACTGGACTAGGTAGTACATTGAATTTGCATTCAGGTTACACTGTGAAAAGCAACCTTCATTAGAAAAATAATTACAACATATAAGAAGAGCTCTGCAAACAGCCCTAGGGAGAATAAAAAAGAAAAAACGCACCTACTGTAACAAGTAACAATACTCACAGCCATCGCTGATTGGCTGCTGCGGTTCCCGGGAGGCGGGACTGTGCCAGTAACTTCCGGGGCGGGGCCTCGGCCGCCGCTGCGAGCGGCGGTCTCCATGGCAACCAGTGGAGCCTAAGCGAGGCCCACTTGCCGCCGCGTCGGCCCCGCCCGCACCCAGGTCGCGCCGCGACCCGCCCTCCACTGCGACCCCGGCCCCGCGCGCGCTCCCGCCCGCCTCCCGCCGCCGCGGCCGCCCGGGCCGGACCTGACCGGGAAGCAGTTCCGGCGGCGGCCCGGCCGCAGTGACCCATCGGCCTGCCCGCGTCCCCGGATCGCGCCATCTCGGCTGCGGTCCGCGCGGCAGACGGCGCCGCGGAGGAACCGCGGAGACCCAGGGACGCGCCCGCCGCCCGGCCCAGCGCCGCCGCAGGTGCGTCCGCCCTTTGTTCTGCCCCGGGTGGGCCCGGCCCCGCGCCCGCCCCGCCGCCGGCTCTTTGCACCTCCCACGCCGCGTCCCCTGCTCCCACCCCCTTTTCTGCGATGGAAACCTTTTTAAAAACGTGTTTTCACCCTCCAGGCCCCAGAGCAAGCCCAACCTCCTGTGCGGTGCGCCCGGCCTGGTGAGGTCCGCCATAGAGGAGCCGACCCGGAATCGGGATCCCCGAGGCCTGCACCGCCTGCACCTGCCCGGGCGGCCGCGGCGCGCTCACCTCGGGCAGGATCCACCCGCCCTGCCGCCATCCCGGGGGTGAACCCCACCTCTCCCGCATTCCTGTCCGGGTTTACCCAGTTTTAGCGTCACAGGCCCCCAGGTGCCGGGTTACCCACGCCAAGGCCCCGCTTCCACCCCTCCAGGTCGGACCTCGGCCAACATGGTCCAACCCCAGACGTCAAAAGCAGAGACCCCCGCCCCTGCGGCCGCTACCGGTGCCCAGATGGATGACGTCATCGACACCCTGACCTCCCTGCGCCTCACCAACTCGGCGCTGAGGCGGGAGGCCTCCACGCTGCGGGCCGAGAAGGCGAACCTCACCAACATGCTGGAGAGCGTGATGGCGGAGCTGACGCTGCTGCGCACCAGGGCTCGGATCCCGGGGGCGCTGCAGATCACCCCGCCCATCTCGGCCATGGCCTCCAACGGCACGCGACCCATGACCACGCCGCCCACCTCTCTGCCCGAGCCTTTCTCGGGGGACCCGGGCCAGCTCGCGGGGTTCCTGATGCAGATGGATAGGTTCATGATCTTCCAGGCCTCGCGCTTCCCCGGCGAAGCCGAGCGGGTGGCGTTCCTGGTGTCGCGGCTGACGGGGGAGGCGGAGAAGTGGGCCATCCCGCATATGCAGCCCGACAGCCCCCTGCGAAGCAACTACCAGGGCTTTCTGGCAGAGTTGCGGAGAACCTACAAGTCCCCGCTGCGGCACGCGCGGCGCGCGCAGATCAGGAAGACCTCCGCCTCCCATCGCGCGGGGCGGGAGCGGCAGGTGCTGTGCCGCCAGCTGGCCGCCGCGGGCTCGGGCCCCTGCCCCGTGCACCCCGCCTCCAATGGGACTAGTCCAGCGCCGGCCCTGCCCACCCGCGCTCGGAACCTTTAAGAGCCGCCACCGGCCTGGTTGCATCGGCAAATGCACTAGGCAGCTGCGCCCTTGGCTGCGGTTCTTGTCGGAGACTCCCTGCCTGCCTCTCCAGACCGGTCCCTCTTCAGCCCCTCGGGCCCTGGCACCCCTCCCTTCCTAGTATGTGTGCTAGCGTGTCCCCAGCCTCGGTGCATGCTTCCCCTCATGCTTGCCACGCCAGCTCCTCCATGACCAAAGCTCAGCCACCTGTCACAGGGCCTCCACTTCATGCTCCGACCCACCGACTCCTCCCAGCCTGAGTGCACCGGTGTTCCCGCTCCGGCCTCTGCAGACCCCACGGCCGCTCCCGACCTGGCGGCCTGTTCTCACTGATGGAAGGCACTGTGGCCAGGCTGGTGGGCACCTCGACTGGGGAGTCTGGCCTCCCACGCATGAGTGGCTGCAGGCCTGCCAGGGCCCGTGTAGCAGGCAGGGCTGTCCTTGGTGGCCGAGTGGTCCCTGCTGGGAGTGTGGTTCTGGCATTTCTGGGGGCATGCTTCACTTTGCACTAGAATCGCCGTCAGTGTGCCCCCTTGTTGCCACTGGGACGGACCAGAAATGCAGGTGGAGGAGGAACCTGGAGGATGCCCCTCCACGAATGCCTGGCTCGGCTGCCGTGTTCCCGTGGCGCCGGGTTCCGGGGCCTGGAAGCTGCCGGCGGAAGGAGAGTGGCTTGGACCACTGGGCAGCTCCGTCAGCTGTGGTGCGCAGCACGTGGTGCCCAGTCCCCTGCGGGCTGAGGCTGGGCGCGGGGGCTCATTCTGCCGCCCTGGACCTCCGGTGGGATCGCCACAGCCGCTAGCGCAGTCACCCCTCCTCTGCCCCATGTCACTTGTTTCCTTCTCCACTCAGGTGACAAGTGGCCTTCGGCTCAGCCCCTCAGCTCACAGCATCTCCAGGTCTCCGGAGCCTCCCCAGGCCGGGGCTGTCCACCAGCTGCCCAGTCTTCGTCCAAGAAAACGGGCTCCTAGCTGGACCTCCTTCCTCGGGTGCATCAGGCAGGGGCCCTTGGCCCTGGTGACCCGGGCAGGGCCTTGGGGGACACCCCGTCCTCACCGACGGGCAGGCTGTCACTCATGTCGCAGTCCTGAGGGACAGCCATGCCTCAGCGGGGGACGGCCTCGCGCTTCCTCACGGGGCGCCCAGAAATCACTTGCCAAATGGCGCTCGCCCAGGTCCTTTGGGTGGTGATGCTCCACCGTGTTTGGATGCAGATGAACTACATTGACATTCACACGGCCACCTGGACCGTGGGGGGCCAGGGGGTGTCTTACCCTGGCTTCCTCCGCCCCTGCTCTGGCCTGGCTGCAGAACAGCCTCTGTACCCACCCAGAGACAGGTCTCGGGACACCCAGGCCGGGCCCTGGGCCCTCTGTACTTCCTCCGAGTTTTGGTGACGCCGGGAAAAGTGACCGCTCCTGACGCAGCCGCTGCCATGCAAGGCCAGGGCGTTCGGTGGCTGCTGATGTTTGTGATCACGGCCTCCGCTCACCGTAAACTCCGTTAGCCCGTTGCCCTGCTCAACAACTGCCTGCATACAGGCCACAGGCCCCTGAGTCCGACCGCGCGGCTCAGGGGGACATGGTGCTCATTAAGCATGATGGGGGGCCGCAGTGGAGCCCCGATTCCAGGGGTGGCACCTCTGAGGGTGTGCCCGTCACTTTTTCAGTGCTCAGCTTTCTCCTGCCTGTCTGCCAGGTAGAGGCGGCCCCCGATGAGGGGGTACAGTGGCACCTGGGAAAAGGAAGCCCGCAGGGGTAACACACCTTGAAGGTTCCTGTTTGCCCGGAGACGCAGCAGGGGAGCAGGGCGGGAACACTGCTCTCAGCAACCCCGGGTCTACCGAGTGGTTTGTAGGAACCCTGTTGGCATGCTGTACAAGTCCTGTCAGTCATACTGCTCACAGCAGGACGGGCCATGGGCAGGGCTGACACGCGGGCCGCCCCCCGCCATCACCTGGCCCTTTGTGTGTGGGGTGTGCCCCGCCCAGGCAGCTGCTCGGCCTCGTTGTTGGTTCCATTGCGTTGCGTCTCAGGGTGCTTGGGCCCGGTGCTGCACCTCCGCACCTCCGTGGCCGGGCTGCTTCCTGCAGCTGTGGGAATGAGCAGGTGAGGGAGCTGGCGTTAGCCTGAGGGGCAGGGTTTCTCACGGTGTGATTGCTCTCTGGTATCTGCCAGCCGCTAGGAAGTGAGCTTCATTTCCTGCCCACTTCCTCCAGACAGGACTCAGGTGAGGGTGGCCTCCTGGCCTCAGACATGGTGTGACCTGGGGAGTAACAGTCCTGCAGCGTTTCAGTGACCTCCAGGACAAGCAGGGACCTGCCTCGTGGTGCCAGGTGGGCACGGAGGAGGGAGCCGGGAGCAGGAGTGCAGGTAAAACTGGTGCACATGCTCACCGGGTGGCCAGGACCCTGACAGCCCACGGCGAGCACTGCAGGGAGCGTGGGCATGTACCTGGGGGCAGGCCCTGGGATTGTATGAGGGACGCGTGCTGGGGCCACCAGCCGTGAGCGGAGCTTAGGCGGGGAGAGCTCCTCCACGGCTCTGAGACCGTGGCTTCTGCGTGGTAAGCGCCAGCTCAGAAGCTTAGCGATGGTGGGGCTCCGGGAAGGGAGGTAGGGCGGGCCGGGGAGGTGGGAGGAGGCTGGGGTCAGGGCAGGCCCATCCACCGAACAGCTGCCGTCTCCCGTGTCGCTCAGGTCCCAACACCTGCGTGGTGGCGGTTGGCACGGCGCAGGCGCAGTAGGGACGGGAGGACCCAGCTCCTCACTTTCAGTGGCCAACTCCTCTCCACAAGCAAGATACCTGCCAGGTCTTCTCAGCAAACGCACATCCTGGGGATTTGGGAAACTAGAGTAGAGGAAAGTGAAATGGGACCATTTTGGCATTTGTCCTCCCAGCTCCCTCCCCAGTTAGCACCACCTTCACTTTGAACTGGCGGGGCTGCTCCGCCTGGGGGAGGGGCAGTGGGGCCAGCGGTGGCCACGCTGTCACTCATTTCTCACTCTCAGAAGTGGGGGAGCCTCTTCGTGCATAAGCTTTCCCCAGTGTCACGTGACTTCCTTAGGAGAGCTCCCAGAGCGGGGACTAGAATGACAGGAGGAACACCGTTGGCAGAACGGCTTCCAGGAGTGTCCCCTTGGCACTGCCACCAGCCAGGAGGAAGTGCCCATCCTGCCGTCGGCTAAGTCACTGCTGACTCAATGCCGAGAGAGCCTGGGTTTCAGTGTGCATCTCTCTGGTGTGTGGCAGCCTGACGTCTTCCCACTGGGCAGGTGTCTCCTCTCGTGGGTTGTCGGTGTTGATCGTGCTCAGTCCTGGGTCTGGTGCATCTGTATGAGCTCGTTGTTTATTAAAGATATTAACCTGTCGTGTGTCACCCGTGCTGCACACTTCCGGCCTTTTGCTTCCGTGGGTGTGTTTTACTGCAGTTCCAACTTCTTGTCTCTGGCTGACCCACTCCCTCCCGTGTGCCCCCTGCATGTAGCAGGCAGGCTGCTCACCTTCTGTTCACGCTGTGTCACTGCTGCACCAGCATCCTCCGGCACATAGTAGGTGCCCAGGCACCTGTCAGATTGTCGCCCAAGTCGGGGTGCTGGGTGCTGGGGATCCCTGGGTGGTAAACAGGCCGCCCTCAAGCCTGGGCCCCCGACTTCCTGAGAACCGTTAAAATCACTGAGGACTCCAAAGACCTTTTGCTTAAGTTGATATTGTGAATATCATCTAATAAAACGGAGGATACTTTAATATATTAAAAAAACAACTCGCTGATGCCCACGCAAATAGCACATTTCTCCAAACAAAGCATTGAGAAGAGTGGCATTGCTTTACATGTTTGCAAAGTAATGTCTGGCTTCGTAGGCGACAGCTGGCGCCTCACTCGCTTCTGCACTTGGTCTCTTGCAAGATCACACGTAAGCAACCTCTGAAAACCCCACTGTTCCCCGCGAGGCTGGGAAGGCCAGGGTGTTCCAGTGTCACCCGAAAACCCGTCCACCCCCCACACCCCGACGTGGCTGCGCGGGCGCTGCTGGGCGGAGGAGAGGGGACTGCGCTGCCCAGAGCGCCCGGGGCCTGCGTGGTCTCTTCCCTCCGAGTTCACACGCTCACTCCTGGAGCTGCTGGCCTGTGAGCAGGAGGAGGCTCTAACGGACTTTGCCTCAGCTATTTCAGCAAATACCCCGAGCTCAGGGGTCCCGTCCCTTCCTGCCGGCTGTGTGCCCTTCGTCACCACGGAGACCCCCTCTCAGAGGCCGGGCTCTGTGAGCCGCTGCTCCGCTTGTCCCCCAGTGCCTCCCTTTTGAAAGTGACGTCAGTTTATAATTTGCGTTTCTATCTAGTGGGGTCCTCTCTTGGGGGTTCTTTGCTGTTCTCACCAGATGAACTTGAAGAGTTAATTCTAAGGTTTCCCACCATCTTGGTAACAGGTGTGGGGCTGCGCAGGGCGGAGCCTGTGGGACGGGGGGCCCCTCCTTCCCACCAATGGGCTTCTCAGACTGGCTGCTCTGGGGTGGGGTGGGGGGGCGGCGGGGGGTAGCTGCCCCATCTGCTGTCCCGCAGGGGAAGAGGGTTCCAAGGCCTGGCCCCCTCTGCCTGAGGGTGGAGGTGCAGAGCTGTGCCCCCCCACCCCAATTTGAGGCTGGAGGCCTGGAGCCTGGGCGGGACCAGGGCTCCATCCTCAGTGGCTGCGCGGCCCGCTCTCCTCAGTCCCACGTGCCCAGGCTGCTGGGAGAAGCCCCTGTGTCCCAGGCCAGGCACCCGGCTGCCCTCTCTGTCCCACCTTCTCCCTTAGCGAGGCCCTGGTGCTCCGCCCACACTCGGTCCGAGCTGTTCCCACCACCCCTGCCTCTGCGCTGTCCCTGCCTCCTCCCCGCTCAGCTCTGTGTCAAGACGAGGCCAGATGTTCCTGCTGCCCAGGCCCCCAACACGGGGCTGAGCTCCCACCCCCCACGCAGGCAGCTTCCTCCGGGAGAGGCCGTCACCGTCGGTTCCTACCGAGCTCCCGTGTGTGGCCTCCACCGACTGTGCTCCCGAGGGCAGCGCTGACGTGGGGGCCAGCGTGTCCCCCACCCAGCTTGGGGAAGGCGCGGTGGTGACGGGAGGGCTGAGTCCCAGGCCCGCAGCCCACAGGCCGTCACGGAGCCCCGCTGGACACCGGTGCTGCTCCCAGGCTCAGGCTGTGGCGGCCAGACAGACCGCCCTGGGGACACGTCCTGGGGGAGAGCAGCGAGCCCGCCGCCCTCATAGAAGGGGACAAGGTGGGCGTGGTGGTCAGTGGTGACTTTGCTCCTAAGCACCTGCTCCTAAGCACCCCGCTCCTGAGCACCCCGCTCCTAAGCACCCCGCTCCTGAGCACCCCGCTCCCGAGTGCCCCGCTCCCGAGCACCCCGCTCCTGGGCACCCCGCTCTTGAGCACCCCGCTCCCGAGCACCCCACTCCTAAGCACCCCGCTCCTGAGCACCCCGCTCCTGAGCACCCTACTCCTAAGCACCCCCTCCTAAGCACCCCCTCCTAAGCACCCCCTCCTAAGCACCCCTCTCCTAAGCACCCCTCTCCTGAGCACCCCGCTCCTAAGCGCCCCCTCCTAAGCACCCCCTAAGCACCCCGCTGTACATCACGAGCCAGACTCCGTACCGGGGGAGGGAGCTCACATGCAGTGAAACCGTCGCCTTAAACACGCCATTCGGTGAGTCTGAAAAGGGGGTGCGCCACGATAGCCCCAGTGAGAGTCAGAACGTCACCCAGAGGGTCCCCCAGAGCCCTCCCTCCGCCTAGAAACTGTCCATTCCCAAGACACAACGGTGCCCTGTCATTTCCTCTAAAAAAATAATACTTAAAATTTTTTAAAAAATATGTTTTTATTGATTTTGAGAGAGAGAGGAAGGGAGAGGGGTAGAGAGACACCGACGAGAGAAACATCCTCCACCGGCTGCCTCCCCCCCCCCCCGCCCCCCCGCCCCGCCCACTGAGGGTCGAACCGGTGACCTTTGGCACCTGGGTTGACACTCACCCACTGAGCCACACCAGCTGGGCCAAACTGAGAGTTCTCACTTTACACGTAGGTCCCTAATGCGTCTCAGAGAGTGACTTTGGGGTGATACGAGGTGGGAGGTGGGGTGAAGTGCCTTGCCCAGCGGACGTCCACTTGCTGTAGAGCCACCACGTGGGAGCTTCCGCGTCTCTGCTCGGCTGCTCGGTGACTCTGCTGAAACCAAGGGACCGGATGTGGTGAGTCTGCTCCTGGCCTCTATCCGTCCCTCAGCCCGGGGGGCTGTCCGCGCCGGCTCCGCGCCCGCTGTGACGGTGATGGTGCGGCCAGCTGCGCACTCAGGGGTGTCGATCCCGCTCGCACTCCCCGGTCCCAGCCCCTCTGGCCGCCCCGGTCTGCGCCGCCCGGGCAGCGGGCTCCAGACACACCGGCTGTTTACGTTCATTAAAATGAAGCTGCACGGAAGACTCAGTCCCCGGCCCGGCCGCCGCGCTGAAAAGGCCCCGTGGACCGTTTCCACGGCCACAGATCCACGTTAGGGCCTCGGCAACTCCCTCGCGGATTCAGAATCATTTTGTCAATTTCTACTTAAAGAGCCGGCTGGGGCTGCGACTGGCAAGAAATGCCATCTACAGATTCGAGGGCGGAGAACTGACAGGCTAATGAGATCGGGGCTGCTGATCCATGGACGTGCTTTCTCTCCCTGCTTAGGACTTCTTTAATGTTCTCAGCGGTTCATGGCTTTCAGTTAGTGGCCTCACACCTCTTGTGTGAATGTATCCCTAAGGATTTTGTGATACTTATTTCCCAGATTCGTTAGGATTTTCCACACACACGGCCACACGGTCTGTGGGTAGAGTTTGTGTGTGTCTTTGCCTTTTGTTTCTCTTTCCTGCCTTTCTGTGCAGGACTTTGGCCCTTTGTGGAGCAGAGGGCACGAGTGGGCACGTCCTCACTGTTGATCTCGGGGGAACGTGGCTGGCGTCTCACGCTGGCTGTGATGTCCGTAGGAGGCTCACGCAAGCCCTGAGGACATGTGTGACGTTCCCCTCTCCCCTGAATGTGTGAGAGTTTTAAAACTAAATCATATGGCCCTGGCCGGTCTGGCTCAGTGGATAGAGCATTGGCCTGCGGACTGAAGGGTCCCGGGTTCGATTCCGGTCAAGGGCGTGTACTTTGGTTGCGGGCACATCCCCAGTAGGGGGTGTGCAGGAGGCAGCTGATCGATGTTTCTAACTCTCTACCTCTCTCCCTTCCTCTCTGTAAAAAAAAAACCACAAAAACAAAAACAAAAATCAATAAAATATATTTTAAAAAACAACAAAAAAACCCTAAATCATATGGATGCTGAATTTTGTTACTGCTCTTTCCACATCCATGTAAACAATCATTTTTTCCCTCGTTTATTCTGTTAACCTGGGGAATTAAACAGATTGACTTTCGACCGGCCAGCCCTGCCCTCCGGGGTAACACCTGGCCCCCCGAGTTCGTCCTTCCCAGCTTTGCTGCCTTGGATTTGCTGGCGTTTTGCGGGGCCTCTGGGCCTGTCAGTGGGGACATTGGTCAGTAATTCTCTTTCCTGCAACATCTTCGTTACCGGGTTGCGCTCACCTCATAAAACAGGGTGGGGGCTGCTCCCCTCTCCATGTTCGGAGTGAGTTTGTAAGCCTGGCTCATTCCTTCCCTAAGCGTTTGATAGAAAGTCGTTTGATAGGAAACTGTTTGATGAGACCATTGGGCCTGGAGCTTTCGTCCGGGCAACAAGGTGTGTGATGGCGAATTCAGTTTCCGTGGCGGATCAACAGGACGAATCGGCCATGTTTCTCCTGTAGTGAGCTTCTCCTGCAGCGTGTGACTTTCAAGGAGTTTGTCTGTTTTATCAAAGTTAGAAAATTTGTTTGCCAAAAGACCTTCATAACATTTCTTTACTGTCTTTATGAAGTCTGAGGATCGCGAGTTTTTCTCCTCGTTCATTGTATAACATGGTTGTTTGTGTCTTCTCTAGTTTTTCTGATCATTCTAGTGAGAGGTTTATTGATTTATTGATCTTTGCAAAACAACATTATTTTTTTAAAAAAAATGTTTTTATTGATTTCAGAGAGAGGAAGAAAGAGGTAGAGAGAGATAGAAACATCAATGATGAGAGAGAATCATGGATCGGCTGCCTCCTGCACGCCCCCTACTGGGGATCAAGCCTGCAATCTGGGCATGTGCCCTGACCGGGAATTGAACAGTGACCTCCTGGTTCATGGGTCAACACTCAACCACTGAGCCACACCGGCCAGGCCTATGGTTTTATTTCATTGATTTAGTCCATGTTTGTGTTTTCCATATCATTGATTACTGCACTTGTTTCGATGATCTCTTTCCTCTGCTTACTTTGGGGTTAATTTGCTCTTTTTCAAGTTCAAGTTAAAGCTGTGTTTTAAAGAGGAGGGTCTGGGACAGGGTGTGGCTTTGCATGTTTGTGTATCAAAGAAAGGGCAACATTTCTCTGGCCTCTGGCCCTGTCCCCAGTATTCCTGGCCACACCAAGTGAGGGCCCATGGGAACGAGCTCTCGGGTGAGCGGGCCTCCTCTGTGTCCAGGGCTCCCAGTAACCCTCCAGGGTCCCGCTGCCCCATAGTCAGCCTTGAAGAATTTAGTAACATGTTGACGTTTTCTCCCGCCTTTCCGGACACCCCTTCTTCTGTGCACTCTGCTAGAGGGGAACCATCTCCTGGGTCCTGTCCCTCCTCACAGGGGCTCGCCAGGGGCTGGACGTCACCTGCCGGGAGCCGGTCCATCCTTGCTGTTTCAAGGGACCTGGCATATATGGCATACTGTTCTTAATATGTTTGCTCACCTTCTTGGCGCTGTGTGTTTTAACCAAGGTCACCTCTCCGAGAAAGGTTGTTTCCCCAGGTAAGGATTTTCCCCCGAAGTTGGGAGGGAATAAAACCCCTTAACTAAGTGCCAGGCGGGTAGTTAACCGCTTTAACTATGAACAATCATGCTTAAGCTACATAATCTTTACTCCCTGGAATGGAGATAAGAAACGCCCTAACCTTTGGAATAGAGATTGATAGGATTGAATCAACTGGTATAAATACAGATGTAACAAGACAACAGGAGACAGAACTTAGAAGACAGAACCAAGAGAACAGAACCTAGGCACAGAACCTACACAGAACCTAGAGACAGAAGAACTTCATTGGAGAGAACATGGCAAAAGATCCTGGACAGAAACTGGCCACAGAACCTAGAGACAAAACCTAGCGAGAGAACATGGCAAAAGATCCTGGACAGAAACTGGCTACAGAACCTAGACACAGAACCTACACAGAACCTAGAGACAGAAGAACTTCGCTGGAGAGAACATGGCAAAAGATCCTGGACAGAAACTGGCCACAGAACCTAGAGACAGAACCTAGCGAGAGAACCTGGCTGAAGAACCTAGAGATAGAACCTGGCTACAGAACCTGGATAGAACATGGCAAGAGAACCTGACTAGAACCTGGTGACTGAACCTGGCTGGAGAACCTAGGGAGGGAAGATGGCTACAGAACGTGGCTGGAGAACCTGGAGAACCTGGCTGGAGAACCTAGCAAGAGAACGGATGCAGAACTTCGCTGGAGATCCTGAACAGAACTTGGCTGGAGATCCAGACCAGAACTTGGCTAGAGATCCTGGCTAGGCTGCTGATCAACTGAACGCTGTCTCCGTGTCATTCCTTCTTCGCCGACTCCGTCCACACCTTTGGGGACCCCTGGACCAGCTGGGGTCGGACCCCAGCAGTCACCTCCCTTCATTTCCCGTGACCTCAGCTGTCTCATGAGCTCAAGAAAAATTCTCATTTTGTAGATTAGCTTTCTCCTTGTTAGGTCCACAATTCAGGGGCGCCGTCATATGACTCTGGGAGGAGCACCCCCTCCGATGGGCTGCAAGGGCCCGAAATGCTCTCAGCGCTCAAGGTTGCTCACATGCGTTACCCTGGTCCTTTCTGTGTCGTTTACTTGTTTATAAATATACATTATTTTGTACTTGAGTAGTTATATTTAAAACTGAGATGAGAAGAGGAACAGATGCTAGAACTTTCCAGTAGGTAGGTGAGAAATTCTAGGTTAATTTTATTGTTCCCATTACACTCTATTTTGTAATTTTTCTACAGTAAACCCGCAGTTCATGTAAAACAGGAGAGTTTTATAAAACAGAACAAATCAAAGAGCATTACGAAAAGTTAAGTCCACGAGAAATGACCGGGGGGTCTAAACAGCCAGTATCCGTTTGAAGGGGAGCAGTGATGAGGGACCAGCTGCTATCAACGATTCAAAATCAAAACAATATGGATCACGAATACAAAAAGTTGTTTTCCTTTCTCTGAATTGTTTTTAAAAGGTCGATTCAGGTTTAGGTTGTAGAAAGCCAGAGAACACCACTCCCAACCTAACAAGGAGAAAAATTATCTACAAAATGAGAATTTTCCTTGAGCTCACTCTACCAGTGGTGGGCAAACTCATTAGTCAACAGAGCCAAACATCAACAGGACAACGATGGAAATTTCTTTTGAGAGCCATATTTTTTAAACTTAAACTATAGAGGTAGGTACATTGTTATTAACTTAATTAGGGTACCCCTAAGGCTTAGGAAGAGCCACACTCAAGGGGCCAAAGAGCCGCATGTGGCTCGAGAGCCGCAGTCTGCTGACCACGGCTCCAACCGAACAAAGGCAAAATAGCAAGGAAAAAAGCCCCGGAAGATAGAAACTTTACGGTGAAAAAAGCGACAGTCCCCAGGGAAACATGACAATTCTAACTCCGTGTGTATCTATTCACGCAGCCTCCCTGATCCAGCTAATACGCAGATGGAGCTCAGGATGGACACAGAGGAGCCGAAGTACACAATAGACCTGACCTGCTTGGCGGATAAAGAAGCCACGTCACTCGCAGAGTACGTGTGTGTTTCAGCACAGAGGAGACCCGTTTTCAAAAACTGGCCGTATTTCTGGCCATTAATTTATCTTAATAAATTTCAAAGGATTAAAGTCATACACAAAACATGAAGTTATTAATCAGTATAAAACAGACAGCTCTGGATGATGAAATGCCCATCTAAGTAATCCACAAGGCGAGAAAAAAGTCATGCAAATGAGAAAAATTTGAATTGAGTGGAGGAAAAACAACTGCAAAACACATCAGGATTCGTGGGAGGCAGGTGAGCCGGCTCCGGGAGAGGCCCTGGTCATGAATATTTACTTCCGGAAGTAACCGAGGCTGAAAATTAATGAGCCAAGCATTCATCTCAAAGAGTTTTTTGGTTTGTTATTAAAGAAGAAAACCCAAGGAAATAGGAGGAAAAAATAAAGATGAGCTCCAGAATAAAAGAAACAGAAGTAAGAGAAAATGAACAAAAACAGGTATGGATTCTCCGAAAATACTTGAGGAGCGAGGTTCACGTGTCTGAGCCCATTTCGCTGAGGACTGGCCTCCGGCCAGGTAGAGCGAGTTGCCGAGACAGGTGCGCTGGCCATGGCAAGGCCTGGACCGCAGCCCAGCCCGCCCGGAGGCGGCAGCGCCCCTCCGACCTGCACGCAGAGCTGCCAGAACGGGGCTGGCGCCGGGGTCTGCCCATCACACCCTGTGGGTCCCGGCCTTTGATTCCTGGTCAAGGGCACGTGCCAGGGTAGGGCAGGTGCTCTCCTACCTGTGCAGCCGCAGGGTCCCAGCCCAGAGGCCGAGGCTCCCTGTCCCGGACTCTGATGGCCTCCATGTTCGACCTCCGTGCACCTGCGCAGGATGCACCACAGGCGAGGCACCCGCCCGCCCTTGGCTGATGGCTCCTGCCTCTGAGCTTCCCTCTGTGCACACGGCAAGCCCGCTGGCCACGCGCCCTTGTTCACACGGCAGGACTGATGGAAGAATCCAGAGAAACTGGCTGGAATGAGAGAAAAGGCACAGGTACCAAATCGGGAGTGAAAAGGCAGACCTGCAGGTCTTGAGGACGAAAAAGATCGTAAGAGGCCCTGGCCAGTGTGGTTAAGTGGTTAGAGCATTGGCCCACGCATCGAAGGGTCGTGGGGTTAATTCCTGGTCAAGGGCAGGTGCCTGGCTTGCAGGTTTGATCCCTGGCTCCAGCGGGATGTGTGTGGGAGGCAACCAATCAATGTCTCTCTCTCTCAATCTCTCTCCCTCCCTCCCTCCCACACGCTCTAAAAATCAATAGAAAAAATCGCCTCGGATGAGGATTAACAACAACAAGAAGCATCGTAGGCGTAAGCCGAATGGCCACCCCATCGCCAGCCAGGTCCTCACCACGGGAGCCGGCTCCCTCACAGGCCCGTGGCTGCAGGCGGGGTGCAGGTTGGGACCTCCAGCTGGGAGCATGGCCTGACTCTCTCCCGGGCCCTGATGTGACGCGTGTCCTTGTAAGAGGGAGGCCGAGGGGCTGGGCGGT
Source organism: Myotis daubentonii (assembly GCF_963259705.1). Lineage (NCBI taxonomy): Eukaryota > Metazoa > Chordata > Mammalia > Chiroptera > Vespertilionidae > Myotis > Myotis daubentonii. Next base: position 2,824,288 of record NC_081841.1, read on the forward strand.
GGGAGAGGTGACGGATGGCGGAGGCGGAGCTCGGAGGGTGCGCTCAGGGGACGCGGGAGGTGGACCGGGGGAGCTGGAACCGGCAAAGAAACAGACTCTTCCCTCGAGCCTCGGGGGGAGCTGGTGCTCTGACCCTTGACCTCAGCCCTGAGCCCCCGTAGTCGGGAGGCCTCCCCGTCAGGAACTCGATCTGTTCTTGGCACCGCGATGGGCCCGCTGTTCTGGCAGCTGTAGGAGAGTGAACAGAGGCTGCGGAGGAAACGGTGGCGATTGACATGACATTTTACACGGAATGGATGCCTTTCTAGAAAAGTGAAAGTGCCCCCAAGTCGGCACAGACAGAAAGGGAATCTAACTGCAAAGCTCTCCGCCAGGAGCACTCCCGGTCCCGTGGGGAAGCAGTGCTCGCACACAGGCTGCGGGGAGAGAGGGAAGATGGCCCGGCGCGCCCGGGAGACCAGCTCACCGGATGCAAAAAAGAGAGAAGGGTAATAGGAGGGAGAAAAATTACAGGCAACTCTCACTAGTGAAGAGAGATGCAAAATTCTAAACAAAGTATGAAAAATCAACCAAACCGCCAGGCACATTTGACATTATAAACTCGAGTGGCATTTGCCATGTTAACAGGTTAAAGGAGAAAAATCACACACTTATTTTAACAGATGCCGAAGAAGCATTCGGTAACATCCAATATTCCTTTACAAGAAGAGGGAAGGCTTGGAAAACGGGGAGCATCAGGCAATTCCTCAATCTGATGAAAATCGGCAACAGACACACCGTTACTGGTGGCATGTTGGAAGCTGTCCTTTTGGGGGTGACAGCCAGACAGAGATGCCTGCTCCCCCCTCTCACCACTGGCCCGGGGGCCCAGCCAGGGCCCTAGGCAATGGAGAGGAGGAAGTCACCGGAACTGGAAATGAAGGAACAGTTGTCTTATTCACTGAAGTGGGTCATTCTGTGTGTAGTGACTCACAGAGATGCTATAGGTTAAGATTAGAGTTGGTAAGAGTTTAGCAAGTCAGTAGACAACCATCAATTGGATTTTTATATACCAGAGCAGAGAATGAAAATTTTAACAGGTGCTATTTAAATAGTATACACATCATATGCTAATAAACTAGACAACAGATGAAATGAACAAATTCACAGAAAGATACAAACTATCAATACGGACTCAAGAAGAAATAGAAAACCTAAATAAATAAAGATATTGAATTAATAACCAAATGCCTTCCCTCAAGGTCCAGATGGTGAATTCTACAAAAACATTTAAAAAAGAATTAGAGGCAATTCTTTATAAGTGCTTCCAAAAAATACGTCAAAGAGTAGAGAATACTTCAAAAGTCATCCTGAGGCCAGTATTACCTTGATAATAAAACAAGAAAAAGATATCGCAGGTATATTATGGACCAATATCTCTTGTGAGTGTGCAGGCAAAACCCTCAATAAAATGTAAAAAGGATGATCCACCCTGACCAAGTGGGACTTCTACCAATAATGCAAGCTTGGTTTAACATCCAGGAGTTAATTATTATAATACACCACATCAATAAGATAATAAACGAAAACCACATGATCATCTCAGTAGTTGCCGAAAAGCCTTTGATAAAATCCAACTCCTTTTCGTGATGAAAACATCCAACAAACTAGTGAACGTCCTCAATCTGATAGAAAAACCCACAGCTAAGAGCACATGGGATGATGAACCAGGATGATTTCCCTCTAAAATCAGGGTTAAGGCAAGAATGTTCACCCTCATGGCTTTTCTCTGACCCCGTGCTGCGGGCTCCAGCCTGGGCAAGGAAAAGAGGCATTTGGGTGAGAAAGAAAGGAGTAAAATAGTCTCTCTCTGTAGATGACTTGATCTTGTATGAAAATGCTCAGGAATCTACTACCCCCTAAACTAAGTTACCAGTTCAATCAGTTATTAGAACTAATAAACGAGTTTGAGGTACAAGATCAATATACATAAGTAAATTGTATTTCGATACACTCACAACAAACAATGTGCAAATAAAGTTAGGAAAAGGAATTCATTTACAAGAAAGAGCATCAAAAAGAATAAAATACTTAGGAATAGAGTTAACAAAATAGGTGCAAAACATGTTCTGAAAACAACAAAACATCATTGAAAGGAATTTAGAAAGGTCTTAATAAATGGAAACACATTTCACAGTCATGGATCAGAATAATTAATATTCTGAGGTTGACAAGATATTGATCTATAGACTTAAGATTCGATGCAAACCGATCTATAGACTCAATGCAATCCCCATCAGAAACCCAGCTGTCTTCTTTGTGCAAATCGACAATCTGATCCAAGTTTATGTGAACATCCAAGGAACCCGACTATCCAGAACAATTTTGGGAATGAAGACTTTGGAGGGCTCACACGTCATTATTTCAACACTCGCCCCGAGCTACAGTAGCGCAGACAGCGTGGTGTCGGCATAAGTTCAGACGTGGAGAGGAATGGATCGGCACTGAGAGCCAGGGGGCACCTTCAGCACTCCGCTCACTGATGATCGGCAAGGGCGCCAAGACCATTAAGCGGGGGGCGGGGGGAGGGGGGAAGAATAGTCTTTTCAACAGATGGTGCTGGGACAGCTGGGTACCCACCCGCGAAAGAACGAAATCAGACCTCTCCCTCACACCTCCTAACAACAAGATTAACTCGAAATGGATCAAAGACCTCAACGTAGGAGCTAAAACTAGAAAGCTCTTAGAAGAAATCTTCATGACCTTGGGCTGAGCAATGGTTTCTTAGCCATGACAGCCACAGCACAGCAGTCAAGGAAAAAATAGCTAAATTGGACTTCATTAAGATGAAAAACGTTTGTGCTTCAAAGAATGTAGAGAAAATGAGAAGACAACCCACAGAATAGAGACAAGTTTTTGCAAACCCTGTACTGAGAAGGCCTGCTGTGTCCCCTTGTATTGAGAAAGCACGCTTTGTTTATTCATTCATCAATTAGTGGGCATTTGGATGATTTCTACCTTAGAGTCACACTCCACACAGCGTCTTTTAGGAAGACCCAGGCCGCCAATTGTATTTCCAGAGAAATTGCTGTCTCTGTAAGTGAAGTTTTTGGTAACTCCTTCAAGATGTAATTCACACACTGAACAGCTCACCGATTTTAAAAGTTCAGTGGTTTTTGTTATTGTCACAAGTTGTGCAACATCCCCACAATCCACTTGAGAACATTCCCATCATTCCAGTGGAGAAACCTCGCAAGCTTTAGCTGTCACCTTCTAACCCCCCGCCTCCCCCCCCAAACCAGGAAACTACTAATCTACATCCTATCCTATCTAATAAAGAGGGACTATGCTAATTGACCACCACACCCTCACAAGATAGCGGCACCCACAGCCAATAAAGAGGGACTATGCTAATTGACTGCCACGCCCTCAAAGATGGTGGCACCCACAGCCACAAGATGGTGGCACCAAGTCCCCTCAGCCCCGCTGGGGGGCAGCAGGCACCGCACGCCTCATCCAGCCGGAGTCCCCCAGTCCCTTCAGCCCCGCAGGGGAAGGTAGTTGGGGGTGATTGAGCTGGCAGGGGAGAGCAGTTGGGGATGATCATGCCGGCAGGGGAGCAGTTAGGTGTCAATCAGGCCAGCAGGGGAGCAGTTAGGAGGCTATCAGGTTGGCATGCAGAGTGGTTAGGGGCAATCAGGCAGGCAGGCAGGCGAGTGGTTAGGAGCCAGCAGTTCTGGATTGTGAGAGGGATCCCAGATTGGAGAGGGTACAGGCTGGGCTGAGGGACACCCCCCAACCCTGTGCACAAATTTCGTGCACCGGGCCTCTAGTCTCTACAGATTTGCCTATCCTGGACATTTCATGTAAATGGAATCACACACTCTGTGTATTAGCTTCTTTCATTAGCAACTGTTCATGAGAGCCTCAGCACAGGTCATTCCTCTTTATTGCCAGATAATATTCCATCGTCCGGATGGACCACATATCATCTGTTTATCAGTTGGCGGGCGTTTGGGTTGTTGTCACTTCTTGGCGCTCATAAATAATGTTGCTGTGAACATTCACACACACTCATGTACACATCTTTGTGTGGACCCGTTCCCATTCCTGTTGGGTACATGTCTAGGAGTGGAATTGCTGCGTCACATGGTCACTCCATGTTTAACCTTTTTGGAACCACCAAACTGTTTGCCAGTGGCTGCCCCCTTTCCCGCCCAGCAGTGTTTGGGCGCCCACATTCTGACCCCCTGCTCACACTGCTGTCCTCTGTCCGTTGGTGACTGCTGCTCCATCACCACATCTCACTGTGTTCCCACCCGCATCTCACGAGGGCTGATGATGTCCGGCATCTTTCCATGTGCTTATTGGCCACCTGTGCGTCTTCTTCAGAGAAATGTTTTTTCAGATCCTTTGCATATTTTTAAAATTAGGTTGTCTTTTTACTATTGAGTTGAAAGGGTTCTTTATGTGTTTCAGATACAAGTCTCTCATTGGATATATGATTTGCAAGCATTTTCTCCCATTCTGTGGGTTGTCTTTTCCTCTTTTCTTTTTAAATATGTTTTAATGGATTTTTAGAGAGAGGAAGGGAGAGAGAGAGAGAAACATCAATGAGAGAAACATCAATCAGCTGTCTCCTGCACACCCCTACTGAGGATTGAGCTCACAACCTGGGCCTGCGTCCTGACCAGGAATCAAACCAGTGACCTCCTGGTGCATGGCACAGCGCTCAACCACTGAGCTGCCTCAGCCAGGCTCTTTTCACTTTCTTAATGGTATCTTTTGAAGCACAGAAGTTTTAAATCTAGATGAAGTCCACTATCTTTTTTCTCTTTGACTGCTGTACTTTTGGTGTCACAGCTAAGAAACATTGCTCAGTCCAAGGTCATGAAGATTGACACCTGATTTCTCCTGAGAGTTGTAGAGTTTTAGCTGTTACATTTAGGTCATCCATCCGCCTGGAGTTGATTTCCTATAGGGTGTGAGGTAGGGGTCTGACTTCAGGGCTTGGCCGGTGGGTGTCCAGCTGTTTGGCACCTTGACAAGATGAGTTTGTGAGCCCTGCCCCTGGGCCAGGCTGTTGTAGGTGCTGGGGCTGCTCACAAGCCCTGCTCGTAGAGAGCTCATTCCCCGGGAGGGGGAGTCATTCAACAGCGAACGAAGGGAAGTGTCACTCAGGAGGAGATGAGTGCCAGGGACCCCCACAGGACGAGGCCGATGGAGCAGCGTGTGGTGGGAGCCGCAGCTTCCTGGGGGTGGGCCTGCTGTTAGCAGAGATCTCGGGAGAGGGGAGGAGGAAGCCTGGTGGAGAGAGGGGCGAGCCCCCAGGGGGAGGAACAGTGAGTGAGAAAGCCTTGAATCAGGACTCTGCTTGGTGCATTGACGAAGGGGGCTGGGGTGGGGGCAGCGTGGAGAACAGGGAGTGGATGAGAGGTGCAGGTGCCCCGGGGCCTCCGGGGGTGGGGTGGGTGGGCAGGGTATCTCTCTTAGCACATTGCTGTCTCTCCCAGCAGACTTTTCCATTGCAACTACGCATGTGTATGGAGATGATCATTTTAACAAAAGCGAGGCCAGGCGCTTGGCCACTCTTTCATAACCTCTGAAAAGGTAGTGCTGCAGGTGAGCAGTGCACCCTGGGAGGGGCAGCGGCCCCTGTGGTTAGTGTCAGTGGCTTAGTGCGTGGGCAGCAGCACAGGGGCAGTCAGCCCTGCGCACATGCCCTTACTTAGGAGCTCAGGGTAACGTCCTTGGAGTGACCTTCTGAGCCACAGGACATGCATGTTTGTGAGTTGTTGCTGTGGTTACGGCCCTCCCTGTTGGAGCTCAGGGGCGGGACCTGGACACACGGCATCTGTCCCCTTTGTCTGAGCTCTCTGAGCATCTTGGAGGGATTCTTTCTGCCCCCAGGCGGGGAGAGAAGGATCGAGAAGGATCGTGGCCACATTTCCCTGCGGCTCCCGGGACCTGCCTCCCTGCCCCACGCTCTGACCTCTGATGGTGCGGGGTCATCTGCACAGCCCCGCGGCCCAGGGGTGCAGGGGTGCCTCCTCACAGCCCAGCCCCCTCCATGTGCAGAGGTCCTTCTGCAGGAATAGCTGTGGCTGGAGAACTCGGGCCCAAATGAGTCCCTGTTGGCGGCTTTAAAAATAGCCCGGCCGTCATGCAGGTGATATGTTAACGCCGAGATTAGCACAACATGCCGATTGGCTCCAAGGCCAGAGTTCTCTCTTTGCCTTTGTGTCCTCACAGTCCTCCAGCCCGCAAGTAGCTAAAGCACAGCCTTTGCCCCTGGCCAGGCCCTGCTCCAGGTGAGCTGGGGAACCCGGAGGGTGGAGGTCCAGGCACAGGGAAGGGGGGGCAGCGTGGGGAGAGAAACCGGGCTGACACACACACACACACACACACACACACACACACACACACGCGCGCGCGCGCGCGCGCCCAGGACCGGAGCTCCAGGTGGGAGACAAATGGAAAATTTTGGAATGTAATTAACGCACCGCAGTCCTTCAGCCCCGCGGAGTTCAGTTTGCAGACGCGTTTCCACGCCGGCCGTGGATGCCCGCGAGGCCGGCTCCGCAGGGATAGCGGGAAGCTGCTGTGTGGGCCAGGCGCTGGTTTGTCTTGGAGACAATCCCTGTGGTGTCTGAGGAAGCTTCGTCACCAGGCACCACCGGTCAAGGAAGCGGCCGTCCCGATGGGTGGGGACACCCTCCACCCTCCACCCTCGTGGGCAGGAGGCGCGGCAGCTCGTCCAGAATCCCACAGCCCAGAGCTGGCGGGGGATTTGAACCCCAGGGTCTGCCAGCCCCCACTGTAGGCCGTGGCCAGGGCACCCCCAGTCCTGCCCACCGTCTCTGAGATGAGAGCACCAGAGAGCAGGGACCGCGCCTGGGACGCACAGACCGCACATCGGGAGTGGCCGGCGTGACCGGCTGCCCTAGTGGGACTGCCAAGGCCCCGGGACTCCATGAGGAGGCTGCTCCTGCCTCTCCGCACCTCAGTCTACCCCTCTGTAAAGGGGCGCTTGGTGTTGTGGGTTGTGGTGAGAAGTTTATGGGATGACGGGGGGAAGCCCTTCGAACAGCGCCCACCCCGCCTCCCCGGGTCGTCCTGTCTTCACGTTTCCAGAGAACTTTCTTGTCCACAACGCTGTCCCCGGTCCCCATGGCAGCCGTCTGCTGGGGCTGTCCTTCCCTTTATTAAGCTCAGGGTGGGGAGGGCCCTGCAGCGCAGGCAGGAGAAGGGCGGCGAAGCTCTCCGTGGCCACCTCGCTCTGCAGGCCAGACAGCCACACGACTTGGATGCCTTCCACGTCCCGGGGACATGAGTCAGATCGCCTGGGAGACGAGGAGAGAAATCAGACAGGAGCCTGTGACCAGACAGCTCCTAGCACCTCCGCGCAAACAGACCTCACAGCACAGCGTCCTCACAAGGAGGCAGGCCTCTGCGCATCGCCTGCCGGGGACGGGGAGCTCACCACCTGACGGGCCAGCTCCTTTCAGGACCCCACATCTCTGTCTGTGAAGTTCTTTCCTTTAAAAAAAGTTGTGACGTGTTTGTCTTTTCTGTTTGTTTTTGTTATAAACGTGCTCCCAGAAGCAGGCTGGCACAGCCTTCCGGTGCGCACGGCCTGAGCGTCCGAGAAGGACGGGAGGGGAACTCCTGGCTCCTCCTCACACTCGCCAGGCGACGCCAGGTTGCTTGCCAGGGGATTGCGCCAGGTTTCACAATTACTGTTCCATCAATTTCTCAAAATCCATTTGGTTCTTTTTCAAATCTGCTCCAGTCGTTTTTAGAATCGCTGTTCCTAAGTCACACGTTGAGCCCTCCCCCTTTGTGGCCCTTTGGTCACATTAAACAGCCGGCTTTCCTGGCCGTCCTCTGGCCGAGTCCGCGGGCCGCGCTGCGGGGGCTCCGGAGGCCTCCGTGGGCTCCCCTTTCGGGCGCTCCCACAAGCGGCACCTTCCTCGGGGAGCCGCCCCTTCCCCGCCTGGATCCTCACGGGTGGCTCCAGGGGATGCTTCCTGGGACTTGCTTGTGAGCAGGAGCCTGCCGACCCCCGACAGCAGCTGTCGCTGCCGTCTAAGTGCCGGCTTTTTGCAGATGCGGCGGGAGGCTGGCTGCGGCCCTCTGGTCCGGGTCACGGCCCCTCCGCTCAGTGTCTCCAAGGGCGACGAGCTCACGGGGAGAAGTGCCAGCACAGAGCTCAGCGCAGGCCACAGCTCGCGGCCTCCGCCCTGAGCACGGCAGGCGCAACTTTTATTTTTGCTGCGATTCTTCTATTATTCTGGCACCAGAGGCAGCAGGGACCTGCCCCACCCCGTCCCTGCACAATTGTCCCGCCTGCCTGAGGCCCAGAGCCCCTCGGAGCGGTGTGTCCCTTGTCCTGGCGATGCGCACGGTCCACCTGCCTGTGCTGTGAGGGAAGCAGGGAAGGCCAGGGCGGGGGACACTCCCAGCAGAGGCCCTTCATGTTGCAGCCAGGCAGCCGCTGCCTCCAGCCAAGAGGCACAAGCATGGCTGGGCCGAGCTGAGAGCCACGGCGGCCTGAGGGGAAGCCGCCCTCCGGGAAGGACTGCAGGCGACAATGTGCTCCCCCGTTCCTCCTGCAGCCTCTCCCGGGGTCCAGGACGGCCACCTGCCCGGCTGCTCAGCCTGGACTCAAGGGCACCTCGGGGATGGCCTGTCACGGGCCTGACATGTTCCTGCGCAGCAGAGCAGCCGGGTCCCAGGACTCCTGAGCAGCTCACCCCGGAGACAAGTGGGACCTCTGGCTATGCTGCCCCCAGGCCTCAGCCACGTGACCTGCCGTCCCCCAGCCCCTCTGTGATGCCCGTGCCCAGGGCTGGTAACAATGAAGGCACAGGGAGCCAGCCCAGGCCATGCCCTGTGGCGTCTCGCAGTCACTCAGCTAGAGATGTGTCCCTGAGTGTGGGTGCCCAGCCGGGAGAGGGCACGGAGGGCCTGCTGGAGGAAAGGTGAGTAGCATGAGTGGGTATGTCTCTTCTGAACCTGGTCAATTCCTGCTTCACCTTCAGACCTTGGCTCAAACACCATTTCCTCCAGGAAGCCTTCCCTGATCTCACCCTCCTGGCAACCCCCTAGGACAGAGGACCCTCCATGACCTTCTCCTTTAGGTAGCCCCAGAAGCAATGGGATTACGTGATTAATATCACATTCCTCCCCCCCCCCCCCCGCCTCCCAGACCATGTCACCTTTGGTCCCTGGAGGAGTCCTAGTATCAGCACAGGCTCCAGCATCACCTAACAGCCTGGCGGGATTAAGCCCCTCTGGGCCTCGCGTCCTCATCTGTAACGGGTACAGGAGGGCCCATCCCAGGCCGGCGTGAGGCTTCAGTGGGGGACGGGGCACAGGCCTGAGCGGGAAGCAAGTGCTTGACACGTGTCAGCAATTCTTACTTTGTAGGTGAGTGCCTGGCACTCCATCCCCACCCCTCCATCCCCCCACCCCTCCATCCCCCCACCCCTCCATCCCCCCACCCCTCCATCCCCCCACCCCTCCATTCCCCTATCCCTCTATTCCCATCCCCCATCCCCCACCCCTCCATTCCCCTATCCCTCCATCTTCTATCTCCCCATCCCCCATCTCTCCATCCCTCTACCCACCCCTCCATCCCTCCACACCTCCATCCCCCGTCCCTGCCTCTTTCCTTCCTGTCTGTCCTTCACATCCCAACCCTAGATGAGGCTTCTCCCCTTGGGGTGTGCGCCCACAGGGCTTGCTAAGCCCGCCGTCTCTTTGTGGCCCTGGCTCCTGGCGCTGTGGCCCCAACAGGAGCCTGAGAGACGGGGGCTGGGGGCTCACGCGGCACGTGACCCCATTGCCGTCCCAAAGCCCGCCACCTGCCTCCAGACTGAGGCGCCTCGGCCACCTGCTCACCCGCCCTGGTTTCCGGGAGGCACGAGGAGGGAGCGCCCGCAGGTCTGGGCGGCAGGGGTGCAGACCCAGGTCTCAGCAGCGTCTGGCAGGTCGTTGAGGTTCAAGAGCAGCTGCTTGCGTGCACACCTGTCTCCCTTTGCTGTTGGCGTGGAGGCGGGGCCGAGGCGCCTGGACGGGAGGCGGCACCAGGAGAGCGAGGTTAGTGTGTCCCTGTCTGCGGGGTCTGCACAGGTGGGGGCCGAAGGAGGGCGCGGAGCTCCCCAGGGAGGCTCAGGCCGCTGCCCTGGGAGGTGAGCCTGCAGCGCCTGTGCCCCGGCGGGGGGACCACGTGAGCCAGGGAGGGAGGCGTTGGGTGCAGGATGCCAGGTAACCGGGGACACCTGAGGGGGCCGAGCAGGTGAGAGTGGAGGGGAAGTGGAGACTCCTGAGTGTTGAGATGGGGCTTCAACCTCGTCCTTCATCACCCGGGCCTGTCCCTGCTGTGCCCTTGTCATGGGCGTTTGGGCCCAGCCAGCGAATCGAGGGTGACCTCACCCCGAGACTGTAACCTGATCACTTCTGCAAAGGCCCTTTTCCCAAACAAGGTCACCGTCATAGGCTCCAGGGTTCGGATGTGACGTATCTTCTGGGGCCGCCATCCCACCCACTGCAGGCACCCCCCACCCAGTGTCCAGGGCACCTTTGCTCCCCGAACGCTGGCCGAAGGCTTCGGGAGAGGAGGGTCCGGCCCGGCCCTGCCTGTGTGGCCGGTGAATCTGGGCAGGTCCCCTCCCCTCTCCCGGCCGAGCTTCCTGCCTGTGATGAGAGAATTGTGGCGGCGGCTCCGTGGGGTCCTGTGCCCCGAGGACGCTCACGCACACCAGGGCCATGGTCACGCGGGTCTGGAGCGGCTCCCGGGAGCCAGACCCCCGTCCCCAGGGTGGAGAGTTGGGGCGGCCGGCGTCCCCAGGGAGCCGAGCCCGCTCCTCCCGCCCCACCAGTGCCCCAGAATAGCTCTGATGTCACTCATCATTGTCCCTTTCTCCCACACGGAAAGCCACCAAGCGAGAAAAAGGGATTCTTTTCTGAAATTGCTTTTCTGTGATCTTTGAGAGGCTGTGGTGCCCGCGTGGCGTTAATTCCCAGCCCGCGCACGGCGGGCCCGCCTCGGGCTGGAGAGAAGCGGGGACGCAGTTACAGCTGAAAATGAGATCGTCCTGAGGCGCCCGGACCTGCCGCTGCTCCAGAATCAATACAAATCCTCCTGCCGGAGGCGGCCTTGCGGGTGGCAGGGGGGCGGGGGGGGGCGGCCCCAGGCCTCAGTCTCCTTCCTGCGCATCAGCACGGGGCCCGGAGACCCAGGGCACAGCCGCTCCCGCTCCTCAGGCCCAGGCCCCGGGCAGGGCTGCAGGCCGGGAGCTCCGAGGTCTTTTCCGGGCCTCGGAACAGAAACAGCTCAGGAGTGGAGCCCTGGTCTGCGCAGCTTTCCAGAGACCTTGAGCGAGAAATGCCGGCGATCGTTCCCTCTTCTGTGAAGTGGGTTAGTGATTCCTGAGCTGCGAGTGGATTGTAAGGAACAGACGGGCTTTGAAAACGTGGATGGTTTCTCCCCGGCAATTACCGCGAGGACTGGCCCCGAGGAGTCACTGGAGACCTGTGCGGACCCCCTGAACACGGCAGCTCTGTCCGGTGGGGAGGCGAGGAGCCCCGCCCCCACAGAGGCCGGCCAGGAAAGGCCTAGCCCGCCGCCCGCAGGAGACCCGCCTGCAGGAGCACGGGTCTGCGCACACCCAGGCTCCGAGCACAGCGCCCTGTCACCACGCCCCGGACATGGACCAGCCGGCCGCCCTCAGCCCAGCCGCGCTGGCATCGCAGGCCCCTCCCGGAGCTCTTGGGGAGCCCTGAGCAGGACCCCTGTTCCCAGTGGATTTTAGTGGCCTTATCTGAACCGGGGTGGGGGGGGACCGGGCTTTTAGCAATAACGATAACTAAGCGCCAGGCACGCTCCCAGGGCTTTCCACACCACAGTGCAGCCCCTGGACATGAGAGACACGCGTGTTTCAGGGGCCACTGAGAGTCTACAACTTCTGACAATTAAACCGCGACACACCCTGACGGTGAGGTGCGCTGGGAGCCCAGAGGCGGCCAAGATGGGTTTCCTGGAATCAATGAAACAGCATCGCTAGCTCGTCTTGCTCCCCACAGGCTCCAGCAGGACGCGCGGCCCCATTGTCCAGGCGAGAACACCGAGGCACAGAGACGTGAAGGAACGAAGTTACTCCGGCGGCAGAGATGGGACTCGACCCAGGCCGCCTGGGCCGCTGCTGTACTCGCTCCCTCAACGGGTGCCCGACCCTGGGGCAGGGGCCGGGGGCTGAGGGGGTTACGGGGGTGCGGCAAGTTGGTAACCCGGAGCAGGCCGGGAGTCTGGGGGAGGCAACGCGGTCACCCTGCCACCTCCGCGTCCCTCCTCTGTGCTCAGGGCTGTAGCCTTCTGCACAGGAGGGGGGCGGGGGGGGCGGGGGTCCCCTGTGCACAGTTCGGGGTGGCGTCACCCACAGCCAGCCCTTCTCTTGGATTCTTGCAGAGCTGGAAGGCGAAGGCAGCGCCGGCAAATGCCTTTCATCTTCACGCCGACCCCGGCTCTGTGCGGAGGAGGGCGGAGGCCGGTTGGGATGGGGGGATGGGGCTGGGGGTGGGGGTGGGGGGGGGAAGCTGCCGCCGTGTCTCCAAGGGCATCAGCAGGAGCGGGGAGCCCAGGGCCGGGGCTTTCCAGGCCTGGGCCGGGGAGCAGCGGGGCCCTTTAATGTAGGAGCACCCGAGAGCCGAGAGCCGAGAGCCGAGAGCCGAGAGCCCACCGCCTGCCCAGGAAGGTGAAGGGTCTCCCAGCATCCAGCTCACCGTGGCCTCTCTGAAGTCCAGGCCTCGCCGCCAGGGGTGGGGAAGAGGAGAGGCAGGTGGGGTGGGGCGTCTGGGGTGGTGAGGGCCCTCCTGGCGCCGTCCACAGCCTGGAGTCTGTGGAACCCGGGGGGGGGGGGCTGCCGCGTGCCCGCTGGGCCTCCACGGGGCACCCACAGGGTCCCTGCCCTGGCAGCTCTTTCACCCCCATAGCAGGTCACAGCCCGGCTGCCGGGAGCAGAGGCGTGTGTGGGGTGTGGTGCAAGCGGGTGGCAGGCAGCCACAGGGTGGGGGGGGGGTTCCCTCAGGTCCCACTGAGCCGCCCGCTGTCCCACGGCGGCTGGGGGCTCCGAATCGCCCTGTTGCCAAGGCAGCAGCACCCGGTCAGCACGCGGGGAGCCTCGCACACGCCTTTCCCCCGTGAACCCCACGCCGTGTGAGGTGGGTGTGACTGCCGTGTCCGCACCGGGCGGAGATGTCAGCCCCGGGAAGGCGGGCCGTCCGAGCAGAGGCGGATGTGAACCCAGGACGGCCCGGCTCCCACGCCCCCCTTGTCCTTGGGGCCCCTGGACAGCGGCCGGGGGGTCTCTGCAGAGGAGCCGGAGCCCTAGAACATTCCAGGGACAGCTCTTAGGAGGCACGTCTTCATCTTTAAGGGAGAGCTGGTATTTTTTGAGGGCGGCAGACCTCCCAGGGTTGGGTGAGCCAGGCCAGCACCACCTCCCCTCCAAGAAGGGGCCCAGCAGAGGAGGACGAGGCAGGATGGGGGGCTGGAGGGGCCCCGAGTCTGCCCCAGAGCCAGAGGGTTCAGGCGGGATCAGGCTTAGCAGCAGGTGAGATTGCTTACTTCCCAACTGCCTCTTTGAACAGAGAAAAACGGAAATCAATTACGTGCAGAATTGTCAGTCGGAAGAAAGCTGTCGCCCTCGATTTAGAATTTACAAACAGCTCATTAAGCCGCAGCGAGGAGCTGTCATCAGCCTGCTGGCCGGGGTGGGGGGGCCCAGGGAGCAGGGCAGGGGCGCTGGGGTACCCCCGGGCCCCCGCCCCCGGGCCGTCCTCACCAATGCCCATGCCAGGCTGCTCAGAGCTTTTGCGTGATGGGTCGGGGTTGGGGGCACACGCACGAGCATGGTCCTGAGACCCCAGTGACTCCCCTGCAGCCAGGCGGGAGGGGCTAAGACCTGGCCGCGCCCCCGGCACCAGGCCTGCCTGCTCGCTCCCCGGGTGTCCTGTCTCCGGGCCCCTGAGTCCCCGCCTCGAGGCTGCACGAGCCCTTCGCCATGGCTGCAGGGACCCAGCGCCCTGTCTGGGCTTCCTGATCGCACAGCCCTGTTCCCGCGCATCACCCGCGGCCCTGGGCCCGGGGCTCTGAGCCCGGCGCTGCGGGGCGCCGGCGTCCACAGCGGCTCCCGTGTTGTAGGCCTGTCTGAGGGCCTCCGGCTCGTCCCTCTGTCCTGGGTCCGGGTGGAGCATGACGAGGGAAGGCGCATGCTGAGTTCCCCCTGGAGTAAGAGGGCGTGTGGAGGGAGGGGCCTGCGGGTGGGCGGTGGCAGCGTGGCAGGTGGCAAAAGGGCCAGAAGGCACATGACTCTGCCCAGGGAGTGTCACCAGGAGCCTGAGGGTGCTCACAGGGTGGGGAGGAGTCAGTGACATGACTGACCCGGAGGCAGTGTGCCCGGCCTGTGCTCGGGTCCAGGACGTGACAGGGACAAAGCCAGACCAGCCCCTCCTTCCCGGGCAGGATGCTAGGAAGCATCAGGCTTCTGGTGGACATGAACGACAGAGAAAATCCATGGCGGAGCGGGGAGGCTGTGGCTTTGTTACCCACGCTGGTCAGCGGAACAGCCTCAGAAGAGAAGGGGACTCTGAGCTGAGGCCCGAGGGACAAGGAGGAACCTGCCGGCCGAGAGCAAGAACCGAGTCCCTGAGGCAGCGAAGAGCTTGAAGCACTTGAGAGACAAGAGGTCTGTGTGTGGAGGTGAAGGTGGAGGAAGGTCTGTGTGGAGGTGAAGGTGGAGGAAGGTCTGTGTGGAGGTGAAGGTGGAGGAAGGTCTGTGTGGAGGTGAAGGTGGAGGAAGGTCTGTGTGGAGGTGAAGGTGGAGGAAGGTCTGTGTGTTTCCTGTATCCAGAGAGTGTGAGGCCAGGTTAGGCATGATAGCTAGTGGGCAATGGGCAGTGCCAGGCTCTGATCCTTGGGAGAAGGCAAGCCCACAGGAGCCTGCGATCGCCAGTCCTCCCCCGGGGGTCTCCGAGCACAGCCCAGGGACCTGTGCCTGAGCAGAGCTCAGAGGTGAGTGGAGAGACAGCAATTAGCCTTCAGACCAGCAGGTAAGATATCAGAGAGGAGCTCTGCCAAGCAGGGCCCAGAGTTAATGTGGGCTCTGTTATTGGGTCTGCAGCCGGGGGCTGAGCTGTACATTCGCAGAGCAAGACTGTCCAAGACTTTTAAGAAGTGGACTCAATGGGACCGAGAGCAACATCAAAACATGGGCGGGCTGAGCTGAGCTGGGGAGGAGCCGGCTGGGGAACACTGGGAGCCCAGCTTGGCCGGATGGAGTAGCACTTTGTTAATATTCCTGCATCCCACCGAGACCCCAGAGGCCGCGTCTGAGGAACAGGGACCATGTCAGTGGAAGAGTTACACGGGACCCTCCGAACACAGCCTGAGACCGAGCCCCCAAGAGATCTGCAGGGACAACTAAGCTCAGGGGTGCTTCCTGCCCACCGAGGGCCCGGAAACACCCGGCTGTCTTTTTAAAAAAATATATTTTATTGATTTTTTTTACAGAGAGGAAGGGAGAGGGATAGAGACTTAGAAACATTGATGATAGAGAAACATCATCAGCTGCCTCCTGCACACCTCCTACTGGGGATGTGCCTGCAACCAAGGTACCTGCCCTTGACCGGAATCGAACCTGGGACCCTTCAGTCCGTAGGCCTATGCTCTATCCACTGAGCCAAACTAGTTAGGGCCCGCCGGCTGTCTTCATACCCACACAAACCACGTCTACGCCAAGTCTATATGAGTTCAAGGTGACGAGCTCGTCGTGTAAGCGCCTGCGAAAACAGGAAGCGCCCCTTAGAGGACGATGGCAGAATCCAGCGTCTCTGCAGTTGGCCACTCACAATGCCCAGCACACGATCACAAAATCACTAGACACACAAAGACGGGAGCGTGTGACTCACAGTCAAGGAACACAGCCAGCTAATAGCAATTACACTGAAGATGGCTTTGATGTGGGGCTCTGAGGACGAAGGCTTGAAAGCAGCCATTACAGATGTGTGCAGAGGGGACGCCCCTTTAAGTAATTAAAGGGTATGGCATTAGGGGGCGAGCAGACAGAAATCTCAGCAGGAGAATGAAAACTGTTTCCTTCAACAAATGCAAACTCCGCGATTGAAAAGAACGATAAGGGCGATAAAAATGCACAGAGCATTCGAGGTGACAGGGGACACAAAAAGGCAGGGGCCCCGAGAACAGACCAATACAAAAGACCCACATCTAAGAACAGACATGTTTAAAAAATAGTGAACAGGGCAGAGAAAGGGCACCCTTTCCAACAAACAGTGCAAGCCTGCTCTGACCCGGGACCCATTCTGCCCGCCACCCCCCGGACCCCTGCTGAGGCTCTGCTGGGCTCCCCAACTCCCATCGGGGCTCAATGACCCCGACTGAGCTGGCGTGGGCTCGGGGCAGGGCCGCTGAGCCTCGGAGGAGCCGCCTGCGAGGGGCCCGTGGGACAGGGAGCCAGGAGGGCACAGGGCGGTGGGTCCCCTCCCTCCAGATCACCGGGTTGAGAGTAAATGTCCGTCAGTCACTGTCCTCCTCCCTGCTGCCTTGTCCCCTCTCTTCTGCCAGGACCCAGCTGTCCCTCTCAGCGGCTCCCTGGCCACCTCGCCCGCCCCGCTCCAGTCCAACCTCTCTCCCGTGCCGTGCTCTATCTGTGTCTCTCCCATTCTCCATCTCCCACTCATCCTTTCTCTGTCTCCATCTCTCTCTGTCTGAGTGTCCCTCTCCGCCTGGGTGTTTCTGTCGGTGTGTCTCTCCTTGTCTCGCTGTTTTTCTGTCTGCCACGACCCTCCCCCTCCCCTGTGAGTGACAGGGCAGCAGAATGGGGCTAGAATTAGACCAGCAGCTGGGAGGTCAGCTGCCACTCTCTCTCCTCTCCTCCTGGGGCATCTGTTCTGGGAGTGGGCAGATTTTCAGGGCCCTCCAGAGAGGGGGACCCAGTCACTGAAACCCTGAATCGGGCCTGGGTCAGAGTGCTGTGGCCATCAAATCCCAGGCAGGCGGGGTGTCCTGGCTGGGCGGGGCTCCCTGGGGAGGATGCAGTGGGCCACTGGTACCCAGTGTGGGGCAGCCAGGACTCACAGGGGGCGCTCTGGGCTCTGTTCCCGGGGGGGGGGGGGGGTGACCGTCCCCTGGGCTCCACAGCTGCTCAGTCCAGAGCACAGACCCCTGGACCAGCCTGAGGCCTGTGAGCAGGACTGAGTCTCAGGCCCCAGGGAGTGAGTGACGGGGGTGCTGCTGATCCTGGGGCTCCTCACTGTGAAAGGGGCCAAGTCCTTTTGGGGCCTTTTTGGGGAGTTCCTTCAGCCTCGATCTACCCTCTCGTCCTTCCTGGTTCGTCACCTTCCTCGCGCTCTGTGCCCGCGGTCCGCTGCTCTCTGCATTGTTCGATGCGAGCTCGTGAGTGGGAACCTGCGCCCTCTGCTTCTCCCGGACCCCAGCATCGAGAGCCTGGCACATAGTAGGCGCTCAAGAGTGTTTGACTGCAGAGAGAGTAGAAGGGAGGGAGGGAGAGAGAAAAACAGCAAATAAGAAAGACACGTTGATTGGTTGCCTCCAGCACAACACCAACAGTGGCAAGGGATCAACGCCGCTATCCAGATTTAGGAGAAAGGTGGATATGAGACAGGATTACCTACTGATGGGATCACCCGCTCCCTTCCTCCATAAAAGAGGAAGCAGAGGAGACAGACACTGCAGTTTTGAGCAGGCCACAGGCTGTGTGCACTGCAGTCAGGAGTGGGCCAGCAGCACAGCTCAGCAGCCATGGGGGAGCCGGGATCAGTCATGGAGACAAACCAGCCTCTGGGAAAGCTCCAGGGAAACACGGTGCCCCAGACTTTAGCGAAGAAGAGACAACTGGTTTCGGCCATGAGCAAGCGGAGACGTCGGGAACGGGCTGAACTTCCTATGAGGCTGACCAGCTGCATTTTTAAACGTGCAGTCACCAAGGTCACTGCCCATCCTGACAATGTGGTCAGGCGCCGGCGGCAGGAGGAGACCTTGGAGAAGCCGCAGCAGATGAGCGCCTACAGGAGACCGCAGGGGCTCCGGGCCGGCAGCAGTGACGGGGAACTTGTAAATACTTTGGAGGTGACAGATGTGATGGGAACAACTGCACCAGGAAGAGGGCGTGAAACTCTGGGCCGTGCTGGTCCTGGGTCTCTGCACACCAGCCCCCAGCCCAGCGCAGCACAACTGTTACATGGGGTAGAGATGATCCCCGGAGCAGGTCTCTGGGGCCCACAGCTCCTGTGCAGGCAACTGGTCACCCGTGGAGACATCCAGAGACAGAATCTCAGAGTGAGGAAAGCAAGAGAGAGACTGGCTGCGGCTTGGAGGGAAGACAGGCTGGCCAGGGAGGCAGAGCCAGGAGGGAAGAATGTTTGTTTCATGCAAATCTGATTTCATTGAACTTGCTATTATACCTCATTCTAACATAAAATATATCTATGTTTAAAAAAAAAGAGTGTTTGACTGCAGAACGAACAATGACAGATGCGCCCTGGCCGGGGTACTCAGTGGTCAGAGCACTGGCTTGTGCACCGAAGGGTCTTGGGTTCGAATTCCTATCTGGGTTGCAGGTTCAATCCCTGGCCCCAGTTGGGGTGCATGCGGGAGGCAACCAATCGTTGTCTCTTTCTCTCCTCCCCCCTCCCTTCCACTCTTTCTAAAAATCAATGTGAAAAAATACCCTTGTGTGAGGATTAACACACAAAAAGCACAATGACAGATGAGCGAACTCATATGCCTTCCACCGAACGTTTCACGTTCCCCCGCCCCGTCGGCCTGTGCTGGCCCACAGGAAGCCAGGACCAGGGTGCGGGCAGCCTGCAGGCCCCGGAGGGGCGCCCCCTCACACACACGCCCCCCCCCCCGCCCTCCAGACTTAGCTCCCCACGGGGATCGTCAGCAAATGAAACCTTTTGTAGTCACAGCGGCTGTCTGTTCCCGACGCTGCCCAGGGTGTGAAATGCTATCCAGAGGCCAGTTTGACAGGCCGCACAGTGGGACCCCACGCGACACCTCGATGCACCGACTCGTTCATTTGACCCTCGGGTAGGAATGGAGGGTCCCGGCCCGAGGACGCAGCGGCCCTGCCATGGGGCGTGCCTACCCTGGACACAGATGCTCCCAAGAGAGCCAGGGAGCCCCACCTGGGAGGGGCGTGGGGGGTGGACATGGCAGTGGGGGGGGCACGATAGGGAAGGGAGACACCACAGGGGAAGGGCATGGCATGGGGTGCATTGTGGGGGGGGACGTGGGAGGGGAGGGGGAGAGGGACATGGCATGGGGTGCATTGTGGGGGGAGGACGTGGGAGGGGAGGGGGAGGGGGACATGGCATGGGGTGCATTGTGGGGGAGGACGTGGGAGGGGAGGGGGAGAGGGACATGGCATGGGGTGCATTGTGGGGGGGACGTGGGAGGGGAGGGGGAGAGGGACATGGCATGGGGTGCATTGTGGGGGGGGACGTGGGAGGGGAGGGGGAGAGGGACATGGCATGGGGTGCATTGTGGGGGGAGGACGTGGGAGGGGAGGGGGAGGGGGACATGGCATGGGGTGCATTGTGGGGGGGACGTGGGAGGGGAGGGGGAGAGGGACATGGCATGGGGTGCATTGTGGGGGGAGGACGTGGGAGGGGAGGGGGAGGGGGACATGGCATGGGGTGCATTGTGGGGGGGACGTGGGAGGGGAGGGGGAGAGGGACATGGCATGGGGTGCATTGTGGGGGGGGGACGTGGGAGGGGAGGGGGAGAGGGACATGGCATGGGGTGCATTGTGGGGGGAGGACGTGGGAGGGGAGGGGGAGGGGGACATGGCATGGGGTGCATTGTGGGGGGGACGTGGGAGGGGAGGGGGAGAGGGACATGGCATGGGGTGCATTGTGGGGGGAGGACGTGGGAGGGGAGGGGGAGAGGGACATGGCATGGGGTGCATTGTGGGGGGAGGACGTGGGAGGGGAGGGGGAGGGGGACATGGCATGGGGTGATGAAAGGGACAGAGGAGTGTGATAAGGGAGAGGGGACATGGCAGGGAAGGGGGGACATAGGGGAGACATGGGGCACGGTGGGGGAGGGGGACATTGTGGGGGATGGGACACGGTAGGGGAGGGGGCATGGTGTGGGGGGACACTCTGGAGGGAGGGGACACGGTGGGCGGGTGGCTGCTGCAGGTGCAGCGGGGACAGACGGGGTCGCCCCCACCTCACTGGCGTGTCTGCAGCGCAGGGCCGGCTCCCAGGCAGGTGGACGGTCCTGGCTACGGGGCTGGAGCTGAGGTCCTTCCCACTTCCAAGCAGCCCCGGCCTGGAGGCTGCCCTGGGTGGGCTGACACTGTCTCCCGGGGGGCGGGGGGCACCCCAGTGGCTGAGCTGCATCACAGCATCCCGGTGACCTGCCACCCGTTCCCCAGGGGAGGAGCGGGGCGGGGGGAGAGGGGATGGGCAGGTGGCTCAGCCCCTCAAATACGGAGGAGGTGGCCTTGGGCCTGGGAGGCTGCAGAAGGAAGGGGTGTCCCAGGCACGGTGGAGAGCTCCTCCAAGGGGGCGTGGGCAGGACCCCTGGTCCTTGTGTTCATAAGGGGCTGCGCCTGCACCGTGGGGCTGGGCCCGAGGCTCCGTGGGCTGAGGCAGGGTCAGCAAACGCACGCAGTGAGCAAACCTCTCTCCCTGCAGCTGAGTCAGAGCCCAGGAGCAAACACTGACCTCCTACTGTGCGCCCGGCGCCTTCCCCTTCTCATCACAGCGGGCCCAGCGCTAGCTTGACGCGGGGAGAGCGAGGCCCAGCAGGCGGCGGTGTGCGGTGGGGAGGGGCTCCCCTGGGTGCCGAGAGCTTCGGAAGGCGGGAAGCTCATCCCACCAGCTCATCCGTGACCGTCTTGTCTGCGGGGTGACAGTGTTGACAGCGTGCCGGGCCCACAGCGAGGGAGCCGTGGGGTTATCAGGGACAGCGGCGGGGACATGTGCGGCCTGAGGCAGGAAAAGGGACGGGTCGAGGGGTGGCTGTCCAGCCAGGAGGCAGGAGGGGGAGTGAGACGGTGCTGCCATGCGGGCTCCTCACCTCTAGCCCCCAGGCTCCCGTCTAGCAAACGGGCGTGCCCACTGGCCCACTGACCGCAGGTGGTTCAGACGGAAGTCCCTGGTTCAGAGGCTTCGTCCCTGATGCGATTCACGGGGCACCTGCTATGCAATACACGGGGTCCAATGGGGAACCAGGCGGATGGGCCCCGCCTCCTGCGATCTCAGCCCCGCCTGGGAGAAGCACTGGTGGGCGCCACGCTCTTCCCTGTCCCAGCCCCTTCTCTGGTCCCAGCCCCGCTCTCTCTTCTTCCGGAGGAGGAAACCGAGGCAGCTGACTCCCAGGCGTGGCCTGAGTCCGGCCCCGGCCCCACCGGGGGTCATGGAGACCCGGGTCCAGCCCTGCGGCTCAGGTGAGAACCCAGGACCGCGTCCTGTCCTGCCCCCGGCTCTCTCTTCGGGAACATTCCCAGGAATGGGCCAGTCTGAGCCGCTGGAAATCTCAGCCGAGCCTGGTGCCTGGGGAAGGGCCGGGCTCTAAAAATAAACCACGCGCCTCAGCCTGGGGGCGGCGGGCTGAGCAGAAGCGTTGCCTGACGCTGCTCCCGGCAGGCGACGGCTGGCCTGTCCCGGCCTGGGCGCCCCCCTCCTGGGCAGCGGGCCCCTGCGATAGGCGGGTGGCAGGTGGCAGCCAGGAATATTTGATCCCTGGCTCCCGAGGCACCACTCCTCTCTCCTCCCCCGACACACACACGTGTACACACACACACACACACACACACACACACACACGCACACACACGCCCATATACACCACACATGCCCCAACCTGGGACGTGCTCACAGAGCGTGGCCGGCTGCTCCCAAGGCAGGGACGGGGCGACACCTGGGACAGCAGGAGCCCCCCTCCACGGGCTGGACAGTGACAAGCCGCACAGGTAAGGGGGTCTCCTCGTGCCCCAAGGCTTTGCTCCCCAGAGGAGGTGAGACCGTGGTCCTGGGGGCACAAGGGGGCTCAGGTGGGGGGGGGCCTGTGTCGTCCTCAACCCCAGGGAGCCCTGTTGTAGCCGTCAGCTCTCCTTGGTGGCGGGGGGTGGGGTGGGGGGGGACGGACTTTGTCATGGCTGCCCTGCCCCCTCCATGCCCCAGCCCGGGGTCACTTGCCCTTCCCAGCCCCACACTCTCCCCGCCGCTCGCTGCCAGTCCTGTGGGCTCCATGAGAAGCTGCTGGGTTTGGGGGACCTGGTTGCAGAGTTTGGGAGGCGGGAGCTGGGCCTGGCCTTGGCGGGGGTGAGGGTGCAGAAGGGCCTCCCGTCCACCCCAGAGTGGGTGGGGCCGAGGTCCTGCCCGGACAGAGGTGGCAGCGCCTTCTGGGATGGAGCTCCGTCGGGGGAAGCGTCTCGGGAAAGACGGGGAGGAAGCGGGGGCCACACTCCGTGGGCGGGTCCCGGTGATCTGGGTCACACGTCCAGGTTTGCGGACACTGTGTCGGGGGAGGGGCTGCTCAGGGCAGGAGCCGGCCTGGTGGGATCGCGTGAGCTGTGTCCCCTGCTGTGAGGGGGGCTGTCTGCCATGGTGGGTGTCAGTGCCTCCTGGGGGCAGGACAACCCCCGCAGTCTCGGTGGTCGGTGTAACGCCATCGCCTCCTGTCCGCGGGAGATGGGCTGGGGGAGGGGCGCCTGCTGGCTACCTCCCCTCTGTTCATCAGAGGAGGGAGGTAGTGGGGACCTGCGGAGTGGAGTCATGGGGGTGATCCCGGGGGCCTGAGTGTGCCGCAGCTGCGCCAGGCGAGGGGTGGCTGGGGCAGGGCCCGTGGGGAAGGCCCGGTGGGTGGTGGAGAAATGCTGGTGCTGCCAGCGCCTCGGACTAAGCACGTCAGTCCTTTCTGCAAACGCTTCCTAAGGCCCCTCTGTGCCCGACCTCCCGCCGCCTCCCGCCGCCCGCTGGCCCTCGAGGTCCTCGGAATCCCACCGGGGCTGGTGCTCTCAGCCTCCTCCACGCCTGCCCAGAGCCCTGCTCAGGGCTGTCCCCTCCCTGCCCCCCGCCCACCCCACCTCCCCAGTCCTCGCACGCGGCCGGTATCCCAGGACCAGCACTGAGGAACTGCCACCCTCGGGGCTGAAATCCCGACCCAGGCTTGCTCCTGACGCCTCTGCTCCCCAGCTGTGGCCCCTCCAAACCTCAGTCTTCTCACCAATGAAATGGGGTGGTGCTGCCTTCCATTTCAGGCTGTTGGGGGGCAGAGATGGTGGGTAGGAGCGTGACCCAGAACAAGGGGGACCCTCCACACCGCCGTCATTTCTTCTCTGCACTAGACTGTGCCTGGAGGCTCAGTGCTTCCCAGCACAGACCTGGCACACAGTAGGTGTGCAAAGAGTGCTTGGTGGACACACACACACACACACACACACACACACACACACACACACACACGGGCAGGCTGCTCTGGCTTTGACATTCACACCAGCCTGCTGACTGGGACCCTGGGGACGAGGCTCACAGAGCAGCCTCCGCCCCTCCCATCACCTGGGCCTGGGCCTGGTCCTGGTCCTGGTTCTGGCTGACAGGCTGACCGGCTGACCAGCTGACTGGCTGACCGAGGGTTGCTGGTTGGGTCTGGGGCACTCGGTCACCTTCCAGTGGGGAGGGGAGGGCAGAGGGACAGTGCAAAGCCCTAAGTGACAGTACTGCCAGCCCACGTCTGGGAACATCTGTCCCGGACACCTCGGTTCCTGTCCTAAGCCCATGAACAGGCAGCCCCTCCCCAAAGCCTCCGCCGCAGGCCTGTCCCCCAGGCCTCCTCTGACCCCGACAGCCTCTGTGACCATCCGGGGAGGCAGGGGGTGCGGAAGGGGGCGCACCTCGGGAGTCGCCAGCCTGGCCACGAGAGCATCGTAGAAGCCCTGAAAGCCAGGCTGTGCTCCTGTGGCAGGAACCGGGACCCCCTTACCAAGCAGAGACGGAGGGGGTGGGCGGGGTGCCTGGCGAGCGCAGGTGCGCACAGCCACCGTGGAGCTCCGCTGGGAACAGGCAACTCCGTCGAAAGACAGCCCAGCAGACAGTGCCGCTCTGCACAGCACACACAGGGTGTGGCCACGTGGGTTCACAGTGCGCATGGCAGCACACTATTCTTGGGTTATTTATTAATTTTGCTTTATTTTCCATACGAACAACTGTAAACCTCCTTTGCCCACCTGTGCATTGACTTTAACCCAGGAGGGTGATGCATAGCTGAGGTACAGGAGCCCTTACCCACAGGGGGCACCTTCCAAGACGCCCGTGGATGCCTGAGGCAGGGGTAGTCCTGACCCTGTATGTACTATGGTTTTTCCTATACATACGTACCTGTGCTACAGTTTAACTGATAATTTAGGCACAGTAAGAGTTACAACCATCCTATACAATAAAAGGCCAATATGGAAATTGTCCATATGGCATCACAGTAACGATTGTTCAGCAGGCTGCACGCGCATGGAGCACCTCTAGGTTCCCCCCACTCACCCCCGCTCCCGCAGGCAGTGGTGACGCGGAATCAGAGCAGCTCCCTCCCGCCTCCCACGGGCGCCAGCGGCTCACCCCCACCTCCCACAGAAGTGGCGCGGCTCCCTCCTGCCTCCTGTGGAAGCAGCGTGGCTCACTCCTGCTCCCGCGGGCACCAGTGGCTTCGGCGGGCATGTTGCAGCTCCCACCGGCTCCCGCAGAAGCAGCGGGCGGCCTACTGTGCGCAATATCGCACGCTGGGCCACTAGTCCTATGTAATAAATGGCTAATATGCAAATTGTCCCCTCAACCAGGAGTTTGACCAGGAGTTCAACCAGACCCTATGGGCCCCGATTGAGATGGGCCGGCCAGACCCCACCGTGCATGAATTCGCACACCAGGCCTCTAGTAACTAGTAAAATAGAACAATTATAACAATATGATGTAATATCTTTTCACTTCCCGGCTTCTCTCTGGCACATCTCCATTGCCAGCATCACTCTGGTGCTGGGGGCCATCACTAAATAGAATGGGGGGACCTGAACGCCAGCACTGCGATGCCGCCACAGTCGAACTGATAACCGAGGCGGCTGCTCAGCGACTGAGGGGCGGGCAGCGTCCACAGAGTGGACACGCTGGACAAAGGGATGCGTCACGGCGCAGGTGGGCCTGAGCGGGACCGCGTGATTTCATCACATTACTCAGAGCGGTGTGCAATTTAAAACTTATGAATTGTTTATTTCTGGAATTTTCCATTTAATATTTTCGGCCTGTGGCTGACCGCAGGAGACTGAAGCTGAGGAAAGGGAAACCGCCAACAGGGAGACGACTGTAGAGGTTGTCCTGGAAGCCCAGCACCTGCGACAGGCCAACAAACCCCAGCCTCCAGCACCAACGCTGTGCTGGGAGCACCACCCTCGGCCCTGGCGTCCAACACCCAGAGGCCCTTCTCCCTGGCCGGTCCTCCGGGGCCTCTCAACACTTCCCTTGGGTGCTCTGTGGGCCTATCATTTAGGCATTTCATCCAGATTAACCTCCCAGGTCAGAGGGTGGCATCTGTCCTGGGCTTTCTCCCTCCTGCTCCAGGCACATCTCTGCTGTATTGGTCAGCTCTAGCTGCAACAATGCTCCGTAACAAACAGTCCCCAAACGTCAGTGGCTCGTAGCAGCAAACCTATTGTTCTTGCTGCTGGGCCTGGGGTTTGGCTGATGTGGTTTGGCTCTGGCTGGGCTGAGTCGTGCAGCTGCCCTTGGCGGTAATCCTTCTGGGTCTGCTCCGTCGTCTCATTCTGGGGCCCGTTCTCCTCTGGTTGTGGCAGAAGAGGCCACAACACGCTGCTGCGGCACCTTAACGGTCTGAGCTCACATCACCCTGCCCTCATCTCTCTTCCAAGCCCCGAGTCAGGAAGGTGAGGGCATAACTCCACCTGCTCTCCTGGGGCGCTGCAAGGGCACAGGCTGGAGGGAGGGCAGAGAATGGGGGCAAGAAGCCCCGCCTTCCACATGCATAGGTGCCTCCCTGTGCTCCCTGGTTTATTCACATGTGGCCCCCTCCAGCCTGGGGGCTCCATGAGGGTGGCAGTGCCTAATTCTCCCTGGACCACATGGTCCTGGTGATGTAAATATCAGAGGTAACATCAAGTTCAGGGCCAAGAGGGGAAGTCCGTGCCCAGGTAATGGCATTCCTTCCAGCTCAGGGGGGGCAGTGAGAGAATGATCAGAGACCAAGGGGTGGTGGCTCCATAAAGGAGCTCAGCAGGCAGAGGAGGGAGCAGAAGGCACTGCCCAGGCAAAGGCCTGGGAGCAGGAGGGCAGGAGCCACGGTAGCCTGGCTGGCCCTGCTGCCTCTTGCTGAGCAAACTGCCCGCCTCTCTGGGCCTGGGCACTGCAGAGGGTGCAGCCCCGGGCTGTTCAAAGGCAAGTCCCTGCCTGTGAGTCCCTCTCCCGGAGCCCCTCCCCCCGGCCCCCCTCCCTCCCGAACCAGCTCTAAATTAAGTGGTAACTGGGAACCTCTGATCTCATTACGTGAATTACAATTGTCCTGCTCTTTAATCATGTCTGGTGGCAGAGCTCCGGGAGGCTCTGGAGAACTCCCCAGCCGCAGGGCGAAGAGGCCGGGGGCTGACAGGTCACTCACAGACTCTTGTTCACATTAATCCGAAAAGTAAAGAGGACACAGCACAAGTGCCCTTAAGCTACGAAGGCATTTAAATGCCAGAAATTCGAAACACCTACATGACCGGTTATTTTTCCTCGTTAAATAATCTCTTGTCTCCCAAGATTTCAAACTCCTGGGCAGAGAGGACGTATAAGGAAATGAATCCTATACAAGAGGCATCTGTGGGAGGTGTTGACCCCCCCACCCCCCACTATACACATACACCCCTAGGCTGGGCACACCAGGAGACAGAAAGGCTGGATTTAAGAACAGGCTCCAATGTGTCTCAGCGCATCTCTTAGCCCCCGGAGCCTCTGTTTGTCCATCTGTAAAATGGGTGGATGGTCCCTGCTCTGGCCAATCCTCCAGGAGGCGTGGAGCTGAAAATGGTGTGAAAACCCACGGAGAGGCGCCAGCCTTGTGCACAGGGGAGCCCAGAGCGATGCAGGGCCCCGGAGGGAAATGCTGGGGAGGTGACCTGGTGAGCACAGATGTCACCTGCAGAGAGAGGCCCACCTGCTCTTCCTGACCCACAAACAGTCCGGAGTGAGGTCTGTGAGGCCACAGCACCCCCAGCCATCAGGGGACCCGTGGGAGCCGCATTCGCCGGGACCCCCTGCCACTGTCCTCCGACAGTCCCCGGCCACTTCGCCGTCCTCTCCGGCTCAGAAAGGAGAGATCTGAGTGCGTTTTGAAACAAGAAGTCATTGAACAGAGGAGGAATGATGTGAAAGCCAGTTTAGGAAACACGCTCACTAGCAGTCACCCCCCGACTCGCGGTGGGAGCCACTGTCCGTTCACACATCCGTGTCCTTGTCCTGCCGCAGAGGGGCCAGCGCTGAGAGCCGAGGGCCCAGGCGACCCCAGCCCTGCCCCTTGTCAGCATGAGCCCGGAGTGAGTCCCTCTGCTGCAGTGTGCCTCAGTTTCCCAGGCTGTAAATGGGGATCTCACTGTCCCGTGAGGACAGAGTGAGTGGATGAGCCAGCACCCGGCACACGGCCTGGCACCGGGCGGCTTTGGGCGAAGGCCAGCTGTTCCCCAGGCACCTGTCCATCCTGCGTGACTTGGGCAGGCACGGAGGGCAACCTGGAGGGGACCGTGGCCATGAAACTTGGAGCTTCCTTTTGCTGTTTATTTTTAAATAGATTTTTATTGATTTCAGAGAGGAAGGGAGAGGGAGAGGGAGATAGAAACATCAGTGATGAGAGAGATTCATTGATCAGCTGCCTCCTGCCCACCCCTTACGGGGGATGGAGCCCACAACCCGGGCATGTGCCCTGACTGGGAATCAAACTGTGACCTCCTGGTTTATAGGTTCAGGCTCAACCACTGAGCCACGCCGGCTGGGCTTTTGCTGGGTTTCAAATGAAATTTTTTCTAAGGGCTACTGTTTGCAGGAGGTGGGAGTAGAATGAGGGAGCGGGCCATCCTGGCCTCTTGCCTGCTCCTCCCAGAGGCCCCCCGCCCCAGGAGCTCTCCCGCTCACTGGGGCGGGGGTGGGGGGGGATGACACAGCTTGACAAGGCCCTGCAGGGCCCATCTCCTCTAGAAACCCACCTGCACCTGGAGGCAGCCAGGCCTGCAGCCAATCCCAGGCCTGGTCGTGTGCACAGCTGAGAAGGGGCGGGCGGGGCTGCCTTCCTCCTTCCAGCAGCTTCCCTCCGCCTGCCCCGCCGGCTCCCACGGGGCGAGCGGACAGCGATGGATTGCGGGAGCCCAGCCTGGCGGTCAGCAGACTAAAGGGTTCATTTGCCTGCGAGCATCACAGCCAAGAAGACGGGAACAGGAGTTGGCAGCAAAGTAAGTGAGGGTTTATTTTTAGAACGTGGCCCAGGCCGGAGACACAGGGGAGCTAGTGCCCAGAGACCTGGCTCCCGCGGCCGCCAGGGGACGGTCCACAGGGAAATCGTTAATGTGTGACTGAGGGAGTCAGGGCCGTGGCAGGGCCGTGGTCCCTCGGGTTGGTCAGGGCGCTAGTCATCGCAGCGGGTCCTGAGCAGCCGTGGCGTCGCGCACCTTGTGTGGCTGCTTGTCTGGGCCCGGGGCTGAACGCGGCTGCGGCCTAGAGGTTACCTCTGGTTTGGCTGAAACTCCGCCTCTGGCGTCAGCGGACCGGGTCCGTCCCTAAGAGTATGTGACGGGGAGCAGAACCTCATGGTTCAACGCTTAAGGGCGTGGCTGCAGGGAGGAGGGGCGGTGAGCCAGGCGCTGGCCGGGCCAGGGTGGTCCAAACGCACAGAAAGGAGGAAAGGTCACGTGGAAGAAATGAAGTTTCCTGCTGGCCGGGCTGCTCAGTGGTTACAGTGTTGGCCCGAGGAGTGGAGGGTCGCAGGTTCGGTTCCGGTCAAGGGCACGTACCTCGGTTGTAGGCTCGATCCCCAGCCCTGGTCAGGGTGCGCCCGAGAGGCAACCAATCGATGCGTCTCCCTCACATAGATGTTTCTCTCTTGCGCCCCCTCCCTTGCACTCTCCCTACAAATCAGTGGAAGAAATGGCCTCGGCTGGGGATTAATCACCAAAATAATAAACAAGTGAGGTTTCTCCTCGTTACTGTGGGGCCACACCTCGGTCTCCCGGGAGCCGCCCCAGGTCCCCTCCAAGCCCAGGGGCCCCTCAGGGCCCGGCCCTCTCAGCCTCTGTGTCCCATCCCTCCGACGCTCATCTGCCTCTTCCCCTCCAGGCCCTGCCTCCCCCTCCTCTCTCTCAGCCTTGAGTGGCCCCGAGATAAAGCTCAAGTGTCCTCTTCTGCGATTTAAACGCCCCGTGTCTTCCACGCTTAGTTTAAGATGCGGTGAGCGGGGCATGTCCTCGCTCTTGCTCAGGAACATCCAACAAAGGCCGCCGAATGGAGCTAATTGGTTCTCCTCTCCCGCTGTCCTCTCCCCGAGGCCGGGTTCTCCCGTCACGCCCGCTAATCCCATCGCCTGGGCAGCGGGAGGCACTTAATTTAATGCTGGGAACCTGTAATTCAGGGTCCCTGAGGCTGGGGCTGGGGCTGGGGGGGGGGGGGGGCGGTGGGCGGCAGCAGTGGACCAGCCTGAGCCCCGTCCCCACCCCACCCCTGAGCTCCCTTGGGATCTTGTGACTCCAGATGAGGGCAGTGGGGCCACAGCTGGAAGGAGCTCTCCTCTGCCCACACATATCCCCTCCGCACCGTTAGGTGGGACACTGGCTTCAAGGGCAAGGGAACAAGGTCAAAGCCACCTGTGAGGTGCAGCCAAGCTGGGATGGACCCCTGCACAGAGGACTGGAGGTGGCCGGAGGCATGAGGCCTGGACACGGGCAGGCCCAGGCCCGGGCCCCCTGGCCACAGTGGCCGTGGCCAAGCCACCGATGCCTTAGCTGTACTCGGGGGTGACGCCACGCCTGGCGCAGAGGCAGGCTCCGCTGGTACCGCGAGGTCGTCCGCTGGGGCGGCAGACTCAAGGCGACACGGGCGGGTGTCGGCTCCCATAGCTCCCCGGTGCCCCAAGGTCTTTGCACATGCTGTTCCCTCTGCCACGAACACCCTTCCCTCCTCCCACCTGTCTATCACTCAAGGCCACTTCCATGCCTCTGCTCTCCCCCCTCCCCTGGCCCCGCGCCTCGGTTCCTGCTGTGCCCCGGGTTTGGCGGGTGCCCGTCTCCTCGGTGAATATCTATTCCCCATTGAAACACCACCTCCTCCGGGAAGCCCTCCTGCCCTCCCCCCTCTCCCCACGGACCTGCACACTTTCAGGAAGGCAGAGGGACAGGGCCCCTGAGGACACATGTCTGTCTCTGCCCCGAGACAGGCCTGCTGGAGGGGGCCATGCTGTGGGCCAGCTTCCCGCCTCGCCCACTGGAGACGGCTGACCCCGCGGGCCGCCCTTGCTCAAGCCCCCGGGGAGAGTGTGGCCGGGAGCAGCCGGTCCTGTGTGTCTGAGGCAGAATCGGGGAGAGGAGTTGAGAGAGAGAGGACAGGAGTGGGCGCGGCGTGGGGGGTGGTGGGGGGGGTGGAGAGCCTGCTCACGGCTCAGCCCCTGGGCTGCCCTTGTAGGAGGCTCTGATGGAGGCAGGTGGAGAGGAAGCTGTACCCCCCCGCGCCCCCCCCCCCCCCCCCCCGCTGAGGAGTGCGGGAGACAGTGAGCTGGGAGTGGGGGAAGGACAGACAGGAGCTGTGGGCGACGGGGAGAAGGATTTGGGGTAGAATGTGACTCTCTGCAGAGACTGGCCTCGCGGATTATAGATTCGTTTGGGTCACATTACGTTGTTAAAACCAGGAATTCTGCCCTGGCCAGTGTGGCTCAGTTGGTTGGGCATCTGTCCCGTGTGCTGGGAGGTCACGGCTCAGTTCCTGGTCAGGGCATATGCTGGGGTGTGGGCTCGGTCCCCAGGAGGGGGCGTGCAGGAGGCAGCAGATCAGTGTTTCTCTCTCCCTCTCCCTTCAAAACTCAATAAAAACATTAAAAAAAAAACCCCACATACAATCAGGAATTCTGCTTCTCGGAGGCACCCCAGCCTTCACTGTACCCCTAAAGGTCATTCTTTGGGTTGCCGTGCACGCTCCCCCAGGCCTGGCCGGCTGACTGCGTGTTGAGTCCCCCCCCCCCCCCCGCAGCCTCCTGGGAGGAGCAGAGGTTGAAAGCCCCCCTCCCGCCTCCTGGGGCCCAGGCCCTCTCACAGCCACACTCAGGTTTGTCCTCCAAGCGCCACTCCCACGCTGTGATCTCCCGGGCTCCTCACTTAAAGGGGCCACAGCTCCCCGAGGATCCCGCACCCGCCTGCCAATCAGCCCTGCGGAGGCGGCCAGAACTGCGGAGATGAGAGGCCCGAGGACAATGAAGGCGCGTTGTGTGTCCTCGTTCAAGCAGCCTGTTAGGAGCAGAGCCGGGCGTCCTCCGGCTGCAGCCGGGACAGCTGCTTCCCGGGACCTGCGCCCCAGAGCCGGGGCACGGGGCGGGCAGGGCTGAGGGGCACGGGTCATCAGTGCGTTTACGGCCGCTCTGAGGGGTGTGGGGGCTGGCACCCCGGCTCCAGCACTTGGTGGCTGTGTGGCCTCAGGCGGGTGACTCAAGCTCTCTGAGCTTCAAGGCCTCCTCTGTGACGGCATGGATGACAGCGAGGGAAGGGCCTGGTGCCCAGTGAGGCTCAGAGGACAGGAGGTGGCTGTCCGGCCTGGCCCCGCGGGAAAGGACAGCAACCTCACAGTTCAGACCAGTGACGGCGAACCTTTTGAGCTCGGCGTGTCAGCATTTTGAAAAACCCTAACTTAACTCTGGTGCCGTGTCACATAGAGAAATTTTTTGATATTTGCAACCATAGTAAAACAAAGACTTATATTTGTGATATTTATTTTATATATTTAAATGCCATTTAACAAAGAAAAATCAACCCAAAAAATGAATTCGCGTGTCACCTTTGACACGTGTGTCATAGGTTCGCCATCACTGGTGTAGACGGAGGGCGAGGAGCACCCCCGCTGAGGAGGTGACGTGTGAGCTGGGACCTGCCGGGGTTGGCCAGGCAACAGCATCCCGGGGAGAGGGAACAGCAGATGCGAAAACCCGGGTAGGAGTGAGGTTGGCGGGTCCCTAGGACCTGGAGGGAGTCCTGGAGGCCGGGGGCAGTCCCACGTGGCCCTGGGTCACCCAAGCTCATTGGCTCCCAGGACTCAGATGTGCGCGTCTCATAGCACCGGGAAGCCCATCTTCCATGTTACCCCCATTTCACAGGTGAGGAGACTGAGGCTCAGAGAGACAGTGAGTCGCCAGAGGCCGCGGGCGCAGGCCTCGGTCTGCCCAGTGCATTCCCGCCCGAGGCTCGGCCTCCGTGGCGTTTCCGTGTGGAGCTGGCGAGAGGCCTGCTGTCTGCCCTCGGACGTGGGGAAGCCCTTAGGCAGGGATGGGCCCGAGGGCACCCGGCTGCCCCAGCTCAGCGGCCGTGGACCCTCCCCGCCTCGGAGGGCACGGAGCTGAGTCTTTCCTCCAGGAGCCGGGCAGCCGGAGACCAGGAGGCCCATTTCTGTGCTGCTCTGGGAGGCCCTGCCTCGCGGTCAACAGGCTTCTGTTCTGATGATTTCCTCATGCGTTTATAACGCAACTGAATTTCAAACTCTGGGGACGCTCTGGGTGCGGCCAGCCCAGGATGGTGCCTCCTCACAGGAGCAGGGCCCCGCCTCTGCCCCACCCACTGCTGGTGCGTCCCCTGGAGAGGCCAGGATTCGGGGACTCTCAGGGCCCCCCCCCCCCCCGCAAGAGGTGGGGAGACAGGGCAGGAGTTGGGCGGCCTGGGTTCAAACCCCAGTTCCGTTGCTCACCACCTCTCCAACTCTGGGTGAGCTAACGCACCGCCCTGACCTTCAGCCGCCTCATCTCTAACACGGGCAACGTGACGCAGGTTCGAGTGAGGAGGAAAGAAAAGAACCGGCGCTCGGGGTTCGGCGCGGCCTGGCAGAGGAGCTGTGCGCTGCTGTGGTGACCGTATTCTCAATTCCGCGAGCAGCGCTGGACTTACCGCCATCAGAGGGCCCTCGGCCCAGGGCCAAGCCCCTCTCCAGCTGCCCACTGCCCACCCCTTCCTCCATGACCTCAGTCCTCCTCGAGGGACCCCACACCCCTTGTCCTGTCCAGCCTCTACGTGTTGCACTTGCTGTTGCCTCTGTCCCTCTCCCCTGCTTCTCACCCCTCACCAACTTCCAGGACTGGGGGCTCCTCATTTTCCTCCTCAGCTTCGGCACCACCTCCAGGAGGGCCTCCCTGACCACCCCCTCGCTTCTCTGCTCAGCAACCACGATGACCCCCATGACTCCTGTCTCTTCCTTAAGCTGGAGTCTGGCTCTGCACGAGGGCCTGGCACTTCTTCCTACTCTCTCCATACCCCTCCCTGCCCCCTTTTGAACTTAACCGGTCACATGCACATGCTTATGTAGGATGCTCATGCACATCTCAGAAACGTGCAAAGGGAGGAGTAAAAGCCAGCTCAGCTCCTGGCCCCCCACCCTCTCCCGTGAGCGATGCTGCTCTCCGGCTGCTCTGGGTTTTGCTTTCAGTTCTGCGTTCCCTTTATAACTTTAAATAATACACTTCTGCCTCCTATTCATCGCCGCCACACAATGTCTGCCGGCTCCGCTCTGAACCATGGGGGCCCTGCTCGCCCACACACAGCCCCTCTCCTGCGCCCCCTCCCCCGCCTCCGTCGGTATTTCCTTCTCAGTGAGGCTCCCACTGACCCGAGATAACTCAGAGACCACTTGCTGTCCGCTCCCCACCCCCCCGCAGCCAAGGGAGCTCCCCCCACCACCTCACGGCACCTCGAGTCACGTCCAGACCCTGTTGTGGCTCCGGAGCTCGCTGGCCTGGCCCCGGGCTCTGGAACTCACCTCCAGCCAGCCTCCCTGGCCCTCTCTCAGTCCCCCAAGCCCGCCCCCGCCCCCTTCCCCTGGACAGGAAGTCTGTTCCCTGCTGGCTCCTTGCCACTCACTCCGAGCCCTGAAGTCCCTCCCCGCAGGGCTCCCTGTCCATTCTGAGGTCCCTCCCGGACGCTCTCCACCCAGTGGCTTCCAAGTTCCTGGCCGCGCTGGCTGCTCCTCCGCTCCGTTGGTAGTTTCTTCTCTGACCTTCCCAGGGGAGAGTAACCCACACGCTCCTGGCCGTGGCCGTGGCCCAGCGCGATGGCCTTCAGGGGGCGTGGGGCAGAGAGAGCCGGAGCAGTGTCCATCCCAGGGTCTCCGTCCGCCGACTCGGGCCAGCACCAAGGGGGACGCCCAGGGTCCTCCCTCCTCCCCTCTGCTCCTCCGATGGGCCTGCCCCACTGTGCGCCCGGGGTAGCCACGTTCCAGGCGGAACAGCCAGTAATCGTTCGCTGCAGCTCCGTCCAGGGACCAAGCCCACGGGCTGGAAATTAACCAGAGGGACACGTGACGTTAGCGTCGTCCAAATATTACTCCCCCAGGAGCCTGGGAGTGGGATTGAACCTGCTGCCTGGGAGTGCGGTGCCCGGGGAGGGGCCGGCCTAGTGGTGAGTTCCAGGACACTGGTGGCAGCGCTGCCACAGCCAGAGCCCCCGTCAGCCTCCAGCTCCCTCAGTGGCAAAAGCCTGAGTAACAGGCCGCATTAGACTACGTGTGCCTGAGACCCTCTGAGGGAAGAGGGGGCCCCCGCCCTGCTTTCCAGGGAACAGGAGAGGAAAGAGAAGGGCTGTTAGGCTGTGGCTGAGGCCGACTCCCGACCTCTGTGACCTCAGGAAGCCACTGGCCCCCTCTGAGGCTCTTCCCACCTACAGCTCCTGCGGCAGGAGCTGCGAGCAGACAGGTGATGAATGACGGGGCTGGCGGCTGCAGGAGGGCTCATCATTCCTCATCCATATGGATTCCTGCCGGGAGGGGCCGCGGCTCCGGGACCAGGCCGTCAGCTGTCAGGCTGATCAGTTGACTTGATGAATGTGCATTCCACTCAGCATCACTGGCGGAGGGGCCTGGGGCTGGAGTGATTGCAATCAAGGCTGAGCAGAGCTGATGGTATTAATGAGAGTCATTGCCCTCCAGGCAACTGGTCCAGGCAGAGGGAGGGATTGGCGGCTTGAATCCCTCCTCCCACCGCTCTGGTTGCAATCAAGAGCAATTTCACGTGGCGAGGGGAGCTCTGCGCGGCCCTCATCCCGGGGCCTCCCCGCGGCCGGCAGGCAGAGGCCGCCACCTTCCTGGGGCGCTGCCCCTGCATCTCCCGTGGCCTGTCCGTCTCGGAGGGCTGATCGGGCTCTCCGATCAAAGGCACCTGCTGGACGCCGGGGCCAACTTACCAAGACCCACACCTGCGAGTGACCGCCTGCTGCTGAAAGTTCTCCCCGGCCCCCCCAAAACCCACGCTCTGTGAGGGCCTCTCCCATCTGCTCCCTCACCCCGACCTCTCAGCCTGCTCCCCGAATTCCACCCTGGGCCCTGGCCTCACCCCCCACCCCCAGGACTCCCTTCATCCTCCAGGCCTTTGTCAGTGCTACCCCTCCCCCAGGACCCCTCCCCTCCTCTCCCCTGATCACCCCCTACTTACCTCTCAGCACTCACCTCCGCAGGTTTCCGTGGGACGCACCGCCCAGTCCCCAGCCACCCCGGGACATGAGCTCCCTTGGCCACCTGCACCCCCTCTCCCCGCCCTCCCCAGCTGTACCTAATCTTTTACCCTCGTCTGTGCGTGTGCCTATCTCCCCTGGACGGTCACCAGCTCCCCAAGAAAGTGCCAGGCTCACTCACTCCTGGGCCCAGGTCTGGCACAAAGTAGTGAACTTTGCTGTGCAGGTCACAGCCTGCTCTGAGGAGCTCCCCTGGCCTGGCCACAGACACTGTCCCAGAGCTGTCACATGAGGTCGGGGGAGGCGGGGGATGGGGTGGGGGGGGGAATGACAACCATGGTGCTACTGCGTGTGCTCCATGTCCTGACCTCTCAAAGCTGTAGCAGCTCTGAGCTTCGCCTGCCTCTCATCCTCTTGCCTCCCACCCAGGACCACCCCAAGGGGAACAGGGAAGAACATTCCAGATAGAGGGAAGGGCATGTGCAAAGGCCTGAGTCAAGAAGGAGGTGGACAAGCCTGCAGAGGGCTGCGAATGCCAGGCCAGGGGCAGGCCAAGGCCATAGAGGGTTGGGACATGCTCAGAGCTGAGGTAGAAGCTTCCAGGTGCCATGTCAGATGACACCCCTCAATGCAGCCCTCTGGGCCTGGGCCTGTGCTGGGTGCTGGGGACCCAGAGATGGGCCCTGACTTCGAGGGGCTCATCCCCTGCACAGAGGCAGGAGCAACCGTGTGGAAGCTCCGGGCCACTCTGGGTAATCAGGGAGGGCTTCCTGGAAGAGGGCTCCCTGAGCGGAGCCTTGTACACCAGCCAGGCCGGGAATGAGGTAGCCAGGCCGGGAACGAGACATCGCCAGGTGTGCATACAGTGAGGCTGAGCCACGAGGGAGTTAGGGGGTGGGGTGTGCAGGAGGAGACGCGGTCGCAATGGCTGGCATGGTGCCAGGTGCCAGGCTGCGCTCCCCCTCTGTGATCTCATTATTCTCTCAGCCCCGCCCACCGCGGTGCTTTTACACCATTTACAGATGAGGACTCGGGGTTCCGGGAGGTTAGGTGCCTGCTGGGAAGTGGTGGAGGGATTCCGGCCGAGGCTGCCCCACGGGGCCTCGCACTCAGACTTGGAGTCGCCAGCGGGCGCTGGCTGAGGGCACTGGGGAGCCATTGGAGATGTGAGGCAGAAGAAAGTCAAGGTCAGACTGAGACTGTTAAAGGCTACTCTGGGGGCGATGGATGAGCCGGAGAGAGCTGATCCAGGTGTGGCAGAGACGTCAGGAGCGTCACCCTCTCCCATTGGGAGTGCCACCGGCTCACCTGGCTGCCTGTACGCACAGCCCCCCCCCCCAAACCCCCAGGCAGGCCAGGGCAGGAGGGGAGGGCTGGCCCCGCCCAGCAGTACAGACCCCTGTGATGAGGTGATTATGTCTTGAGCTTTGCTTTAAAAACCTTAATGGATTTTCCCACTCCATAAAGCCGCCCGGGCCTAGGGATGATAACTGAGACGGGGAGCAGGACTAATGCGCTGAGGGGTGAGCTCCCCACCCAGCCCCGCTGCTTTGCTGCCAGCCCCAGAGGGTGCAGTGTGAGGCCGACGCCGCTGTCGCCACCCTCCACGCGTGTGACAGGAGCCCTAGCCGGGGTCCCTTCATGCCAGCGCTGTGCTCAGGCTCTGCCCAGAACGCAGTCCCTGGCAGCCCTCACCGTCCATTCTCAGGTGGAGACACCGGGGCACAGGTGCCTGCATCCAGCTCTGAGGCTTGCACACCCCTGGGGACGGGGTGCTCACCACCACCCCTCAAGTTCTTCCTGTGATCCAGCCTCCCGCTCACCGGTCCAAGGGGCGGGAAGAAGGGACGTTCTGGGGCCACCTGGCGATGGGACTCCTCTGGCCTGGAGCCCCATCTCTTTCTAGCCCCCCACAATCCTTCTTGCTGGGAGGCCACTTTAATAATAGTAACACAGCCCGGCCAGCGTGGCTCAGGGCTTGAGCGTCGACCTATGAACCAGGAGGTCACAGTTCGATTCCCAGTCAGGGCACAGGCCCAGGTTGCGGACTCGAGCCCCAGTGTGGGGCATGCAGGAGGCAGCCAATCCATGATTCTCTCTCATCATGGATATTTCTATCTCTCTCTCCCTCTCCCTCCCTCTCCGAAATCAATAAAAAAATAAAGTAATAGTAACAATACCACAGTAATAAAGCAGCTAACACAGGTGCAGTGTTTGCAGGAGGCAGGCCCTGTTTTACGCGCCCGCTCGCCATTCTGTACAGAGGCCGCTGTGGTGACGCCACGTTACCGCTGAGGACACTGGGACCCAGAGGCCACGCAGCTTCTCAGGTGTGGGAACGGGGAGTCTGTGGGCACTCGTGGCCATGAAGCCACAGGGCCTCCTGGTCACCGAGGGGACCTCTGACACTGGAGAGTGTCCCCACAGCACGGCGCCTGCTCCGGGGCCATCAGCCAGTGGGCACCCCGGTTCCAACGCCGTCCTCTGCACAGCGGCCCCCCCTCGGTTCCTGTTGCAGGACAGCCGTTTACTAAGAAGGGCCGGAGGCTCCATGCAGGGCTGCGTGATGCTGGGAACCTCTGTCCCCCAAGAATTTATGGAGCTGAGAAGGTCCTGCTCTGCTCCCTGGAGTCTGGGGTACAGAGGACTCAGGTCCCAAACTTGGTCCTAACCAACCCCTCGTGTGTGACTTGGGCAGAGGCCTTCCAGGCCACAGCCCCCCCAGCCCCGCCGGCCTGTTTTCTGTGCACCTACTATGTGCTGGGCGCCAGGAGCAGACTTCTGCCATCCTGGTCGATCCTGCGTGAGTGGGGGCCGTGCCCACGTCGTGAAGAGGAAGCTGAGACCCA
This sequence comes from Myotis daubentonii, assembly GCF_963259705.1. Lineage (NCBI taxonomy): Eukaryota > Metazoa > Chordata > Mammalia > Chiroptera > Vespertilionidae > Myotis > Myotis daubentonii. The sequence goes on from NC_081841.1 coordinate 2,862,872, forward strand.
GCCCTCTAGTCACTGACTCCAGCTCCCCTCTGGGCTGGGGTCTGGGGTGAAGCCGCCCCGCTCCACACCCACAGCTACTCTTGTACCCCAGGCTCCGTGTGCGTCCCTCCCGGCTCCTGTGTGACCCGGGGGTGCACGGAAGGACACAGGATTGTTGGGAGCCCACATCTGGCTCCGCCTCCCGGCAGGACTGGGCCCGGGCGGGTGAAGGAGAGCGCACCCCGTGTGCTGAGAGGGATGTTTACTTTGCCTCTTGGAGCATTTGCCGAGCTTCCGCCTACGGCGCAGGGGTGATTCTCCCACCAGCACGCCAGGCCGTGTTAGCCCCGGCCCTCCTTCTGGCCGCCCAGTGTTGTGTGGACGCAGACAACATCTGGGCTGTGCAATCCAGCTGCAGGGGCTGCAGAAGCCACAGGCTGCCAGGAGGAGAGACAGCAGCCGCCCCGGAGTTCCCCTTTGTCGGAGCACAGCCCTGCTCGAGTGCCCCCGCCCCCCCAATCACTCCTGGGGTCTCTTCTCTGGCCGGGGCCAGTGTCTGTTACTAGAAACACAGACTATAGAGTTGGCCCCACGTGACTTTGGGCAAAGGGCTTCATTTCTCTGAGCCTCAGCTTACTCATCTGTAAAATGGGGTAGTAACAAGAGTTTTGCAGTAGCACCGAGCGTTCAGAGAGAGAGTGCTCGCGACCCTCAGGTGTGCTCATCCTGTTGTATCGCAAAGCCGCGAGCTGGACAAGATGCCTGAGCCAATTAGTTAGGAGTCATCTTTTTTTTTTAAAAAACATATTTTATTGATTTTTTACAGAGAGGAAGGGAGAGAGATAGTTAGAAACATCGATGAGAGAGAAACATCGATCACCTGCCTCCTGCACATCTCCTACTGGAGATGTGCCTGCAACCCAGGTACATGCCCTTGACCGGAATCGAACCTGGGACCTTCCAGTCCCCAGGCCGACGCTCTATCCACTGAGCCAAACCGGTTTTGACTAGGAGTCATCTTTATTGCGCGCAGGTTCAGAGCAGATTACCTCTGTCAAATTCTGAGCACCACATACAGGAAGTCTCTTGTATTTATACTTTTCGAGCCTCTTTGTTTGCAGATATTACAAAGGGCTCTGTGTGAGTTATTGTTACAGACAGTTGTAGCCTCGAATACATAATGAGTCTGGCATAAGAATATGGGAATTGTTATCAGTATTAGTCTATTACATTGGATGGCCAGCTTGCAAGGTCAGACAGTTAAGTTTATTTTTTTCTATTATTTGAACTAAAAACAAAGTCATTTTACAGAATAACAGGCTGTCTTAAAGTGACAGAGTTTATAATGACAGAGCTTACAGAACAAGGGATTATCTAACAATAGCAGAGAATTCCAAACAGCAGTTTTCCATACAAGATGGAGGTTACTATGCTTCAATCCCACCCGCACCTGCCCCCACACCTGTGCTTCCGGAGGGAGCCCGTTTTCTTCCCGTGGCCACGATGCCCCCCTCCGTGAGGCTGCCACCTTTCGTGCCCTCACAGGCCTCCTCGCCGCTGCACCCGCGCTCACGTGAATGTCTGTGTTTGCCTGCTGGTAAGTCTCACAGCCAGGACTGACTGTGAGTTCCCGCTTGGCTCTTGTTTTTTGAGGTTGTTTTGAATATTATAGATCCCTTTCATTTCCACATCAATATTAGGGTCGGCTTATCCATTTACACACACACACACATGCACGCATACACGCACATATACACACATGTGCGCACACACACACATGCACACACGCACGCACACACGCGCAGGCCTGCTGGGGTTCAGCCCGGGAGAGCGTTCGATGTGCAGGTCGATTTGTGCAGCATTAAAACCGTCACCTTGCGTCTTCTCATCTGTGAGCATGGCCTCGCTTTCCACTTTTAAAGAGCTGATTCGCTTTCTCTCTGGAACGCTCTGGCTGTCCGTGGGGATAATTACCGACCAGCACCAGCCGTGTCATGTGTGCGTGCCGACAGCTTTTTTTCTCCTTTCCCCAGTCCTCATGCGGGCCCTCTTCTTGCCTGTTTGTCCCCCTTAATCTAGAGCGAATGTGGTGGCCGTGGGCACCCCGACGTGTTCCTGACCTCGGGGAGGGTTTTCAATCTTTCACTGAGTGTGACGTTTGCTGGAGGTTTGTAGACGCCCTTTATCAGGTTAAAGAAGTTTCCTCTCTTCCGAGGTCACTTACACTTTAAAAACCATAAATGGGCGTCGAATTTGATCAAGGGCTTTCCTGCAGGTGAGATAAACATACGACCATGTGTGATATTCCTCTCACGCGGTGAGCCACCCGGCTGGACCCTCCACTGCCGGAGCAATCTTGCATCCCAGCGTAAACCCACTCGATCCCGAGGCACTGTTCTTTGTCTCTTTAGCCAGATTCTACGTTGCTAATATTTTATTTAAGATTTTTGCATCTTTAATTTTGTCCTTTCACTTTTCTTTTCTTCATTTTTTTAATTGATTTATTTTGAGAGAGAAAGAGAGAGACAGAAACATGGATTTGTTGTTCCACTTATTGACGCGTTCATTGATGGCTTCTTGTGTGTGCCCTGACTGGAGCTTGAACCCACGACATTGGCGTATCGGACGATGCTGCAACCAACTGAGCTACCTGGCCGGGCCGTCACCCCCCTTACGTGTCAGTTACTTATTTCTGCGTAAAACACTGCACCGGAGCACACGGACCGCGACCACCTTTCCGCTAATGGGCTCCGCGGGCCGTCGTTCAGACCAGCACGGCCGGACGCTCACCGCTGCTCTCCGGGTCTGGCTTGTCTCTCTGAGGGCCGTCTGAGGGGCCGTCATTTTCTCTCGGCTCTTTGGTCTTCCTCGCGTGCCCATAGCCTTCGAGACGGCTTCATTTTTGAGAAAGCCTGCCTGTCAGTCTCGTGGTTGCCGCAGGGAGGGTAATGCAGGTGCTGTCAGATTTTGTCTTTGGTTTTGCTTCATCAGATTTGGAAACGTCTTAGAAATTACTTTTTCAAACATTGCTTCCGCCTAGTTTACTTTCTCTTCCCCCTTGTGGGATGCCAATTATGTATGTGTTGTACCTTTTAACTGACTCCGGTGTCTCGTATTATCTTACTGTATTTTTCCTTTTGTCACTCTGTGCTTTCATCGAGACATTTCTTACTCATTTTCTAGTTAAATTAACTCCCTTTGGCCTAGTCCACTCTGCTTCCAACGCCATCTATTGAATTCCTGTTTTCAGTTCTTGTATTTTTCATCTCTAGCTTTTCCTTTCGCTTCTTTTTTTTTTTTTTTTTTGGTAAATTCCAACTTTGGGCTGACATTCCTCATCTCGTCACCTCTTTCCTGGAACATACAAACCGCAATCATGTATATTCATGTCTGTGCCTGGTAACGCCAGTATTGGGACCGCCCCCCCACCCCCCACCCCTGGATGTTTATTTTACGTTTTTCCTCTTGTTCCAGTTACCGGTACGTCTGGGGGTTTGGGTGAGTGGTGAACATGGTGCACAAACTTGTAGCGTCTCTGTATAATGTTACAGTCCTCTCCAGGGGGTCACGTTAGCTTCTGAAGGCGTTTAGATGTGGGGAGATGCCCTTTATCCACCAGGGCCGCGGATGCTGTGCCGGGCTTAGTCTTTCCTCCTGGTGCTCGTCCTCAGGTTCACCCTGTTCCTAGGACCCGGCTGCCTGCAGAGGTCCGCCCGAGACTGTGGCCTCTCCCTCCTCGGTGCTCTGAACTCAGATGCGTGTTTTCCCCAAGTCCCCTACATCCACTAGATCCTGCTTAGGTTTCAGCCTCTTAGCAGCCACTTTCTACTTAGGATTTGGCAAGTGTCACAAAGGGGAGATGGAGGAAGTACTGGACTCACTCCTCTGTGCTCTTTGTTTTTTTTGGTGAATCCTCAGCCGAGGATATTTTTTTCATTGATTATCCGTGGGAGGGAGGGAGTGGGGAGGGAGAGAGAGAGAAGAGAGAAGAGAGAAGAGAGACACATTGACTGGCTGCTTCCTGTGCATGTCCTGACCGGGGCCGGATCCAATCTGCAACCAGGAACCAAACACAAGATCCTTTGGTGCCTGGGTTAATGCTCTAACCACCGGGCAGCACCAGCCAGCGCCTCTGCTTTTTTCCTCCTGGAATTTAGCTCTTGAGTCCTGTGTGCCCGACAGCCCTGAGCTCTGAGTGGCGTCTCCCGGCCGCACGCGGTTTCCCAGAGCTCCGAGGAGCTGCTGCTTCCTGATTGCTTTCTGCTCGGCTCCCAGCCCCTCGGGGCGGCTGCTGCACATGGACGGCCGTCTCCGTCTCCCGGGAACAGCGGGGCAGGCTACCAGCCTCGGCGGCCGAGTCCCCCTTCTCTGGGAGCCTGGGCCCTGCAGTCCCGCTGCCTCCGTAGCTCTCCCTCACCTCAAACAGATCTTCCCGGCATCTCCTCCGTCTTCCCTCCTGGCTAGGGGCTCAGGAAATGGCAGCGGGAGATAAGTAGCTGCGCCCGGCTGGTGGCGGCTGGTGGCGGCTGGTGGCGGTGGGGACGGCTGCAGTAGATGGATGGAGAACCACGCGGTCCTGGTGATTTATCAGACGGGCGCGCGGGAGCCAGTGATGAATGAACTGTCCCTCTGAGGTGTCGGCACACGCTCCCCAACATCGGGCGGGTGTCAGCTCCCGCAGCCTCTCCCCGGGGCCCGGACCTCCTTCTTGTGCTCCCCTTAGAGCCCCGGCCACGCTGGGGGCATCGTGTGTGTCCTGTCCCCCTCCCCCGCAGCAGGGGCTCCCAGCGCTGAGACGGTCACAGGTCATCGAGGGGAGGAGCTATTCGGGGGCACTTGTCTGACGCTGAGCTGTGGGGAGACCTGTGCCCACAGGGCTTGAGTGGGTGCTCCCCAGGCCCCAGTGCATCTGCTCCCCCACTGCTGGCGTGCCGGGACCGGCTCTAACCCGTCGCTGGGTGAAGCTCGAAGCTGTCTGCCCTTGGGCTCCCGGCTGCCCGGCCCTCACCACCCCTCCCCATGTGTTGTCAGGGCCGCACGCCTGCGGGCTCCGGGGAGGGTCCCTGCTTCCTCCGGCTCCGGGGGCCTCCTCCTTGAAGTCCTCAACCCTGCCTCGTTGGGCCGGTCTCCCTGTGAGGGCACGGGCGTCTCTCCGTGACGAGGACTCTGCTGAACGGTGACTGTGGGGCTGGCAGGAAGTGCCAGGGGACGCTGGCATCATGGCGGCTGAGCCCGTCCCAACTCTGCTGTGTGACCTCGGGAGCCCTTAGCCTCTCTGTGCCTCAGTGGCTGCATCTGGAAAGTGGGTCTGATGACAGGCTCCGCCCAACGGGCCCCGTGTGGATAGAGGAGCAGCTAGCTGAGCCGTGGGCGGGCCCCGCACACCAGATGCTGGAGGGTCGCTGTATCGGTTTGCTGTCATCGCTGCTCTTCCGAAAGCACTGTCCATCTGTCTGTCCGTTCCTGCCGCGTTCAGTTTGGTGGGGGCCCTGTGGGCCGCTGGGCCACAAGCTGATTCGGACCAGCATCTGCCCCTGAGAGCCCCCAGGACATGGTGCCGACTGAGATGCGGGGAACAGGGGCTGGGGGACGCTGGGGCTGGAGGGGACCCAGATGAGGGTCCGCCTCTCCCCTGAGCATCAGCGAGGGCCTCCCTGGGGTCCGAGCCGCCCAAGCAGCCCCGTGTGACCCTGCGCAGGTCTCTACCCGCCCCCCCCCCCAGGCCTCTGCTTCTGTGTGTGTAACAGGCGGGAGTACCATATCCCGTATGTGCCGCTCCCGCACCGGGGCCACGGGGCGTGGGGACAGGCGGGAATGAGGTGCTGGGGGCCTTGCAGGGAAGTCGGGGAGGCTTGAGGAGATGAGGCCCCGAAGTCCCTCTGCAAGTCTGCGACCCGCTGGGAAGGCCGGTCAAGCCCGGAGCCCTGCAGACACCCGCCTGCCAAGCCTGGGGGCACCTGGCGGCGGCTAACGGGTGTGGCTCGAGGCAGAGCCCTGCTCTGCGGCTTCATTTCGTTTCCGCCAGAGCATCCTTAGGGCCAACCCGGAGCACAGAGCAGCGGGGAGCTGACCCGTGAGGCGCCCCTCAGGCAGCTCGGGCGCCCGCCTGCAGGGACAAGGGTCGCAGTCTGGGAGGTGCATGTAAGCGAGTGTGTGTGTGTCTGTGTGTGTGTCTGTGTGTGTGTCTGTGTGTGTGTCTGTGTGTGTCTGTGTGTGTGTCTGTGTCTGTGTGTGTCTGTGTGAGTGTCTGTGTGTGTGTCTGTGTGTGTCTCTGTGTGAGTGTCTCTGTGTGTGAGTGTCTGTGTGTGTGTCTGTGTGTGTGTCTGTGTGTGTGTGTCTGTGTGTGTGTCTCTGTGTGTGTGTGTCTGTGTGTGTCTCTGTGTGTGTGTCTGTGTGTCTGTGTGTGTTAGTGTCTGTGTGTGTGTCTGTGTGTGTGTCTGTGTGTGTGTCTGTGTGTGTGTCTGTGTGTGTGTCTGTGTCTCTGTGTGTGTGTGTCTGTGTGTGTCTCTGTGTGTGTGTCTGTGTGAGTGTCTGTGTGTGTTAGTGTCTGTGTGTGTGTCTGTGTGTGTGTCTGTGTGTGTGTCTGTGTGTGTGTCTGTGTCTGTGTCTGTGTGTGTGTCTGTGTGTGTGTGTCTGTGTCTGTCTGTGTGTGTGTCTGTGTGTGTGTCTCTGTGTGTGTCTGTCTGTGTGTGTCTGTGTGTGAGTGTCTGTGTGTGTGTCTGTGTGTGTGTGCGCGCGCGCGCACGTGGGTGTGTTTCAGTCGATAGGGGCTGTACTGACCCACAGGCTAAGGAACAAAAGTGCTGATTGGAAACAAAGCCTGGCTTCTGCAAGCATCGAGATGTCAGGAGAAGATGTCTTTATTCCAGAAGCTTCTGCAGCTCCCCGCAGACAAAGGCCCCCCTCAGACGTGCCCTGACTCAGGTTCACGGGCCTCCTCGCAGGAGCGCAGCTCCAGGGACTGGGCCTGGGGAGGAGGGCGAAGCCGCCGCTCCTTGCGGGCGGGAGCAGGGCGGTGCCGGTGGCTGCGTCCAGGAGGTGCTGTGACAGGCGCCCTGAAACCCCCTGGGCCCAGCAGGAGGCCTTCCCTGCTCCCCACACCCCTCCCTGCTGGGCAGTCCTCACCCTTGGAGAGCGTCCTTTCCTAGGAACTTCCACCGGGACTCTCCTGGGCTGGGAGCAGGTGGCTTCATTCCTCTCACTCCCGCCCCCTCCTCCCATCCCCCACCCCCTGACACCCCCACCCCCTCCCCCTTCCCTGCAGGCACCGCAGGTATTTCCCAGGCTCTTTGGGGCAACATGCAGTCCAGGTGAATCTCACAGACTCAGACTCGCGTGGAATCTAAAGCTCCCGCCTGACCCCACTGAGCCCAGCTGTGGTCTGGGAGCCGGGGTGTGGTCAGTTCTCCCCTGTCCCCTCCCTCCACCTCCTCCCTTGCTGGGTGTGGGCTTAGCTGTGACCTTGGGGAGGCCTTGGGGGGGTGGGGTGGTGCTGTTGGTCGCTGGTCGAGGGATTGATTCCCTGTGGGAAGTCCTGCTGCCTTGGGGGTGACACAGGCCCTGGGCCTGCCCAGTCCTCCCTCCTTCGGCCACGGCCACTCCCCCAGCAGAACGCGGGGTGTGGGTGGTCCCACCCCTCTGATCATGAACAAGGTCAGGACTGGGGGTCATCTGCTTGTGAGGAGGCCAGGGTGGCATCTGGGGGAGCCCTGGGCGGGGCGGGGCCCAGCAGGGCACGGCTATTCTGAGAACTGACAGACATGGAGGACAGGCGGAAAGCAGGTGGCTCCTCTTTGGGGAGACCAGGCTGGGAAGGCCCGCAGCTGCCCCAGTCACACAGGCAGCCAGGGTGGGGCAGGACTTTGAGCTTCCTACAACAGCCAGGAACGTCCCGGGCTCCCAGCGCCTCCTCAGGGGCCGGGACACGGCCAATGGCTCTACATCCGGCTGCAGGCGGCAGCCAGGGGCTCAGTCCTGGAATGAGCTCGAGGGTACAGAACGACACCCATTTATCTTGGCACCCGCGGTGTGGGCGCCTGCCAGGCACACGCGCTGTTCAGGAATTGTTGGACGAGGCGCGAATGACAAGGCACAGCCCCGCTTTGGAGAAACACACACCAGAAGAAGGCAGCTCGCCACATGTCTGCCACCCGACGCCCAGCCAGGGCCAGGCTGCATCTCCTGCCGGCCAGGCCCGCCGACCTCCAGGCGACGGCCGCGGGGAGCCCATCTTTGCCACGTCTTTGCGCCCCGTGCTAATTCCGAAGCCCACAGCTGTCATGGAAATGGGTCATGAGGCAGGTTGCGGGGGTTCCACGAGGGGCAAATCTGGCCCCCACATGCCCTGGCCAGCTCCGCCAGTGCCCCCCGCCCACCACCACCCACCCAGCAATACCCTGAGACCCACCCTGGTGGGATGAAAAGCCCTCCCCGCCCCCCAGCCCTGAATTCCTCGCTCCCTGTGGTCCCAGCGGCTGCCAGCCTAACAGGACAGCCTGGCCAGGGAGCCGCAGGCGCAGAGGGCATGTGTCCTGGTCCCATTTGGAATTTCCCCCCAAATTCCACCTCCATGGTGGCCGCTGAGAGCGGGATTCCACAGCCCAGGCCACAGGGTCCGGGGGACTGGGCCCCATTCATGTTCAGTGGCTGCTTCTGTGCTTAACCCGCCCAGAGGTCCCACTTAACAGATGGGGAAACTGAGTCAGGGGTCAACTCATGGCTGGAGGAGCCTCAGCCAGGGAAGGGCAGTGCAGGGATTTGTACCCACATCTTGGGGAGGGGGCAAGAGAAAGGATGGGGAGTCCCCCAGTTCCTCATCCCCAACCCTTTGTATCTAAGTCCTTGGCCCTTTAAGAATTCTATGGGGTCAGATCAGCAAGAATTGCCCTCCTGTTCTTGATGTCCAATCAGGTTCCTTCGGGTAATTTTCCCTCCACGCCCCCCCCCCCCCCCCCCGTTCCCTGGTGCGAAATCCCCCGCTGTCTCTGCTGGATTGGGGACTGGGTTCAACCTCGTGCCCCTGTAGCGACCGTCTTGAATGAAGTCCTTGCCGTGTTTAGCAAGAATCCGGCGCAATTTTCTAACACATGCTCCTTCGCCCCCGCCAGCCCCGCTCCCCCAAACGGCTCCCCTGGAACTCTTACTCGGACTCCCCTCCCTGGGGGGCGCTCGCGGCTCCACACCTCAGTTCACATCTGTAAAATGGGCGCAGAGGAGCGCGGGAGCCCAGCGCCACACGGAGGCAGCGCGCAGAGCAGGTGCTCAGCACACGTGCGCGTTTCCTCTCTGGGTCTCACTCACAAGCCGCCTGAGATCTGCCAGCACAGAAAGAACCCATGTTGCTGGGAGAGACTGTCCTCCCGCCGGGAAAACAGTCCCAGGTGGCGAGCGAGCGGCCCGCTCAGAAACGGCGGCATCTGCCAGCTCCCGCTCCTCCATTTGTCTCTATTTCGGTGCTCAAAGGGACAGGCAGGTGGCCAGCGCGGAGGAGGGGAATGAAAGGGCCGGGAGGCTATTGGGCGGTGCGCGGCTGCAGGTGCGGGTTCGGTGCGGTCTGCGGCTTTGTTTCCTCCTCAGCTGGAGCCACGGGGCAGGGAGTGGGAAATGTCTTAGACACTGGGCAGCACTGTCTTTCCCGACCCCCAGGCACTCGGCTCTCAAACCCGGCTGGGATGCCTGGGAGCCCACCCGGGCATGCATCTTAGCCGTGGTTGGCTTCCAGGGTAGGGCCTGGGGCAAGGGTGGCAACTTCAGCTCCTGGGAGCCGGGCCCTGGAGGCCTGTGTTTCATGCAGGGAGACAGAGACCCAGAGGAGGGGACAGCCGGCCCAGGTCACAGGCAAATGGGTGTGGGAGCCGGGAGGCTAGGGAGACCCCTCCCGTCCTTCTATGCTGTTCCCAGAGCTGCCTGATGGCAAGGCCGTCCCTGCACCCGCCCCAGCCCCGGCTGCACCCATCCCAGTGCCAGCTGCACCAGTCCCAGCCCCGGCTGCACCACGTGCCCTCTCTGGCGCCCGCAGCCACCAGGCTCTGGCATCAGAGCCCTGATCAGGCCTCGTGCAATCACCGATGTCACTCCCTCCGCGGGGGCAGGTGCGTCTGAGCCGGCAAAGAGGCAGCCACAAGTCGGAACGAATTCGAGTCGTGCCGCCTTCTACAGGCAGCCCGCTCCTGCACACAGGGGTGGGGTGGCGGCCGAGACCTGACTGAGAGGCTGTCATCTCCCATGGCTCAGACCTGGCAACGGACAGCCCATTATAATAATACTATTAAACCGGCAACACCGCCACCGCCAGCCGCGTCTTACTATGAGCCAGGTGTTTCCTCCGTGTTTTACTGAGGGCGCGGACAGTTGTGGGAGGTGGGTATTATTATCCTGATTTTTCAAACAAGAAATTGGAGACTCAGGGAACTGATTCCTCTGAGGAACGGGGGCGTTGCTCTAAAACAGATAGTTCTAGCCAGGGCGGGGCTGGGGGCACTGGGGGCTGGGGGCACAGGGCGGGGCCAGAGGCACAGGGCAGGGGCTGGGGGCACAGGGCGGGGCTGGGATGGCACTACTGTCCTAGGGCAGCTAGAAGCAGGCGGCTTAACACCACGGAAGTGCGTCCCCTCTCAGTTGGGGCCAGGGGTCAGGGTGTCCCGGGCTGGTGCCTCCTGTGGCCGCGAGGACATGCTGCCCCAGCCACTTTGCTTGGCTTGTGGATGCATCATCTGACCTCTGCCCCCCGTCTCCGCAGGCTTCACCCGTGTGCCAGTCTGGTCCAAAGCTCCCCTTTCACGAGGATGTCGGCCATGTTGGGGTAGGGCAGTGGTCGGAAAACTGTGGCTCGCGAGCCACATGCGGCTCTTTGGCCCCTTGAGTGTGGCTTTTCCACAAAACACCGACTTCTGTGCACAGGCCACGAAGTTTCCATCGCACTGTACATGTGCGCCCGCACGTGGTATTTTATGGAAGAGCCACACTCAAGGGGCCAAAGAGCCACACGTGGCTCACGAGCCACAGTTTGCCAACCACTGGGTTAGGGCACACTTTAGCATGACCTCAGCGACATCATATCTGTGACAATCCATGTGGGGTTGGGACTTCAACACACACATTGGGGGGACATTATATAACCCAGGATAGCCACCCAGGCTGCCCAGGGGGCTGCAGGTGAGCCGGGCTGAGCACCAGGTGGGCCTGGGACAGGCACTGGCAGCAGGGACCGCGGGATATGGGCACCACATGTGCCTGCGAAACCAGCTACTTCTCAGCGGGGTGCTGCCCTGCTTCCCTGTCAGGACAAATGCTTCCACCCACCCCCCGCCCCTCAAACCATAGGCCCAGGGTGGCCCTTGGCCCTCCCTCAGCCCCCAGATCTGACCCCTGCCTCCTGAGGCCCCGGCATCCATTCAGCATTCATACATAAGCAGGTGCGCATGTAACATTGCTAATGGCAGGGGATGGCTCAGGGGGAAGCTGGGCCAGCAGGTGCAAGTGTCAGGGTGCGGGCGCTTCAGAGAGGCCTCCCTTCTACAAAGACCACATGCCCACCGAGGCGGCAGGAAGGAGGAGGCCGCGCAGAGGTCTCTGGAGACAGCAGAGCTATCTGGGAAGCAGGAGCGGCCAGTGCAAAGGCCCTGAGGTCGGCGTGTGCTTGACGTGGCCGGGAAGCAGCACGGAGGACAGCACAGCTGGAGAGGAGAGGAGGCGCGGGTGGGAAGGACGCAGGAAAGGAGGCCTCGGAGGTGGGGGGGCGCCTCGTGTGCCCCATCCCAGGACCCCCTCCCTGACCCCGGCTTGTGCCCCTCGACCTCCCCATCTGGTGGCAGGAGAAGCCTCACCCTCGGCATCCCAAAGGCTCACGTGCAGGCCCTGGGCTGGTCCTCGCTGCACAAGCAGCCTGGCTCCCAAGCCGGCGAGAACAAGCAGCGAGCGACTTTCATGATTGAAATCGCTTTATAGAACAGTGTCAGGAAGCCCAGGGGAGGAGCCGGGGAGAAAGCCCCCAGAAAGAATAAAGCCAAAACAACGGTCTCGCTATGAATAGAAACCCCATTTGCAAAAACCACAAAAGCGATCACAATATTTCCCAGTCTTCCCGCGGCTTCGGTTTAATTGCCACAGAGCACCACTCTCTTCCTGATGCTTTAATCAACCAATTTAGACGTACTGCCGTGCTTGACACACGCTTGATTTCTGATAAATGGAACAGAAACACATTTAAAAAACCCACTTGCACAGTCAGGAGCCGCGGGCGCGGCTCCCTGCCCGCACTCTGCCCCGTTTCTGCAGAATCCCAGTTCCTTCCTTCAGCAAACTTTTTGCTGAGGGCCTACTATGTGCACCGCCCCAGGGGACAGCAGGAAGCAGGCAGGCAGAGTCGAGGCCCTCCTGTTGGAAGGGCATTTGCAACGGGAGCAACAGACAGATGGTCAGGGGGCTGCAGCTAAGGGGGGAGCCTAACACAGAGCAGCACCGGAAGGAGGACCTTACAGGGGCTGGGGTGGGAGCACTGAGGCGGCTGCCACCTTGCAGAGCTGAAATCCAGGGAAGATTTGAGGTAGGCGAGCAGCTAGCGTGCAGGAGTCATAGGGCCAGAGCCGTGCAGGGAAGGGCAGCTGTGAGCCAAGCTTAACGATGGGCGAGATGGGGCCGCTGAGGGCTGGGGCACCCAGGGATGCGGTCACTCTGACCTCCAAGGCATCACCTCAGGCTGCTCACTGAGGGTAGGCCTCTTGCCCACTGCTCCCTCCACCCCCACCTACCAGCCCACCCAGCACCCCATCCTTTTGATCAGCATCTGCTCACCGCTCCATCAGGAATCTGCCCACCTGTCTACCCACGAAGACACACATCCAACATCCCCATCCCCAGCCCACGATGCATCCCCCCCCCTCCCAGCAGTAGTTATAAGCATTATATGAGTTAATACATATACGATGCTTAGAGCAGAGCTTGGTACCCCAGTAAATATTGGCTATGGGTAAATTATTATTACCGTTGTTACTGTCTCTCCAGACTCACTCATCATTCACCTGTTAACCCATCAGCCAGATATCCATCACCCATCCACTCATCACTCACTCACTCATCTATTCAACAAGCCATCAGTTCATCATCTCTCCATGAAGCTCTCCATCCATCCATCCATCCATCCATCCATCCATCCATCCACCCACCCTCCCACCAATCCACCAATCCACCAATCCATCCATCCACCCACCCACCCACCCATCCACCCACCCATCCATCCACTCACTCACTCACTCACCCATTCATTCATCCACTCATCCATCCATCCATAGTCCATCCGTCTATCCGTCCACCCACCTACCTATATCTACCCATCTATTCATCCATCCTTTCATGCATTTACCCACCGTCTTTTGCTCATTTCCCATTTCTCCATGCATCCATCCACCAGTACCCATCTACCTGACTGCCCAGGCCTCTGCTCATCTCCCAGGAGGCAAAGACATGGGAACTTGAATCTGACACTGGACTGTCAGTGTCGTTGGGAAGGACAGGCCCACACAGAGGAACTACCTGTCAGAACGAGGGCCTCTGCCCTAAAAGCCAGCGGGAAGCAGAAAAGGCAAATCTGACCAGACTAATCAGGGGAGACTTCCTGGAAGAGGAGAGCTGTCTGAAACCGTGATTCCCAGGGACCCCCAGCCCGTGTCCCGCCAGCTGGCACCAACCAGGCTCCAGTGCCGTTCCATCCACCACTGCCCCTCTGGTTGCCTCAGTCACCTCTGCAAAAATTACCTTGTTATTTTTTTCTCATGACAAAACCCAGCTGTGAGACAGCATGCGCGTGCCTGGTTTTATAGTGACAATAATAAAGCAACACTCCAAGCTGAAGCCTCAAGTCTACCTGTGGGCCCAGGGGAGGGGGGATCAGGAGTGGGGAGGGCCCGGGAGTGGAGCAGTGGGTCCTAATTACACCGTGGACTTCACGCGTCGTTATCGGTGGTGAGGAGAGAGGCTGATTTGGGGTGTGGGGAGAATTAATTAAAGTTGGGGATGCGCTCACAGAACTGAGGATAAAAGGTGCAAGGCAGGAGGCAAATGTGCTTATTAATAAAACATTGGTGCCACGCCGCAGGCCGGGGGGGGGGGAGCTGGGAGGGGCGCCCGCTGAGCCCAGGCCTGTCAGACCCACTTATACACAACTTCTCACCCGAGGCCTGCTCTGGCTGGGGGTCCGAGCCGGGTCGGACCCAGGCCAGGTTCGGGAAGCTCCTGGTGGGGACGGAAGCACAGACAGTGCCACCCCGTGTGCCCAGGCCTGTGACGGGCGGGCAGCCCAGAGGAGACAGAGATCAGCCTGAGCTCAGAGCGGCCTCCAGGAGGAAGGGACTGGCCTGGGTCCTCACTGATGAAAGGAGCAGGAGAGACGACCGAGGACGAGAACATGGAGAGGGCGGGCGTGGTGGCAGGCAAGGACGGTGTGCTCGGGAAGACAAGAGACTGAGCAAGCCCACAGCGGCCTGTGGCAGGGAGGGGCTGGGAGCAGGGGAACCCAGACTATCCTGGAGGCAGTGGGGAGCCATAGCAGGGTTTGGAGTAGGAGAGTGGGGCTGTCGGATTTGGGTTTCACGCAGAGCCCTTGGTTCCCGTTGGGAGAACGGCCCAGTGGGCCAGAGAATGGAGTCAGGAAGCTGGCTGGCTACTGCACACGTCCAGGCACACGTCCAGGCAGGAGACAGTGAGGCTAGGAGGAGTGGCTGCTGGGCTGAGTAAAGATGGTGGTCAAGGGCAGAATTTCCACACGGATTGGTCCCCCTGTGTCCATGGCACGGACCCCGCCTGCTCTGACACCTGCTCCAGGTCCTGGGGCAGCTGTGGACAAGGGCGTTCATGGGTGTCGGCCCTGTGGACCGTACCCCTGGGAGGCACCAGCAGCCCGCCACACCCTCCTCCTGCCCGGGGTGCTGATGCGGACTCTCTTCCTCCTTCTCCCTTGATGTGCATGTCCCCAAGCTGGCTCAGGTGTCCCCAAGGAACCCGTCAGCCAGGGGAGCCCTGAACAGGGCCTGCGGGGTGTCCCAGCCCAGGCCACAGGCACCCCCTCACCCTCCTCATCCCAGCCGCACCCATCTGGCCCTGAGCGGCCCTCGGCGGTTCTGACTCACCTCAGATGTTGGCCAGCGAGCAAGCTGTGGCCGGCAGGCGGCCAGACAGGCGGGGCTACCTGGCCAGGGCCCTGGGCGCCGCCCTGCTGCTCAGGCCAGGCTGGCTTCCCACAGCCAGGAGCCTCATCAGCACGGAATCCAGGCAGATGCTGGACCCCACCACCAAAGGCTGCCCTTGCCCTGGGCTCCGTGGAAACAGGAGATTTTGCAATAATAAAGGTTGCTTCGGGAGGCCAAGCCAAACAATTTACAACATTCAGAGAGGCCGCTCAGCAAAATCAAAGAAGCCTGGAATTCCAACCCCAGCCACGGGCCTGAGCTGTCGAACCCAGACAACCTGCCTCCCAGCGCCTGGCTGAACCCGCAAGAAGCCAGCGCCTCATAGGGCCTGGTCCGGAGCCCGTCAGGGGACCGAGGCCCGGGGAGGCCGAGCTAGGACTGCTCCCATCCCAGGGCTCTCTGCTCTGTGCCTTGTTGCATCAAGGTCAAGAGCCTGGGCCCAGGGCAGGGGCAGGTTCAAATCCCCACTATACTGCTTCCCAGCTGTGTGGCCCTGGGCAAGTCACTTAGCCACTCTGGGCCTGTTTTGTCAAATAGAAGAAATGCCTAGGCCAGTGGTCGGCAAACTCATTCGTCAACAGAGCCAAATATCAACAGGACAACGATTGAAATTTCTTTTGAGGGCCAAATTTTTTAAACTTAAACTATAGAGGTAGGTACATTGTTATTAACTTAATTAGGGTCCTCCTAAGGCTTAGGAAGAGCCACACTCAAGGACCAAAGAGCCGCCTGTGGCTCGAGAGTCGCAGTTTGCCGACCACAGGCCTAGGCAGCGGTTCTCAACCTTCTGGCCCTTGAAATACAGTTCCTCACGTGGTGACCCAACCATAACATTATTTCCGTGGCTACTTCATCACTGTCATGTTGCTACTGTGATGAATCGCCATGTAAATACCTGATGCGCAGGATGGTCTTAGGCGACCCCCGTGAAAGGGTCGTGCGACCGCCAAAGGGGTCGCGGCCCACAGGTTGAGAACCGCTGGCCTAGAGGCAACTCCTAGGATGGCTGTGAGGGTCCGAGAGCCCGTCCAAGTGACACTGTGGGGCACAGAGGGCCACCGGGCGGAAGCCGGCATGCGCCGGTTAAGCTTACATTCAATGAGCCGCCACCACGTGCCCAGCCCCGGAGGGAGGAGAGAGAAGTCACACTTCCGGTGCCCAGGAAGCTGTCAGATTCTTGTGAAAGAAAAGGCGGGTGTTCGTCTCCGCGGTTAGATGACTCGCCCAGGCGCACACAGTTACAAACGTCAGACTCCTCTTCCGCCAGGCTGCCTTGCCCTGGGGTTAAATGGCCAGTCCTTAGGGCAAAGCCCACCCCAGCCCCCCAAGACAGGGCTCTGAGCAGGGGCCGCCGTGGCAGTAAAGAGAGCCCTCAGGTTTCTGCCCGCCTGCCCCTCACAAGCGGGGTGACCTCAGGCCGGTCCGTGCCCTCGCTGGGCCCCCTCCCTGCAGCTCCCTGCCCCTCCCCCTGCGTTTTTCCAGGTGTAAATGGGGGGAGGGGGGCGGGATAGAAGGCTGCACACCCGCCAATGAGCCTGATTAGCGTTGTTGTTGTTATTACCACGGGGCCTGGCGAGGGGCGTGCTGGGCTGCGTGGAAATTAGGCCTCTTGCTCCGGGCGCCGGGCTCAACCTACCAATTTGCATCATATTAATTCTCGTCATCTACGCGCAGGGTTTGAGGCGCAGCGGGACGTGCAGCCAGCCCGCGAGGCCGCCAGCTGCAGCCGGATCCTCACCGGGACAGGCCGGGGAGGGATGCTGTCGCCCCATGAGCCGAGGCCAGGAGGTCCGGGTGGGGGAGTGCCCAGGGCAGGCCCGGCTGGGGTCTGAGGTACCCGTGGGGGTCTCCCCCTGACAACCTCCCTGCCCTCCCTCGTGCTGGCCGTGCCTCGTTAGCCAGGCCCGAGGCTGCCGGTTCAGAAGGAGGAAACCAGTTGGCCCCAGGCCACCAGCTGGGAGCTGGAATCCGTGCCTGGGCACGTGGGGCGAAGCCAGGCCTCCCCACCGCCCTGGGGCAGGTGACGCTGGCGCCTCCGTGCTCCTGGTCTCACCAGGGAACGTGTGCCGCTACGGGCCCCGCGCCTGCCCCATGGGTTGTCATGGCGTGATCCCCACCCTGCACTGGGAAATGGAGGCCAGCCTGGCGGACCTGAGCTGCCGTGACGGGTGACAGTGGGCGGAGGAGGCACCTGAGGCTGAGGAGGCCGAGGACACACGGGGTCCGGAGACTTGCTTCAGCGTTGGGAAGTGAGGGGGGGCGGGGGGCCAACCCTCCTGGTTCCCGCCTGCCCCCGCCCTGCACGCCTGCAGGCTCTGAGCCTCGGCCGCCCGAGGGGCAGGCAGGGCTGCAAGGGACCTTCCAGGGCCTGGTGTCCGTCTCCCCAGGAGCCACGCCGGCTGCCCGCGTGTGGCAGGTCCTCGCCGCCAGCTCCTCCAGACTGACGGGCCGTGTCTGTTCTCCCCCGTCCGGAAGTTCCTGCCGTGAGTGCCACTGGCCAGCATGTCCCCGACGGCCATGCGACCAGCTCCAGGGGGCGCGTTCCCAGGATAAGCGCCTGAGAGCGCGCAGGGGCCGTCCTGTGACCATCACGCTCGTGTCTCACGGGGGACCTGCTCTCCGAGAAAAACTTCCCACAGCGCCATGGGCGGGGCCACTCGTGGGGCAGGGGCGCAGGGCAGAACAGGGAAGGCCTTGAATGCCACGGCAGGGTCTCAGGCTCCCGCTGAAGGAGGGTCAGGGTGACGCTGTGCGAAGACCACCCCGGGGCCTGCTGTGGGGGGATGGGCTGTAAGGATCTCCACTCGGTAAAAGCGTAAGTGATTGGCATGCGGTCATTGGCTTTTCTATCGCGACCTAACAATGCAGCAGGCTCCAAGAGCGGCCATTTCCTCCCTCGCAGCTCTGTGGTCAGAGGCTGGGTGGGCTCCTCAGGTTCTCAGGCATCAGCCACGCTGGGCCCTATGCCTCTCCAGGCCCCTTCGGGGTGCTGGCAGCACGCACTTCCTGGTGGTTGCAGGGCTGAGGTCCCCACTCCATCCTGGGTGTTGGTTGGGGGCTGCTCTGACCTTCGACCCCCCCCATCTCAGCACCAGCCTGCCTCCTGGGGAATCCCTCCTCACCCTGGTCTCTCCGACGCCCTGTTCTGCTGCCCCCTGGAGAAAACTCCGCTTTTAAAGGGCTCGTGCGGCGAGGGCAGGCACGTAGGGTGACCTCTCTTAGGGTCAGCTGAGAGGTCAGCTTCATTGCACCTGCAAAGGCCCTTCTGCCGCTGACCGCAGCCTCAGGCGACACCGAGGGGAAGGCCCGGGGTTGCTTGTGCGCTTTGGATGCAGACGGAAGCCCTGTCTCCTCTCAGCGCCAGGCGCTTCGATGGTCCTGCCAGGCTCCTGCGGGGCTGGAACAGGAACTGTTCTTACCTGTGGCCCCAGGGAGGCGGGCGGAGCAGGGAGGAGGCGGCTCCGCGAGGCCCTGGCGCAGGGAGAGGCTTCCGGGGCCCCGCGACCAGCTCATGGCGTCGAGTCTCCCAAACCTCCATGCAGATTAAGAACCAGCAGCCACCGCTAGGCTTCCCGTCCTGAGCGTCTGCGCGCCTGGCTCCGCGCAGGTAAGACCAGGCCTTACAGAGGAGCGAACAGGCTGAGAGCACGCGCCAGGCCACAGCGGGGTGCGGGGACCAAGCTCACTGCTCTGGCTCCAGAGCCCTAACCACTGGCCTGCCCTGGCGCCCTGTGACCTGGCCCTGCAGCCACCGGGAGGCTCTGGTTTTGCTGTGGGTGCACAGGAGCGAGAGGGGAACAGGGTGGCCAGGACCTGACCGGTCTCACCCTCTGGGGGGCGGGCTCCTCCCGCCCTCAGGGCCCTGGTTCCCTCCCCAGCTCAGGGCCTCTTTCCTGGGGTACACCAGGGGGGTTGAGTGGCTGCTGCAGGTGCTACTTCATCCCCGTTGGGTGGGTAAGGAAACAGGCTCCGACAGGTGAGCGGCTTGCCCACCACCCACCCGCCCCCTCCACAGAGGGACCAGCCGCCCGTGGGCCGGGGCACGGCCACACCCCGCTTGGCCACAGCCTCGATGGGTGTCTTGGGGAGTTTCAAACCTCTCAGAGTCCCGTTCCTCATGTCTTGAATTTGGGAAGTGGGGGCTTGGGGTTGGAACCCTAAGACTTTGAAGACGGAGAAGAAGGGACTTAGGGGTCCTGGGAGCGTGGATGGCTCCCCGAAGAAGGTGGGGGAGGGGGGAAGATGACAAGGAGGCTGCGGCCAGCTGTCGTGACCCCTGCCCCATGCCACCCAGGGTCTCAGCCTCTGAGAGCCTCCCTCCCGCCCGCCCGCCCACAGGAGCCTGGGGCCTGGACGGTGGCAGAGTGCCGCCTGCCCCCAACGTCTCATGAAATGGCAGTGATTTTGACGTGGCAGGTGATCTTCTCGGGAAGCCTGCTTTAAATTTAGCTCCCTCCCCAGCCAGCGCTTTCAAAAGGCTGCTCTCCACCAGAGAGAAGGAGTGTGAGTCATCGCCAGGCCGCCCTCCCGCCAGCCCGCCGCCCCACCCCCAGCTGGGAGAAGCATGGATTGCGGGGGAGCAGGCCTCCCGAAGGCAGGGAATAGTAAATAGGAGCAAGAAAGGCGCGTGGATGGAGCCGGTAACGGTTCCCATGGCGGGCTGTGTGGTCACCTGCACCCCATCACCTCTCTCCCCCCTTATCTCTGCCCCTCCTCCCACCCCTCCCCCTCTGCCCATCACTCCCCCTCCCCCAGCCCCGCCCCGCCCAGACTGGAGACCACAAATATTTGCTGAAGGATCCATGGTGCCAGGGCCCTTGCTTGTCACCCCTGCCCCCGTCCCTCCCCCCCTCCCCGCGCCTGCCTCGTGCTGCTCCGCGCTGCACTGTGCGGAGATGGAGGAGGCTCCCCACCCGAAAGGTAGCCTCCTGTCGTGTCCCTGGTACCGGGGTGCTTCCTGCGCAGCCGGAGACGGAAGGAGTTACGGGTGTGGCTGAGAAGGATCTGGAGATGGGAGATTATCCCGGATTACCGGGGTGTCCACACTGAACCACAGGTGTCCTGAGGGGGCCACGGGGGCTCTGCACAGACAGGTGGCCGCGTGCAGACGGGACGGAGAGGCTGGAAGGCGCCGCCCTTGGCAGACGGGACGGAGAGGCTGGAAGGCGCCGCCCTTGAAGGCCGGAGTGACCACAAGTCAAGGGTGCCCGCGGCCATCGGGAGCCGGGGTTCTCCCCTCGAACCTCCAGGGGAGGCGGCCCTGCTGACACCTCGACGTCAGCCCAGTGGGGCGGATTTTGGGGTTTCTGTAAGTCACTGCCCGCGTGTGGTTTTAGCCGCCACGTTTGTGATCATGGTTACAGCAGCCACAGGAGACCAGGGCGCAGGGGCTGGGAGGGGCATGAACTTGCCCCCGGTCACCCGGCTGGTGAGTGGCCAAGCTGAGGTTCAACCCAGGTCTGGCCAGCTCCCAAGTCCACGCTCTCGCCTGCCCACCCCGTGACCTCCTGGAAGAACCGAAGGGTCACTGATGCGGATCAAACACCTGCTCAGTGCCAGCGTGCATTTACTTCAGGATAATCAGCAGGACAGTTTCCTGTCCGACAGCCTCTCATTCATCCTCACGTTGAGGCTTGGAGGTGGGTGGAATCATCCCCATTTTGTGGATGAGGAAACTGAGGCTCAGGGAGCAAAGTAGCTTTGTCCAGGTGAAGGGCTGACTGCAGGGCAGGGGGAGGTGCGGGGCGCTGGGAGCACAGCGAGGGCAGCCAGCCCCGCACACAGCCGGTGCGTGATGGAGGCGCGCTGAGCCCACGGGGGTGTGCTGAGCTCAGGGCGCCTGGCTGCAGAGGAGGCTGGGAAGGCAGCTGGGTGAGCGGGCACAGGGCCTCGGACGCAGGAGCGGAGCCTGTGTTTCAGCTGTAGAGAATGGGTGTTGCCGGAGGTCTGACATCCCACGTGTCACCCGCCCAGGCTGTGCGCGTCTTCGGGCCTGAGCTCTCACCTCTGGGTGTCCAGTGCCGCACCTGAGCCCAGGATGGACACGGAGCCCAGCTGAGCGATGAGGGAGGTGGGGGGGCTCTCCTCAATGGGGAGGTTTTCAACACGCCCTGAATGCGCACACAGGCACGCGCGCGCACACACACACACACACACACACACACACCACACAAACAGCACACCCATCCCATGCATACACCACACACCTGCGTGCGCGCGTGCACACGTGTGAGCCTCAAAGACCCCAAGCATCTGCTCAAACCATATCCACGGGAGAGCGAAGGGGCATGAATTCCTGGGCTGCAGATGGGAGACGGAGGCATCCCAGAGCCGCAGGCTTCCTGCAGGGGGCACCCTGGCACTGTTCCCTCCCTCACCCTCCAGTGAGGTGCCTCAGCCACTGGCCTGGACCCCAGCCCCTCAGCACTGGGATCTTGAAGGAGACAGGCCCGTCCTTGAAAGGCTGTCTTGGTGAGGAGGAAGGCGCTCCAGCAAAGCGCTGGCACCTGGGAGTGAGTCGCGGGCGTGGGGCCTGGGCTTGAAGGTCAGCGGGGTCTGAGCTGCAGTCCTGGTTCTGCTCCTCGCTGGCTGTGTGGCTCAGGGCAGGTGTCCTAACCTCTCTGAGCCCCAGTTGCCCCACCTGTAAAATGGTGAGGAATAAATACAACGAAGCATTTAAAGGGCTCAGCCCAGCTCCTGGTGAAATGGAGCGGGTCCAGTGCAGTGAGAGCCGGGGTCTGGGGGCGGGGAACTGGCCTGCCCCCCAGAGCACTCAACCCCCCCTCCCGCCCCTCCCCAAAGGCGATCCCTCCGTGGGGTCCTCCAGGAGACCACCAGGTGCCCCCACATGACCTTCGTTGCCACTGGAGGTCAGTGGGTCAGGGACAGAGGAAGGTGGGGAAACTGAGGCTTACTGAGGTTGGCTCACTGGCTTGAGGCCACACACAGAGTCTAGCACAGCCTTGTCCTGCAGGTGAGGGGTGAAATGGGGGGGCTGCCGGGAGGAGAGGCGAAAAGGAGGCGGGAACAGCAGAGGGGCCCAAGCAGTAGTCTCTGCTCTGGTCAGAGAAGCTGGGCTTTTCCTAGCAAGTGGACAGAGGATCTGCCCGATGAGATCCTCACACCCAGCCCCACCCTGACGTTGGCCCCTGGCATTGACCTCCAGCAGGTCTGGCTACAGGGAAGGTCTGGCTTGGCACTAAGGGCTGGGGCAGGGCACTGCGGGTGGGGCCCTCCTGGCGCAGGTGCAGGAGGGGCTGGGAGAGCCTGGAGCCCAGCCTCGCTCAGGGCTGGGGAGCAACCAAGAGGGAGGCAGGTGAGTGTGCGGCGGCCCGGGGACAGAACCAGAGCCAGGTGGGGGGAGAGGCGAGGAGAAGGGAGGAGAGAGGAAGAAAGGAACAAAGGAGAGAGAAGAGCTGAGCAGAGGAAGGAACGCGGGAGGGGAGAAGGAAAAGTAGGAAGGAAGGAGTGGAAGAAAGGCACAGGGCAGGGAGGAAAAGATGCTGGGAGGGATGGACAGAAGGAAGGGAGGAAGGGAGGGAGGAAGGGAGGGATCGCCAAAGGAACGTTAAGAGAAGCACCAGGGTGGAGCGCGCGAGGGGAAGAAAAGAGATTGCGAAAGGAAAAATGAGAAGAGGAGAGAGAGAGAGAGAGAGAGAGAGAGAGAGAGAGAGAGAGAGAGAGAGAGAGAGGCCGCCGAGGGCTCAGGAGAGGGGGAGCTCCGCGCGGCAGGGCGGCCGGCTGGGAGCCACGAGCTGGGAGAGGGGGCAGCAGAGAGGGCGCGAGCGAGAGAGCGACGAGCGGCAAAGAGTGAAGTGGCGGCGGCGGCGGCGAGCGCAGGGCCCCGCGAGCATGAGCGCGGCAGCGGCGGGCGCGGCGCGGGGCGCGGGGCGGGCGGGTGGGCAGGCGGCTCGGGCCGCACTGTAGCCGCGGGCGGGCGAAGGGGCATGCGGCCAGCGGCGGCCGGACCACCAGCCGGAGCCCCAGCCCGAGCCCGCACCCCAGCGCCGCGCCGCGCCCCGCGCGCCTAGGAGCGGGCACCTTCCCTGCGCCGGCCCGGACCCCCGCGTCCCCCAGCCCCTGGAGTCGGACAACTGTTGCGGCGGCCGCGGCACCGCGGGGGCGTGGGGGGCCCCGGCCCCGGCAGGAGGCTGAGCCCTGCGGGCGCGGCTCCAGGCGGCGGAGCAAGGAGCGAGCGGCGGCGGGCACGAGGTGAGCCGCGCCCCGGGCGGCCGGGCGGGGGCTGCGCGGGGGGAAGGTGCGCCCGGGCCGGGGTCCCCGCGCTGGGGGAAAGGGGCCGGGGGGCGGAGCTCCTGGCGGAGGAGGGTCCCGGCGAGTTGGGGGCGGGGTCTTCGGCGCCCAGGCTCGGGAGAAGGGGTGCGGGCGCCCGCAGCCGGCGGGAGGAGTGGGCTCCCGGGGAGAGGCCGGGACGGTGCGTTGGAGATCGGGGTGCTGTGAAAAGGAGCTGGGGACGCCCAGGGGAGAACCTGGGGGCAGGGGCCGTGTGGGGCAGCCGGTGCCCAAGCATTGGGATCCGCGCCAGGGCTCACGAGGTCGGGGTCGCTGAACCCTGGGAGAGGACGCGCCGGGGTGGAGGAGCAGTTGGGGCGCAGGGTGCCAGGACGCGGCTGCTGGGGCTGGGATCCGCGTCCCAGGCAGGACCGGAGTCCGAGGACCCAGTCCGGGAGCGCAGCTCGCCGGGAGCTCCGTGCGCGCCTGACAGGGTTCCGGAGCCTCCCTGGAGCCCCGGCCGGATCTGGGGTCCCGGCTGCGCGGCGCGGGCGACCAGGAAGGCTCTTCTAAGTGCGCGCCCCTCGCTGTCCCCCACCGCGTGACCCCAGCGGAGCTGCCGCTGCCTCCCGGGAGGGACCGACTCGGTATTGATCCGGTGCCTGGGGCCCGGTGGCCGGCAGCGGCCTCGGAAGCTGATTAGCTCCCGCGGTTGCCATGGCAACGAGACCCCACGCGTCTTCAGGTTATATTTATTCTAATTATTATTATCATTATTCGTATTGTATTTGCTACTCAGCCAGAGGAAACAAGAGAGGAAGGGGCAAGCCAGCGCGTCCTGGCGCCTCCAACTGTCATGTCTTTGGAAAGAGCCAGTGCCAGTTGTTGGGGCCATCGTGTCCTCGGGTTGGAGTCAGGTTCTCAGTGTGGGTGGCCTGGCGGCACCCCTGGGCGGTGGGGCCGGGAAGGGGGAAGGGGCGTTATGTAATGTGCCTCTGTGTCTGCCCTGCCCTGCCTCGGCCTCTGATCCTTTGCCTTAGCCCTGGCTCCTGCCCAGGAAGCCCAGACAGAGATGCGAAGAGAAGAGCAGCCAGTGCCCGGCACCGGGAGTCACAGCGGGGCCTCCAGGCCTCTCCCTGGCTGGGTGACCTTGAGCGGGGAGCGTGACCTCTCTGAGCCTCTGCTTCCCCATCTGTGAAGTGGCCTGGGCGCCATCCCTGCCAGAAGGTGGCCGTGAGGTCACAAGGAAGCGCCGAGAGGTCTGTGTGCTGCTGGCCCTGTGGCCCCAGACAGCTGCCCGCGCTGCTCTCGGCCTCGTTTCCTCGTGTTCAGAAGGAGAGTTGGACCCCAGCGTGTCTCAGGGTCCCTGGTCATGGTGTTCTGTGACTCTCACTCTGGCTGCGCGCCCAGCCCGGCAGGCGCCGCTCACACCCGGGCCAGGCAGCTCTGCGTGGCCCCTCGTTCCCGCCCTGACAGGCGGTCTGAGTGTGGCCGGGGGCGGCAGCCGGGCAGGAAATGCTCTTAAAACCTGAATCAGAATAACCCTCAAGTCCCAGTGCCAGCCCAGGACAATCCCCACGATGGCCAGGGTTGCCCAGAATTGGGGGTACACCCCCACTGTCCCCTGGATATGCGACAGCTCAGGACGAGGCACCTCCCTGACAGCAATCCCCTCTCCAGGGAGGTCGCTTGCTGTGCGTCCTGGCTGGGGTGGAGTGTGGAGTAAGAAGTGCCAGAAAGTTCCATGCAGCCGGGGCACTGCCCCTCACAGCTCAGGCGGGAGCCTGGGACGGGGTGGGGTGGGGTGGGGGGGTGTGGGGGGGGGGAGGTTCTGCCAGATTCTTTAATGTCACCGTTGTACGAAATTCCTGGCTCTGCCTTAGGCATCTGGAAAGTATTGGACCACCTTCCTGGGAGGTGAGGGGAAGCAGTTTGGCTTAGAGCTGTGTGTGTGTGTGAGTGTGTGTGTGTGTGTGTGTGTGTGTGAGAATGTGTGTGTGTGAGAGAGAGAGAGAATGTGTGTGTGTGTGTGTGAGAGAGAGAGAATGTGAGTGTGTGTGTGTGAGTGTGTGTGTATGTGAGAGAGAATGTGAGTGTGTGTGTGTGAATGTGAGTGTGTGTGTGTGTGTGTGAGAGAGAATGTGAGTGTGTGTGTGAGAGAGAGAATGTGAGTGTGTGTGTGTGAGAGAGAATGTGAGTGTGTGTGTGTGTGAGAGAGAATGTGAGTGTGTGTGTGTGAATGTGTGTGTGTGTGTGAGAGAGAGAATGTGAGTGTGTGTGTGTGTGAGAGAGAATGTGAGTGTGTGTGTGTGAATGTGTGTGTGTGTGTGAGAGAGAGAATGTGAGTGTGTGTGTGTGTGAGAGAGAATGTGAGTGTGTGTGTGTGTGAGAGAGAATGTGAGTGTGTGTGTGTGAATGTGTGTGTGTGTGTGAGAGAGAGAATGTGAGTGTGTGTGTGTGAATGTGAGTGTGTGTGTGTGTGAGAGAGAATGTGTGTGTGTCTGTGTGAGAATGTGAGTGTATGTGTGTGAATGTGAGTGTGTGTGTGTGAGAGAGAGAATGTGAGTGTGTGTGTGTGTGAGAGAGAATGTGAGTGTGTATGTGTGAATGTGTGTGTGTGTGAGAGAGAGAATGTGAGTGTGTGTGTGTGTGAATGCATGTTCGAGAATGTGTGTGGTGTGTGTGTCCCACCCCCACTCTCTCAGGCCACCAGCCTGGAGCTCATGGGACAGCTGGACAGGACAGGAGGGGTGGGGGCGGGGCCCGTGCTGCCCAGACCTTTATGAGTGAGAGAGAAAGGGACTGAGCCCACCCCAGGGACATCAGGAGGCCGCTGAGAGCCGCCCCCTCGGTCATCCACCATCTGTCCCTCCCTCCCTCCCTCCCTCCCTCCCTCCCTCCCTCCCTCCCTCCCCTTCCACCAGCTCAGCAAACCCCCAAGTCAGCCACTGAGGGCATTACCTCTGCCCTCGGCAGCTCTTCAGAACACGGCTCCCAACAAGTCAGTGGGGTTGGAGCTCTGCCTCGGGGAGCCTGGGTGGTGGGGGTGCAGGTGGGCGCACCTGCCCCAGAAAGCCTGAGGAGGGGTTGGCGGGGCGCCTGGCCCAGAAGCAGGCGTGTGTCCGCCAGAAGAAGGGGGGCGGCAGAAGGTGCGCTCACAGAGACCCTCTGGGCAAAGATGCAGACCGCAGGGTGGAGGGAGGGAGGGAGGGACCTGCAGAGGGTGGGGGCTGGGAGGGGGGCAGGGGTGGGGTGGAGCTGCTGGCCCAGAGAGCAGGGGGAGATGGTGCAGCTGGAGCAGGGCCATGGCGAGGGAGCTGGACCGTTCCACCCCCGACTGGTGAGGGCTCAGACAGCAGGGGTGGGGAGGCAGGGGTGGGGAGGATGGTCAGGCTTGGAGCTTGGGTGGGAGCTCATAGGTGGGTGGTAGAGGGAGGGGTAGTTTGGACACGATGAGTCTGTTTCCAACTCTAAGACAAGCGAACTCTGGCCAGCCCCTCCTCCCTTCCCACTGGGCTGTGGGAGGCATAGCCTCAGGGCTGGGTCCGCGGCTTCTGGGAGGGAGGTGGCCAGTGCACCCAGATCTGGTAGCCGGCTGCCCTGACCGCACCGCCGTGGCGATAGGATTGCACTTGACGGTAGAGGCCCGGCGCCCCACTGTGTGCCTGGCCCTGTGTGGAACAAGCACAGAGCCCACATCTCAGTCCTCGCGCCGACCCTGCCAGCTGGCCGTTATTGATCCTGTCGTACAGATGAGGAAACAGGCTCACAGAAGTGAGCAGTAGCCCAGCTAGGGCACACCTAACCACTGCACCACACAGTCCAGGGCCCGGCCAGTGCCTGGTGGCGGTCGGGGTGGCTCCTTAGACACAGGGCAGTGAGCCACTGCAGGTCAGGATCTTGCGTCTCACAGCCTAGTCTTGTCCTGTGTATCAGCTCCGGACGGGCCCAGGTGGCCCGTCTTACACTCGGATGAAAGGGGTCACCTCTCTTCTTGGGGATGTTCTCCCCCTTTTAACTCAGCCTCTGTTGCCTAAGCTCCTCCCTGGCTGAGTCACACAGAAGATGCGCACGGACCTTAGAACCAAGAACCCCAGCCCCAGCCCCCTGAGAGAGGCTTTTCCCATTACATATTGTTTTTGTGATTAATCACTGTGCTTTAATGATGTTCCATTTGTAACAATGAAAATACATCCTGCATATCAGATATTTACATGACGATTCATAACAGTAGCAAAATTACAGTGATGAAGTAGCAACGAAAATAATTTTTATGGTTGGGGGTCCCCTCAACATGAGGAACTGTATTAAAGGGTCGTGGCATTAGGAAGGTTGAGAACCACTGTTCTAGAAGTTACTGGAACAACAGTTCGCCCCTAAGAACAGCGGGGTCTTGTTTCCTAAACGCCCTGCACAGGGCCTGGCCGGGAGGAAGTCCCCTCGTCTCCTCCTCACCTCCCTCTTTCCTGCGTTCCTCCAGCACATGCATTCCTGACCCCTTCGCCCTGGGTGGCCCCTGCTGCCCCCAGGAGCTCCTCGCCTAGACCTGACCAGGACTTGGGCTGATGACTGACTTGGCACCCGCCTCTGACCAGCCCCTTCTTCCTCTTCTCCTTGGCTGTGACCAGGTTGGGAACTTGGGGGCCCCTCTCTGAGCACCCCGACTTTGCCACTCGGCAAAGCACTTGCCCTCGGCCTGGGCTTCCTGTTCAGCAACGCGGGGCCATGAGTTGTGGGAGGAAGGTTAGTGGGGTTTTCAGCCCGGGAGCCCCACTCTCCATAGCTTATAGTTGGGGGTCAAAGATAGGAACCCCAGCGTGTGAGAGGCCTGTGCGCTGTGCTGTGATGGGGGGGGGGGGACCCGGAAGCGGCCGCTGTGAGGCCTGTGAGGGAGCCTGAAACTTGTCTGCTCGCCCATTTACAGATGGGGACACTGAGGCCCAGAGCAGCTGTGCCCTGCTCAAGGTCACAGTGAGTAGGGCGCCCTGGGAGGCCAAGGATGTTCACAGATAGGATGCCAACCCGATGGGCACTGATTGTCTGGAGGCCGCTGAGGCGACTGCCGGGCGTGGGGGGAGGGGTGCAAACACTTCTTGGACAGTGAAATTTGCACTAAAACTCTCCCTCCCGAAATCAGGCTTCAGAGTCGCCCCGCCCTGGCCATCCAAGTGGAAAAGCAGAAGCCAGATGAAATGCAAATGCCTCCCTTCCCAGATCTCCCCACGTCAGACATGAATGGGCGGCCGCTGTGTCTGTTCCGACAGCCTGCCCCCCCCCCCGCCCCCCGCCCCGTGCCGGGCGCACACGCCCCGCGCCGCCCATCTGTCCGCACGCACAGCCACCTCCGCAGATGCACGCAATCGCCTTCCAGAAATTAAGAAACAATGCACGGGTTTCCCAAATCACACCCGTTTAACACTGAATTCAGTTCTGGAAGCTCTAACGGAGCCCTGGGAGGGAAAGTAGCATTTTTTTTGGTTCACACTTCCCTGGAAAATGAGACAAACCGTGATCTTTGAAAACCCATCTGCATAATCTGATTATTCCTCCCTGGCAGGCCCCAGAGAGGTGCCCCTGGAGGGGGAGAGGGAAGGGGAGGGGGAGGGGGAGGGCGCGGGGCGCGGGCTCAGCTCGGCTGTGAGATGTGCACTGGGAAGCTGGGCTGGGAAAGTTTGTCTCCTGCGCCAGATCCCAAGCGCCAAAGCCCCGAGTCGCATAATGGACTGAGAATAAAGTGCCGTTCTCGTAGATATTGGCACAAATTAAAAATAAAGGCGAATTCCTTCCAGACTCCAGTGCGCACTTCTCTTCCCGGCGCCCGGAGCAGGGCACAGAATCCACCGTGATCTGCTTTCACTTTGGCCTCCTGCCGTGGTTGGAGCCGATTTACAGAGCCACTGAGACTGCATCGAGCTTTCGTCCACACTTCCGGAGCACCTACCCTGGGCCGGCCCCAGTGCTGGGTCCAGGGGACAAGAGGTGATTAGAACAGGACCCTGCCCGGGGGGTAGGAGGGTGAGTGGGCATTGCAGTGTGTTTGTTATGGGCAGGGGAACACAAGAAAACCAGACCTCTGTGAGGCCCCACCCAGACTGAGTGGTCAGGGAGGGCTTCCTGGAGGAGGTAACTTCTGGCTTGGATCTTGAAGGGTGGATAGGAGTGTGCCAGGCAGAAGAGGCAGTGGACATTTCAAGAGCAGGAGCAGCCTGAGGAAAGTCTTGAAGTGGGTTTCAGACAGGCATGGCCCCCCGTGGCATCTTCAGATTTCAGTGTTTGCAGGTTCCTTTGTTACAAAGCCCTTTCACATCCCTTACCTTCCAGCACCCTCAAGCATCCCGAGGTTGGTCTCCAAGTCTCTCTTAGGAGAATGGAGCCCAAAGTGAGGGACCAGGGTCACAGCCAGACAGGGCTCTAAACCCAAGGCCCTGAGCCTTGGGGTGGTGGCAAGTGTGGTAAGCCATTCTATGGAAATTCTAAAAAAGTCCAAGAACCACAGACACTGATACCAAAATCTACAACGTTCCCTTTCTCCCTCCACCTGAGCCTCGCTCCTCCTCAGGTGCCCGCTCTGAGCTTCCGTCTCTGCATCCAGAAATGGGGGTGGGGGAGCCCCGGCATCCTCCCTGAGTCCCAGGGGCCGGGCCAGCGGTGTCAGCCTTCTGCTCAGCCCCGTCCAGCACCCCCTCCCCTGGGCTTGCTTCTGAAGGTCTTTGTTGTTTGATTTTCCAGGGAGCAGGTCGGGAATGGCCTCATCTGGGCGTAACTGTGGGGAATCTGATCCCTGGGACCGCCAGGGCTTTGGGGAATGAGCTACACCTCTGAGCTGAGGCCCATCGTCAGGGCAACGGGCCGAGCTGGAGGCGGGGTGCTGGCACAGATCCCCCGAGAGCAGCCTGGAATCACCAAGGCCATGCTCAGGGCTCCACCTGGGAAAGCTTCCCTCTGCTTGCTCCTCACTCTGAGACCCTGGGAAGTTACATAACGTCTGAGCCTCAGTTTCCCCATTTGCAAAACGGGTTATTGTGCGAACCAGATAGGATCCATTTGCCGAAGGTGCTCAGTGAGCACGCAGGGCGGTGTTGCCGCTCTATCCCTGTTGACGGGAACATCACGCTTCCTCAGTTAACATCACTCCTGCCCCTCAGTGAGGCAGCCGGGCAGGAACCGAGCCTGGTCATCGAACCCCAGAGCCGGGGATTCCACCACAGTGGTTGTTGATTGAATGAGGAAATGAACCAAGCAGGCCGAGCCATTAGACCGCGTGGTGCCTGCCCAGCGCCATGGCAACCGCAGAGCTGGTGAGACAGGAGGCAGCTCCAGCGGGCTGCCTGGCTTCACACCCAGCTCCGCCTCCTACCTGTGGCCAGCGCCCGGCTGCTTATTTCACTCTCTCAGCCTCGGTGTCCTCCTGTGCAAATCAGGGTTGATAACTGATGCTAAAATGACTTACAAGGGTGGCTGTGAGGGTCAGAGGCAAGGAGTGGAGCGTCCCAGGCTCCTGGATCGCTGGCAATGAGCCGTTGTTTACTCCCACCGAGTTCTGGAGGGACTGTCAGCGTTTAAATCCCAGCCTCCCACCAGTAATAGCTGTGTTACCTAGGGCAAGTTACATCACCTCTCTGAGCCTCAGTTTCTTTACTTAAAAATGGGGATAGCACCCCCCTCACAGGGTTCTTTCAAGAGTTAAATGAGTTGTTAAAGGGAGGTGCTTGGTGCAGAGACTGGCACATAGTAAGTGCTAAGTAAGTGTTGCTGTTATGATGATCACCACCACTACAGGGGGTGACTGACACTCAGGACACCCAGAAGCAGTGAGCTGCTCTCTGTAGCCAGCACCCAGCCCAGGTCTTTGGACTTGTCTGTGAATGAAGGGTTGCATGGACAGATGGATGGATGGATGGATGGATGGATGGATGGATGGATGGATGAGTGTATGGGTAGATGGGTGTATGGGTGGATGGGTGGATGGATGAATGGATGGATGGATGGGTGGATGGATGGATGGATGGATGGATGAATGTATGGGTGGATGGATGGATGGATGGGTGGATGAATGGATGGGTGGATGAATGGATGGGTGGGTGGGTGGATGGATGGATGGATGAATGTATGGATGGATGGGTGGATGGATAGGTGGATGAGTGGATGGATGGGTGGATGGACAGATGGATGGATGGATGGGTGGATGAATATATGGGTGGATGGATGGGTGGGTGGATGTATGGGTGGATGGGTGGATGGATAGGTGGATGGGTGGATGGATGGATGGATGGATGGACGGATGAATGGATGGATGGGTGGATGAATATATGGGTGGATGGATGGGTGGGTGAATGTATGGGTGGATGGGTGGATGGATAGATGGATAGGTGGGTGGGTGGATAGGTGGATGAGTGGGTGGATGGGTGGATGGATAGGTGGATGGGTGGATGGATGGATGGGTGGGTAAATGTATGGGTGGATGGGTGGATGGGTGGATGGATGGATGAATGGATGGGTGGGTGGGTGGATGGATGGACGGATGAATGGATGGATGGATGAATGTATGGGTGGATGGGTGGATGGATAGGTGGATGGGTGGACGGATGGATGGATGGATGGATGGGTGGATGAATATATGGGTGGATGGATGGGTGGATGGATAGATGGATAGGTGGGTGGGTGGATAGGTGGATGAGTGGGTGGATGGGTGGATGGATAGGTGGATGGGTGGATGGATGGATGAATGGATGGGT
This sequence comes from Myotis daubentonii, assembly GCF_963259705.1. NCBI lineage: Eukaryota > Metazoa > Chordata > Mammalia > Chiroptera > Vespertilionidae > Myotis > Myotis daubentonii. Next base: position 2,894,997 of record NC_081841.1, read on the forward strand.
GGGTGGGTGGATGGATGGACGGATGAATGGATGGATGGATGAATGTATGGGTGGGATGGGTGGATGGATAGGTGGATGGGTGGACGGATGGATGGATGGATGGGTGGATGAATATATGGGTGGATGGATGGGTGGATGGATAGATGGATAGGTGGGTGGGTGGATAGGTGGATGAGTGGGTGGATGGGTGGATGGATAGGTAGATGGGTGGATGGATGGGTGGGTGGGTGAATGTGTGGGTAGATGGGTGGATGGGTGGGTGAATGTATGGGTGGATGGGTGGATGGATGGATGAATGGATGGGTGGGTGGGTGGATGGATGGACGGATGAATGGATGGATGGATGAATGTATGGGTGGATGGGTGGATGGATAGGTGGATGGGTGGACGGATGGATGGATGGATGGATGGATGGATGGATGGATGGATGGATGAATATATGAGTAGATGGATGGGTGGATGGATAGATGGATAGGTGGGTGGGTGGATAGGTGGATGAGTGGGTGGATGGGTGGATGGATAGGTGGATGGGTGGATGGATGGATGGGTGGGTGAATGTGTGGGTGGATGGGTGGATGGGTGGGTGTATGGGTGGATGGATGGATGGGTGGGTGAATGTATGGGTGGATGGGTGGATGGATAGGTGGACAGATGGATGGATAGATAGATGAGTGAGTGAATGAATGATGGGTGTGAAGAAACATCAGAAGTCTCAGATCAGGGCAGCGCAGGCAGGGGCAAAAGCCTGGGCACTGGTTTCCCTTTAGGGCCTGAGCAGTGAGGAGGAATGAGTCTTGTAGCCAGACACGATCTCTTCTCTGCAGGAACATTTGCTGTCCCCGTTTCAGGGGACTGGAGATGGGGGCCTGAGTCTGGGGGCCCAGGTCACCTGTTGGCCTGGACAGTTTGGTTCTGGAGCTGACAGAGCTGAGTCAGACTGTGGCTTCCCCTTCCGTGTGTCTGACCCGCGGCTCCCTCCGGAACCCCGGGCGATGCTGCCTTCCTCTGGGGGCCGCCGTGATGTGCAAAGATAATGCGTTTGAGTAGCCTTTGTCACCTGTAAAGGTACAGCAGTCTCCCCTTACCTGCAGTTTCACTCTCTGCAGTCTGTTCCTGCGGTCAGCCAGAATCTGAAGTACTAAATAGAGAATTTCAGAAATAAACAAGTTATAAGTTTTAAATAGTGTGCTTTCTGGCCCCAAAGGCCTGCGTTGGTGAACTCTCGGTCCGCAGGAAGAATGGGCACAGCTGCCTCCTCTGCCCTGGGTGTGAGTCCCGCGGGAGGGACTGTGCAAGTGTGGGTTCTAACAGAGGACGGGGAGCAGTTCTGCCTGGGGTGAGGGGGAAGAGCATCACGGAGGCCTTCCCAGAGGAGGCGGCACCGAAGGGGATGGAGGGTGGGGCGACATTGAGGCAGAGGAACAAGGCTCACGGAGCCCAGAGGAAGGAGCCTGGGGGACTTCCAGGACTTGGGCACGGCTGCCCTGGGGCATCTGTGGAAAGCTGAGCAGGCGAGGCTATAGCAGTCGGCATTGGACCATCCCTGAGGACCCAGGGAAGTTAAGGAGTTTGGACTTGACTCTGTAGACCAAGGATAGCAGCCATGTGGCATAAGCACCACCACCGGCCTTTACTGTGTCTGGAGCAGACATCACTAATCAATCCCTCACCTCACGGAGTCAGGATGGACCCTGACCCAGCCGCTCCAGGCAGCCCCAAGCAGTCCATCCTGCGGGTGCCTGAGATGATCCCCATTGGCCCTGCTGCTGTAACCCACGGGGGTCACGCTGGTCCTCCTGATATTGAGGTTGAGTGGCTCAGCCCGGCACGCAGAGCACTGTCCTGGTGGGACAAGAAGGCAGCTGCAGCCCCTAACTCCACTCGGCCTGCGGGTGTCCTGCGGCCACGGTGCCCGGGAGTGCGGTCTTTGGGGGACAGCGAAGCCTGCTCTTCCGGGGAGGGGCCAGTGGGCCTGGGCATGCCTGGGAGTGCAGACCCCCGCCGCGGGAGCCCCTGCAGGCTCCCCAGGCCCCCCAGGCCAGCGGGCGAGCACAGGACAGCCTGTGTGTCCAGCTAGAGCCTGGCCGAAGAGCAGAGCCACGGGGGGAGGGGAAGGCCCGGCAGGATTCTGGGCAGGACTCGGGAAAGATTAGGAGATTTTCTCTGAAATTCAAACAATTGGACAATCTGTTCTGGATCGATTTAGAAGCAGTGAAGTGGAAAAAAAAAAATAAAAAGAAAGTAGTGTGAAAGCTATTTTCTCTCCCTCACAGCAGGGAAGAGGGATGAGCGGCAGTTTATTTGCAGACTGTCCGAGGCCAGGGCCAGGCCCCTCACCTTCTCACCGCCCCCTCCCCTACAGCCCTAACCGCTCAGTCCTCCACCCTCTGCCCTCTCCTCCTCCATGCCCAGTGCCAGGCTGGTAACCAAGGGTCTCAGAGGGGCATCAGCCTTGGGGAGCCATCAGTCTGCAGGGGCCTCAGCCGGGGACGTGGACAGGATCGGCACCCTGAGCGAGGTCCCTCCTACGCAGACAGGGGCGGGAGGCATGGAGGCCTGGCCTCTCCTTCAGCCCAGGGCATCTCCACACCAAGGACCAGCATGTTTGTCTAGTTTGTGCCCCCAGGGTTCAGAGTTGGGACTGGCATGTAGTAGGTGTTCATTAAAAGTTTCCTGCCTGAATGATGGATGGAAGACAGGCGGGGGGGGGGGGGGCAGGAAGGAAACTGAGGCTTTGAATGAAGCGATCTGCTCACAGTCACACATCTGCTAGTTGCTGAGGTGGGATTGGGACTAGATCCGCCACCCCACTGGATGTCCCCCTACACACCTGTCCCTGGGGCCAGGAGTATGTCTGAGACATCGAGGGGCCTCCCACGGAACGCCCCCTCCTTTCCTAGGCGCGGTCCAGCCCACTCCTGACACAACTCCTCCGTTTTGTTTTTCCCGACCTGAGCCAAATGCTCATTGTTTTAAAATAAGCATGTTCAGCGTCTGGCGGAGGAGGGAAGGAAGGGGAGCCCTGTGTGCCCGCCCTGTGTGCCCGCCCTGTGTGCCCGCCCTGTGTGCCCACCCTGCCGACCACCCACCCGGCACGCCCTGGTTTCACATGGCTTGTCTCATCTAATCCCCACGCCACCCATGTGAGGCTGGGTCAGGACCCCACACCACAGGGAGAGGCCCTGAGAGGCCGTCACAGGTCCAGGGTCATAGGGCAACTGTGTCCGCTCCCCAGCCAGCCTGCACTCGGCCCTCTGTCCAGCCCGGCTGTGGCCCTCTGTGCGCCCCTCCCCCCCCGGGCTCTGTGGTGAATGCTCTGTAATGTTGCCTCCGCTCCCCAGGAAATGGAGCCAGCATTCCCCACAGCGCACTCATTAGACTGAAATACTGTTTACCTCGATGTCAGCCTTTGCTGTAAACGTAGCAGTTTCTGTCCGATGTTCATTTTCAAAAAGCAGGAAGCTGATGTGCAGGGTTAGGGGTCACAGTCGGCCCAGGGAGGACCTAAGTAGGAGGGGCTTGTCCTCCCAGTGCCCGGCTCTCCCCTGACTGACAGTGACCTCGGCCTGAGGGCTGGACTTCCCTCTGCACCTACGCCAGCGGTTCTCAACCTTCCTAACGCCGCGACCCTGTAATCCAGTTTCTCATGTTGTGGGGACCCCCAATTTCATTGTTACAGTTTGAACATAATTAAAGCATAGTGATTAATCACAAAAACAATATGTGATTATATATGTGTTTTCCGATGGTCTTAGGCGACCCCTTTGAAAGGGTCGTTCTACCCCCAAAGGGGTCGCGACCCACAGGTTGAGAACCACTGATCTACACACTTGGGGACAGGCCTGAGGACTGGGGGCTCCTCCGAAGGGCGTGCGTGGCAGGTCTCCCCTTCTCCTGGCCCGCCCCTCACCCACCCAGCAGCTCACTCCTCCCTCCTCCTTGGAGACTGGCCCTGGGCGGGGCCAGCGGAGGGAGGCAGCAAAGCCAGGGGGGGACCCTGGGCTGAGGGTGGCTGAGGAGCTCAGACAGGGGTGCAACAAATTTGGGGTGCCAGGGCCTCGGAGGTGGAGATGAGCTGAATGAGGCTGTTGTGTGTTCAGGTCTGCGCCCGAGAGCTGGGGGGGTGAGAGAGGGTTTGCAAGCTCACTTCCTGCCCCCCCTTCCCTTGCTGTCCGGCCATGGCCGCCGGGAGCGCCGGGAAGGCCGGGTCTGGCACCGCGGCCCCTGTGGCCACCAGCGGGGCAGCTGGCACGGTTCAGACGTGTGTCCGGCCCGGCCTGGCTCTGGCAGTTGCTGGCTCACCTCCCACTCAGTGGCTTCGGTGCCAGGTGCAGAGCGTGGGTGGGAGCTGGTTACCCCCGAGTGGAGCCGGGTCTGGGGAGGGTGAGCCGCGCAGGGTGGGGCCGGGCGGTGCCGCCATGGCCTCCGCAGCCCCGGGTGCCTGTGTGAAGCCGATGGGCCTACAGGCAGCTCCGCTTAATCACCGCTGACAAGTCTCTCGCCACAGCAGCGGCCGCCCGTTAGGGGCTGGTGCCTGGTTTGCTAGGACTCGGCTGGCTCCCTCCCCCTGCTCCTCCGCGCCCAGCCCCCCATGAGACCAGGAGGACCCGCAGGCCTGCTGGTGCCCCCAGAACCTGCTGCCTGCCCGCTGCGCCGCCCCAGCCAGGGCTTCTCAAACCCGCAGGCGCCCGGCAGCCGGGCAACCAGCCTCTGAGTCTGCTTCCCTCCCCCACCCCGTCCTCCCTTCCAGCCCTTTCCCAGTTCCCCCGCCTGCCCTGCCCCGCCCGCCCCAGTGACCACTGCTTGGACACAGCGCACTTTCCCATCCCCTCCCGCCCAGCTTCCGGTGGCCTTCGCATCTGAGGCAAAGGGGTGGGGGGGAGGGTCATGGCTGGCTGCTGAGCTCGCCAGCCACTCTCTTCCCCCCTCCCCTCCCTCTCAAGCAGGCCCAAGAAGTGAGCACACAGTAGGTGCTCAATGGCTCATCCCTCCCCACGTCACTTCCCTCCTCCTTTGCTCTGCTTCCCGCCCTTCCTCACTAAGAGCGCCACCACCTGAGCTAGGGGGGTCCTCATGACTCGTGGGGTGCCAGGGGCCAGGAGTGGCCTCATCTCCCGATGCACTGGCCCCCTCGGCCTCTGAGGTGCTGGGCTCACGGGGGGGTGCTCTCCTCGGCCCACACTCACCCGATCTGGATGAGGCCTGCTTACCTGTCAGCTCTCAGCTCCCTCGGGGCCCCCCAACCAGACCAGGATGCCCGGGTCACGGCATGTGGGTGTCAGGCTGGCTTCCTGGGGGTGGGACGGTCCGTTCAGCCCACAGAGTGTGAGGTCCCTGACCCAGGGCCACCCCGCCGCTCAGTCAGTGTGGAATGAATGAATGAATGAGTGAATGAGTGAATGCCTCCATCACCTCCTTGATCCCTGCCAGCTCCCCTTCGAGGTGGGTGTGTTTTCCCCATTGACAGATGGGAAACCAGGGCTCAGCATTCCCCCGGGAGGGAGGATCCGGGCCAGGGTCCCTCCCATGGGAAGGAGCCGGAGGCTGACAGGCCTGTGTGCGCGTCGGTCCCCTGTCTGCTGACACGCACAGTGATTCATTCTTCATGTGGCGTTTCTGTGCTTCTCCAGTGGGAGAAAGTGCCGCTGGGATTTCCAGGGCTGTTTTATCTCCGTGCTGCAGCCAAGTAATTCGGGAGAACAGAGCCAGGCCGGGGATAGCTGAGTTGCTGAGGGCCTGTGATGGTCTCTGCTGAGCCCTCCCTTCACGGGGCGGGGCGGGGGGGGGGGCGGGGGGCAGCCAGTTGGTGCAGGAGCCCCTCCTCCCACACAGACCTCTGCAGGGCGGGGATTTCCAGCTCAGCTTCCTTCGGCTGTGTGCCCTGGGCGGGCCTGTCTTCTCCCTGGGCCTCAGTTTTCTCACCTGTGAAGTGGGGTGAATGGCAGTGCCCACCTTAGAGATTCAAGAAAATAATGGACATAGAGGACTTGCTGAAGCAGAGCTGGCCCAGGGCGAGGGCTCAAGGAAGGGAGCCATGGAAACCAGCCGAGGTTAGAACCTGAACCCAGATCCCAGCCTGTCAGTGGGGGTGTCGCTGAGGGACCAAGACCCCGTCAGGAAGAAAGTTGGTGGTAACCTGCAGGCTGCCCCAATTCTAACACCCGTGCTGATGCCCCCGCTGCCAGGGTCAGGGTGGGGCCCAGGACCCTGAGCCTCCCACCAGAGCCCGGGAGGTGGGGTTCGCTGGCTAAAGGGAGCACTTCCGCCACGAGGCTGGTGCCCAAGGTCACTCGCGGCCGCGGCAGGAAAATCAGGGGTTTTCCCGAGTCCTGGGTCTGAAAACGTGTTCTTTGCAACAAAGTGAACCTGGCACCCAGGCCAGGGAGTGTGGGTGGAGTGCCTGCTCTTTGGGCAGCAAACATTTATTCAGCACCTACTGTGTGCAGAGCCTGGAGAGGGGGACGCGGCGGCACAGAGGCAGCCCCTGGAGGAGCTTGTACCGGGCAGGGGGCAGTTAGTAGCAGGCGGAGCAGAGGCTCAAGCCCCTGCAGGCCTGGTGCTCAAGCCCTTTCCTTCGCCAAGGGGCCCGGGGGGGTCTCTCAGGTCCCTACACCGTCGGCAGCGGGGCTGCAGAGGAGAGCCGTTTGGAGCACCGGCTGGCTGCGTCCCGAGCCCTGCTAGCACTTCCGGTGCTTTCCGTCTTCCTTCAGCACCCCTGCCAGGTGGGGCCTGGCGCCCATTTTGCAGGTGGGGAAACTGAGGCCAGTGAAGTAATTTGCCCAGCCGGGACCCTGGCGGGAGTCTGGTCTTCACCCTGATGCCTTGTGGGAGGCCCTCGGAGGGTTCTAACGGGCTGACGTGTGAGCTTGTATTTTGAAAGCCTCCCCTTCAGGTGGGGGTGGGTGGAGGTGCAGGAGCAGTTCAGGGAAGCCTCGAGGAGCTCGAGGACCAGGGAGGGCCAGGCGCGGCTGGCAGGTCTGCATGGAGAGAGGGAGGCCGTGGAGATGGGAGCAGCATGCACCTCAGGCCTGCACGATGCTCACTGAGAGGATGTGGGTGAGGGGCCGCCACAGGGCTGGCGCCACGGGCCTCGGGTCACGGTGGCCGGTGCTGCTGGCCGTGCAGCCCAGAACCCCGCTGCCCGTGAACATGTCGCTCTCCACCTGTGACCGTCCCCCGTGCATGTGCGTGGCCACTGTCCTCTCTCCCTGCCGCCCGCCGCTCCCCCCAGCGGCACGTGGGGTCAGGAGGACACGCTCTGCCCTTGCTTCACGCGGCTGTCATGCCTCCCAAAGTGTTCATTCCCGACGTCGCATTTCGGAGGGAGGTTTTATCACCTGCACGTGGAGGTCGTCCGGAAACAGACGCCCGCAGGCTCCGGATGAGGTCGGCACCGCCAGGGAACTGGGGAAGCTGCCGGAGGCTAAACCTCACCCCGGATGCCATGTGCGCTCACACGCGTGTGCATGTGTGCTGCTGGGTATAGACACGCTCATCAGTCAGTGTAGACGGGACACAGGCGCGGGGCACACGGTCTGAGTGCTGCCTCTGCCCCTCACCCCCTCCTGCACCTGGGGAGGCGACAGTGCAGCTGGTGGCAGGAACCAGGGGGCTCTGCTCACCCCCTGCGCCCCCGCCCAGGAGGCGCTCCGGCCTGGGCTGCTGTCTCCCAGTGGTGGTTTCGCCACCTGTCTGTTGGCACCCGCTGCCCGCAGGCCTGTTGGTGAGGCCCCCGGCCCTGCCCTTGTTCAACGACTGACTCACAGTGTGCGTCCTGGTACTAATAAGAAGGACGGCCAGGCAGGAGGGGAAGGGGGGCCCACGCAGGTGGCGCGGCAGGTGCAAAGGCCCAGAGGAGAGGCCGGTCCCGGACGGCTGACCTGGAGGAGCAGAGAGACGAACAGGTGGCAGCCGGGGCCAGGCGACACGGGGCGGGGGCCTCAGGAGTGAGCGAACTCAGAGCCACCGGAACTCCTAGCGGCAGGTGGGTGGTCAGAAAGCTGGCGCTGGGGTCCCCTGGGACTTGGATGGTGGGCGAGGCTTGGGCAGAGACAGCGGGCACTCACCACGGGCGTTGGGAGCACCCACTGGCGCCGGTCCGTCCCCAGGGCTTGTATGCGTCCCTCCATTCGGTCGTCACCGTGAATTAGAGACTATTCCCGTCCCGTTCCAGGGCCTGGGACACTGAGGAGGCTCGTCCCAGGCAACAGGGTGTGGCTACAAAAGGTGGAGCTAGGACATGGCCTAGACAGTGTGGCCCAAGCCCAGGGCCCAGCCGCTAGGCAGGGCTGCCCTTGACTTGGCCCAGGCAAGAGGTGATGTGTGTGGCCAGCCCCCGGGGGAGGCATGGTGGGCCAAGAAGGGGTGGGCCGGACGCAAGGATCTCCAGGCTTTAGGGCAGGGCCCGTGGCAGGCCTGGGTGTCCACCGCAGCCCCTCCTGCACACACAGTGGCCCCGCCCCCCCCCCCTGCCTCGCCTACCTCCCCCCCCCCGCCCTCCCCTGACTCTCCTGCCTGACCAACACAGATCTGCGTTCCCGCTGGGATTTAATTCATCTTCCGCGGCTCTGTCTCCCTTCATATGCCCTCCTTCCTCTCCTCTCGGCCTCACCAGATTTGATGTTTAAAAATAATCCTCAAATATGGGAACACAGTCCCCGGCTGACCGGGGGCAGCGCCGAGATGCCTGCCCGACGCGTGATTGCGGGTGCCGTCCGAGCTCAGGAGAGTCCCGCTCGCCAGAATGGCCCCCGGCTATTTGAGTTTTACTGTGGGCAGTTTCCCAGTTTGCAAGGAAATAGAAGCTGGATGATAAGTCTAATCAGTCTGTGTACACGTGCTTTCTGGAGGGCCTCACAGTGCGGCGAGGGGGGTACATTGGGAGGCTGGGTTGGCCTCCTGTCTGAGTTGCTGAGTGGCTGTGTGACCTTGGGCAAGTCACTTCACCTCTCTGAGCCCAACCCAGAGACTCCCCACCCGGACCTTGTCCAGCAGCCTTAGGAGTGGCCAAGGACTGAGCAGACCTCAGGGAGTGTGCGCGTGCTGGACGGGACGGACACAGCCTGTGGTGGCGGAGAACGCCTGTGGTGTGCAGGCCCCTCCGGGGCAGATAGAGTAGGGCATGGGGGCCAAGGCGTGGCTGGTGGGCATCCTTGCACAGTGCCCCTTAGGGCAGTGGCTCCCGCCCTCTCAGGTCCCTTCAACAGTCAGTGGTCAGCGAGTAGATGTCGAGAGAATCAATGAATGAATTAGTGAATTAACACATTAATGAAAGAAGAGGTGGAATACGATAGGCCTCAATGGAGATGATCTCCTTCCAGCTGATGGACTCCAGGCAGTCTTCCCGGAGGAGGGGGCACTGGAGCAGCTTCTGAAGTGGTTGGTACAGGATTTACTCACAGGAACCAGGGTGGGCACACCAGGTGTGAGTGACAGCCTCCCCCAATATATGCAGGGCTTGGTGGGAGGGGGAGCAGCAGGAGACAGGGCTGGGCACGTGGCAGAGGTGGCCTCCTCTTCCCACCGGCTCTCAGATTGGAGCCTCAGCTCCAAAACTGGGGCAGCCTCCCCCGACAGGGGCCAGAGGGACCTGGGCCTCCCCGTCGGTAGATGGGGCCAACACTGGGGGGGCGTCATCCTCGAGGACCCACCTCCCCTGCCCCCCCCACAGTGCATGGTCCAGGGCGGATCCCCAGGTTCCCCAGTGGAAATCCTTTCCTAAGCACTTTCAAATGCTTTAATCTCCTTCCTCCTCCCCGAGGGCCCTGAGGGGGGCCAGGAGGACACCCAGGCTCAGAGCAATTAAGCAGCTTACAGCCCGCGGGGCAGAGCAGGCTCCATGCGGGTGTGGGGTGCGGGGCAGGCGCTGGTGGAGGAGAGGAGAGGCCTGTGGAGAGACAGGAAGGCCCTCACCCAGGAGCACTCACCGGGAGTACTCATCATGGCTCAGTATTTCAGCCTTGGGTCTGCCACCCCCTCTTCTGTTCTGGCTCACTCCTCAGAAGGGCTCCTGGTACCCTTGTGCCGCCCACTGCCCACTGCCCACTGCCCCCTGCCCACTGCCCCCTGCCCACTGCCCACTGCCCCCTGCCCACTGCCCCCTGCCCCCTGCCCACTGCCCGTGCTGCTGGTGAGAAGACCAGGGCCTGAGCGCAGGGCCAGGCTGGATGCTGCGCCTCCTGTGATGGGCCTTGAGGCTGGGCCGGGCTCCTTGCCCCGAGGTCTCCGGCTTCTGGGCTGTCCCGTGGCTCTCTGTTCTGCTGGCAGGATCCTGAGCTGCCTGCGCCTGGCTCCCGTCCCTGCGCTCCCTGCCAGGCTGCCAGCTTTTGAGAGTGAGGACAAGCCAGCTGAGTGGTGGCCCCTGCAGCCCAGGCCGGGGCCGGACCCGTGCCGGTGCCCCAGGACAGTCTGGGCAGCCAGAGGGGCCGCTCCTGGGGGCTGCGTGTGGCCCTGCTCAGCCTCCTCTCCCAGAGCAAACCTCACCACGAGGGCCCATCTCTGGGGCCACCCGGGGGGCTGGAGGGCCTCACCAAGGCCGGGAAAAGGTTGGCACTGACATCAGAACCAGGATGGAGGGGGCAGGGCGCCCACAGGAACCCGCTGAGCAGATGGGGGACAGCCTGGGCAGGAGGGTGCAGCCGGCTCTGCAGGGGTCCACCCCTCACATCACATCCTGCTCCCAGGTGAGCGGCGAGCATCCTGTGCCCGCCCTGGGGCTGCTGGACCGGGGCTCGCACACAGAAGCAGGCGCTCGCAGCCTGCAGGCCGGAGCCCGAGGTCACCAGGGGTGGCTCTGGTGGGAGCTCTCAGGGCGACTGTCCAGGCCTCGCCCTGGCTTCTGGGAGCTTGGGGGTGATCCTTGGGGTTTGCTGGCGTGTGGGCTCATCGCCCCATCTCCACCTCTGTCTTCACCTGGGTCCTCCCTGTGTGTGCGTCTTTATGAGGAACCGGTCATGGTGGGTGGGGCCTATCCTCTCTGCTGTGACCTCATCTTAATTGCATCTGCCTCAGCCCTAATTCCCAATAAGGGCCCATTCTGAGTTCCTGGGGTTAGGGCTTCCACATGAACTTGGGGGGACACAATTCATATACCATAACAGGGTGCCACTAGGGCCCCATTTGGCCCAGAGCCCAGCACAGAGTAGGTGCTATAAAGATGCATCCCCTCCCGCCTCTCCCCCTCTCCCCCTGCCCACCCCCACTGGCTGCACTGGCCTCCCCGCGCTCCCACCTCAGGGCCTTTGCACTGGCTGCGACCTGGCCCGCAGCGCTCCTCCTGAGAGCCACACCGCGGGTTCCGGCCTCACTCATGTCTGCTCAGCTGTCACCTCCCCAGCGAGGCCGCCCAGACCACCCTAACAGCCCCCACGTCAGCACTCTACACACACACACACACGCACATGCACACACACACACACACACACACACACCTTGCTTTATTCCCCTCCTAGCCTTTTTATTGCGATAAAATACACATAACGTAACATTTTCCACGTCAGCCCCTTTCGGAGCACAGCTTGGCGGCAGCGAGTACCTTCGCTTTGCTGTGCAGCCTCCACCGCCATCGTCTCTAGAACTTTTGCCTCTTCCCCGGCGGAAGCTGTTCATTAAACACCAACCCCACCCCTCCTCCCCCAGCCCCTGGCGGCCACCAGCGACTTTCTGTCTATGAATTCGACTCCTCCAGGGGCCTCATGTAAGTGGAATCGCAGGGAATGTGTCCCTCGGTGACGGGCTCTTTGCTCAGCGCAGTGTCCTCGAGGTTCCCCGTGTGGCAATGCCAGCATTTCCTGCCTTTTGTGGCTGAATCCTAGGCCGTGGTCCGGGTGGACCACACTGTGGCTTTTCCAGTCGCCCGTCCACGGACACCTGGGTTGTTTGCCCCTTTGGGCTCCTGTGGCTGGTGCTTCTGTGAACACCGTGGACAGGGGTCTGTTCTCGTCCTCAGGGCGTGTCCCCTCGGAGCATTTTAAATGCTGATCCGTTTCGGTGCTGTCGGTACAGTGCCGGCTGGGGCAGGGACTGCCTCTGTTCAGTGCTAATGCGTCTGTTTCGTTCACTGCTTTTGTCCCCGATGCCGGGATGGGCAGGGCCCGCCTGGTGCACACTGTGGCCGGGTTCCTGGAAGTCACGGTTCGAGACACGGCAGGAGGCCAGGGTCCTGCGCACCCCGAGGTGCAGGCTCTGTCCTCCATCCCCGAGCCGCCAGCCCCCATCCCCGCGCCCGCCCCGCCCGCTGCCTCGCCCGCCCCACCGTTATTTCCGCCACCTGAGCCCCCGCCTTTGATTAAGTCTCCTTTTCTGTGAAAAGAAAAGGAGGTGACAGTTGACTGGTGGGGGAAGGTCATTCATTCCAGAAAGGAAATTGGATGGCGTGTTTCCATCCTGCGCGGCCCAGCCCCTGCGCCCAGCAGACGCGCTCCCCTGCCCGCGCCACGTCCCCCGCTGTGGGCCGCGCCGCGTGCCTGTGCCCGCGCCCACACAGCCTCTCCGCTCTCGCCCCGCAGGCAGCTCCGGACGGCCCCATGCAAGCCAAACGATGACCAGTTGTGGCCAGCGGTCCCTGAACGTGCTCACCGTCCTCTCACTGCTGGTTCCGGCAGGTAGCGCCCGGGGTGCTCCGGGGGAGGGGGAGGCCTGGGGGGCAGGAGTCCTTTCCGGGCCCATGGCCAGCCCAGCCAGGGTTCCGGGTGCTGACTGGGGTGCCCATGGGCACCCCCCGGTGAGGAGCTGCTGCTTGGTGCCTCGCCGCACACGCCTGCCCTGGCGCTCGGCGAGACGTTCTCTCGGGTGCGGGGGTCACGGTGGCTGCCAGGGGCCTGGGAGAGGCCTTCCTAGGATTCTCTCCCCTCCTCACCCCTGCAGGTCCAAGCGAGGGGAGGTCGTAGGCACCCCATTGGGCAGAGAGGACACTGAGGCCTGGAGAGGGCACTGGCTGGCCGAGACAGCACAGCTAGTGAGGGGCAGGCCTCTGAACCCCAAAGGTGACCCCGGCCCCACCCCCGGTGCCCGGCCTCCTGGGTGGCAGGTGGGCTCACCCCTCCTGTTTCCAGGGTGGGAGGGACCCGGGCCTCAGCTTCCAGACAGAGAGTGCCGACCCCAGAAGCGCCCTGACCCCCAGCAAGGCTGGCCCCTCAGCGGCCCGACCGAGCCCCGACCTGAGCCAGGCGCCGACTCTCTCTCTCTCTCTCTCTCTCTCTCTCTCTCTCTCTCTCTCTCTCTCTCTCTCTCTCTCCTGTCTCTCCATCTCTCTCTCTCTGCTGTCTCTCCATCTCTCTCTCTCTCTGCTGTCTTTCCATCTCTCTCTCTCTCTGCTGTCTCTCCATCTCTCTCTCTCTGCTGTCTCTCCATCTCTTTCTGTCTCACCCTTTCTCTCTGTCCCGGTTCCCCCCATGCCCCCTGCTCACTCCCCCCTGTGGCATGGCATCCCCTAGGCCAGGGCTCCCACGCCCAAGCCTGTCAGCACCTCCTACAGGGCTGCCCACCCCTCCCCCGCCCGGCGCCTCTGATTCAGGAGGCAGCCAAGGGGCCCCCCCAGAGCCTGCATTTCCGAGTCCTTAGCAGATGCAAACTTTGAGGCCTGCTCTGAGCCTCAGTTTCCCCCTGTGCAGCGGGAGCCCACGGGATAAAGAAGAAGGTGCATCCTCCCGGCCCACCCAGTGACCCCTGCACCCCAGGGCAGAGGCTGAGAGGGGGCCTGGAGCCCCCTGACTCCTGAGACCTGGGACCCCTCCCGCAGTGGCCCTGCCCATCTCCGCATAAGAGGGTGCTGGACGTGGGGCGGGGCCCAGACCTCACAAGGCTGCCCCGGCCGCCCATGGGCCAGTGCGCCCAGCAGGGACCCCCGGCTGGGACCCCCAGAGCTGTGTGGGCTGCAGGCTCGGCCGCCTAGGGAGACGGCTCTGGAGGGGCTGTCGCCCAGAGCAGGCCTGGGTGCTTGGAGAGAAGCATTCAGCCAATGGAGGCCCTCTCAGGGTACAAGTTAGATCCAGTCACCCCTGGTATGAAGATACCAAGCCGGACAGCGCTCCAGGGTTTTCCTGTTGTGTCTGCTCAGGCCTCCTCCCCTGTGTATCTCCAGGGCACAGCTGGCAACGGGGCCCCCTCCTAGGCCGGGGCAGCTGGCACTGGGAAGGTGGGGGCAGGGGCACGGGCCAGGCTCCTGGGGACCTTCAGGTCGAGGGCATTGCTTTGGTAGAGACCCAGGTGCGAAGGGGGCGCCCTTTCTCCACAAGGGGTACCGGTTCTTGCCCACATGCTCCTCACCCCTCAGGCCACCTGGGCCTGTGAGCAGGTCCCCCAGACCTCACTGCAGCAGAGCAGAGGTGTGGAGAGGGCTCAGCCGGGGCAGGCTGGCTGGCTTCCACGGCACCACCACCACCAGCTCAGGCAGGTCCCTGTAGGCCTCTGAGCCTCAGTTTCTGCATCTGTAGAGTGGGATCTCAGACCCATCTGACGGAGTAGCAGGTGGATTAAATGAGACAGAGCCGGTGAGGCCACAGTTAACACATGAAGCGCCCAGTCAGTCACCGGTGACTGGCACTACTTTCCTTCCGGAAGACAAAACAGGCTGGGCGCTTAACGTGTTAAGGTTTCCTCCTCAAGTGCCTGCTGTGTGCGGAGCGGCCGGAGAGGGTCCAGGAGGCTTCAGATGTAGCCCCGCTCACGGGAGCCCTGGTCTGGGGACACAGTGTGAGCAGGGCTGTCGTGGAGGGAGCGGGGCTTCCTGTCAGAGGTGAGGCTTGCACCGGACCCCCTAGGACAGGCCTTGGTGGGGACCCCACCGAGCCTGGCGACTCTGTTTTCCAGTCTTGTCCGCGCATTTCCGGGTCTGTGAGCCGTACACGGACCACAAAGGCCACTACCACTTTGGCTTCCACTGCCCCCGGCTCTCGGACAACAAAACCTTCATCCTCTGCTGTCACCATAACAACACGGTGTTTAAATACTGCTGCAACGAGACGGAGTTCCAGGCGGTGATGCAGGCGAACCTCACAGCCAGCTCCGAGGGCTACGCGCACAAGTAAGTGCCACGCACGCCGGCCACATGCCCTGCCTGGGCCCCACCTCCACCACCCCCCCACCCCCCGCCATCAAGGCAGGATGCGGACCAAACACCCCATCCCCTCGGGTGGCTGTTGGGTCGCCATTGCCAGGATGGCTGGGCCTGGAAGGAGCCTGGGAGAGTTCAGGAGACCCAGTTTTCTGGCCTGTTCTATCCTCTGAGCTTTAGCCTTTCCATCTGAGAAACGGGCACATAATGCCTACCTTTCAGGTCTGCTGCAAATTAAATGAAGGCAAGTAGGTGGAAGGCTTTTAGGCCAAAAGTACTTGGGCCTGGAATCCACGAGACCCAAGTTCCTTCCTTCCTTCCATCCTTCCTTCCTTCCTTCCTTCCTTCCTTCCTTCCTTCCTTCCTTCCTTATTTGTTCAACAAATATTGATTGGTCTCTTGACCCAGAGATTGAGCCCCTTTCCTTAAGGTGATTAAAACACACCAGACCCGATGGAGGGGACCATGATGAGTGTAAAGAAAGAGGAGGAGTTCCCAGCCGAGCAGTGGTGGGAATATGATGGAAACAGCATGTCTTTCTCTTATTGTGAGTGAAACTGAGCATTGCTTCACATGTTTGAGAGCCATTTGTATTTCTTTTACCGTGAGCTAGCTGTTTGTGTCCTTTCTCATTTTCTTATTGAATTTTTGGCCATCTTCTTATTTATTTACAGGAACTCTTTATATATGAAGGAAATATGCATTACAAATATTTTCTCAGTGTGTCTGAGTTTGTGATTTTTTTCCCCTCATGACTAATTTTTAATTGTTATGTAATCAAATTGTATCTAATTTTGTTTTCTTTTTTTTTTTATGTCTTCTGGGTTTTATGTTATACTGAGAAAGGCTTTCTCTACTCTGAGATCATTAAAATTTTTCTTTTTTACTTCTTTTATGTTTTACTTTTTTGCCTTCAAATCTTTTTTCTGTTTGTTTTGTTAATTCTCACCAGAGGATATTTTTTCCATTGCTTTTCAGAGAGAGTGGAAGGGAGGGAGGGACAGAGAGAGAGAAAGAGAAACATCGATGTGAGAGAGACACATTGACTGGTTGCTTCCCGCACACACTCCAACTGGGACTTGAACCTGCAATGTAGGTATGTGCCCTGACCGGGAATTGAACTCACAGCCTTTTGGTGTGCGGGCTGATGCTCCAACCAACTGAGCCGCCCAGCCAGGGCCCATTAATACGTTTTAAAGTCTTCCTGGTTTACTTCCCATGGCTCTTTTGTTACAGGAACTCTAGGATTAGCTTGTGTAGTACCCCTGACCCCCCCAAAAAAATTCAGTTGGTATTTTTTACTGAGATTGTGTTGAATTCATAGATTAATTCAAGGAGAATTAACTTTTCATGATGCTGAATATGCTTATCCAAGAACATGGTATGTTTCCCCATTTGTTCAAATTTTCTTTCATAGTGTTTTGGAATTTTCTTCATATAGATAACATATATATATATTGCATTTATTCCTACATATTTCTTCTTATGCTGTTATAAATGGGGTCTTTACTTCCATGACATCTTCTAAGCGACTGCTGTTTCGATGAAAAGACCTAAGGATTACTATATGTGAGCTTTATACTCAGCCACCTTACTAAAGTTCCTTGACTGTGTAATACTTTTCCAGTTCTTTCTCTGAGGTTTAACTATGACATTTACAAACAATGGTAACTGTTTCCTACTTGCCCATTTTTGTGCCTCACTTCTTTTTTTCTTGTGCAATCGTGTTGGCGAGTATCTCTAAAACAGTCTTTGAAATTGTCAGGCATTTTTATCATCTTTCTCAGTTTAATGGGGATGCTTCACATATTTTCCTAATAACTCTGAGGCTGATTCTCGGGGTGGATATATATGTTTTCATGGTAAGGGAACACCCACTTGGAAGGAGTGTTCATTGAGGGACCCTTGAAGAGAGTAGTGGCTCCACTGGGAGGTGGTGGGAGGGAGGTGTGAGTCCCACTCTCTGTGTGCTGTTGGGGCCTGAAGGCTTTGCCACCACGCCATGCCTACTCGGGGAAGCCGCCCGTCCCCTTTGGTCAGGCAGGAGATTTAACGCTCGTCCGTCCTCCCCTCCTCCCACGGCGGCCAGCTCCCCGACCCTCCTTCCTCTAATGCAGGGTGAATACCTTCCCATCTGCTCAGGCCTTAGAATAATCCCGTGTGTGACGTCACTCGGCGAGGCCTGCCTGTCCCTAGGGCTGGAATCAGGCCGGGAATCTGGCCCGAGCCTTTTATACGACCAACGGCCGAGTCCCTGAGGGAAGAGGGCCCGGCCAGGATAGCGGTGAGGACCATGAAGTGTTGCAGTTGCCGGCCACCCGCCAGACAGAGGACAGGCGCTTGGCCAGGCAGCCAGACTGCTCCGAGGCTCCGAGGCTCTGGCGACCGGGCCTGGGATCCGCTGCGAAGCCCCCGGTCTCTATAATCCACGCATTCACGCGGGCTGCACGCGGAGCACTTCTCGTCTCGGCGCAGGGGGCCCTGGCTGCCCGATGCAGAGCTGACCACAAACCGCAGCCTTCCCCCGGGGGAACGGCAATGCCAAGGGCAGAAGTTGAGCTCGGTTCTTAAGCTTGACGTGCGGCCGGCATTGCGGAGCGTGCAGCGAGGAGGAGGCTCAGAGAGGCTGAGTAACTTACCTGATCGAGGCAGCCGGTCAGTGGGGGGCCAGGAGCCAGCCCAGGTCTGGAGGAGGCGGGTTTCAGCAGGAGAGGCCAAGGGCGGGGATCCCCACCGCAGCCGCATGGACGTCTGGGCCGAGCCCGCCCTGGAGGCTGCCTGTGCATTCCGGGCCCGCCGCACCCTGTGTGTCAACCAAGCATGTTTCCTGGTGATGCCAAGTGTGGGTGCAGGATCACCCCAGGGGGAGGGCCTCCGCTCTGGAGGGACTCCTCCTTCCTGGTGCTCCACCGAGCCCCCCGCCCCTTCCCTCACCACGGAGGACGGAGGCCCAGTGGCGTGCACTGCCCCGTGGTGTGATGAGTTCACTCCTCACCCGCTCGTCCTGTCACCAGGGCCCCCGTGCCCCAGGAGGGAGGCGTGTGCCCGACCCCATGCACGCGGGAGTGCCCCCGAGGCTGAGCATGTCCAGGCGGAGAGGGTGAGGGGGACTATGGGGACAGGCAGCGGGGTCTGGGAGGGAGTGGGGCGGGCCGGGCCAGGCGCTTGGACTTTCTCCAGCGGGTGGCAAGGGGGCCTGAGGGCACAGGAGCCCTGAGGGCTTTAGGCTGGGATTGTGTCCGTGAACGGTGCATGGGACAAGGGCCTAGGACACCGCAGAAGCCATGATGGTGACTTGGGCAAGACGGGGCCCTGCTGAGCGGGGGCAGGCTCACCCGGAGATGACCAGTCCAAATCCGGCCCTGGAAGCCCCCACCCCGCTGCCTCATCTCGGGGACCCCGGGGAGAAGGCCCGAGCCCAGCGCCGGACCAGGGCCTGGTGTCCAGGTGGAGCACGTGGCACGGAGGGCGACGAGATGAGCTGTGGGGTGGGACACAGGGCCGAGGTGGGCCAGTGAACCGGGCGCGACGGGGCCTGCAGGCTGGGAGGTCCAGGTGGCCCTGGGTGTGCGAGGGGCCAGGCAGGGGCCACCTCTGGACGGTGCGGCCTTTTGTGCCTCTGGATCGGTCATCTCCCGGCTGAGACACCTGCGTGTGTGGCTCATTCTCACAGCTGCTCTGAGGGAGAAGGAAGGGTGGGCCCAGGCTGGTGTGGTCACCTGTCCCAGCTCCGGCCAAGCCCCGAGGGCCATGGGGCCCTGGCTCCGGCCACTGGCTCTGCCACCCCCCGTCGCATCTAGAGAGCCAGGCTTGGCCTGATGCTGGGGAACGTGCCAGATCTCAGCCAAGAGGCCAGAGGTTCCGACATCGCAGACAGGGCAGCGCCCGCTGGCTGCCAACCTGGATGGACCAGCGCAGCCTGACCTGGTCGGCACTCTCTGAAGATGCTGGGGTCCGTTAGCAGCTAGGACCCCCCGTCGGCCAGGAGGTGGCCTGGAGGCGGGCAAGGGGCCTCTGATGCGGGGTTAGCTGTGTTCCTGGAGGAGCAGAGGGTGTGTTTCGGCTCTGGCTGCTGGCGGGAGGCAGGGCGGGAGGGAAGCAGCCCGTCCAGCCCACTGCGGGCGAGGCGCCTGCCACCGGCACACAGAGGGGCCCTGGTGCACAGTCCAGTGTGCACGCGCCTTCCAGGCCGGCTCAGGCGGGACGGGTGATGGGCCTGAGGGGTCTGCGGTCAGCTGCCCTGGGGACAGGGGTGTCTGGCACAGGTGGCATGGCGAGGGGTCTTTGCAGTGCGTGGGAGTTCCTGCGCCGGGCAGATGGGGTAGGCGCGTGGGAGAGGGTTTCTAGGACGACAGAGAGCCCTCAGAGGGCGGGTGGATGGGTGGTCACTCCCCCGTCTGCACATGTCACCTTGTCCCTAAAGCCGTCCTTTCCCAGGCCCAGAGGCATTCCAGCCACGGGGTGGCCAGCGAGTGCAGTCGGCTGGGCCTGGGACCTGAGGACCGGGTGCTCGGGCTCCCCCACCGGGCGGTCCTGCAGGCCTATCGTCCCCACCCAGCTCGCCCCAAGCTCCAGTCCAGCCGCTGAGCGGGTCCCTCCCATTGAGCCCTGTCAGGCACAGAACCTTCCGGAATCCATGTCGCCTACTCTGAATCCGCCCCCAGGTGTGGGGACGGGAGACAGTGGACAGTTGCGAGCACTTAGGGTGGCGTGAGGGGCCTCACACCAGCGCCCTTCGTCCGAGTAGCGCTGTTGCCTGTACAGGAGGTCCCGCTAGGGCAGTGATGGCGAACCTTCTGAGCTCGGCGTGTCAGCATTTTGAAAAACCCTAACTTAACTCTGATGCCGTGTCACATATAGACATTTTTTGGTATTTGCAACCATCGTAAAACAAAGATTTATATTTTTGATATTTATTTTATATATTTAAATGCCATTTAACAAAGAAAAATCAACCAAAAAAATGAGTTCGCCTGTCACCTCTGACCCGCGTGTCCTAGGTTCGCCATCACTGCGCTAGGACCACCTCGCCGGGTCTGAGGCTCAGAGAGGGCGAGAGCCTGCGTGTGCTCACACCGTGCACAGCGGCAGAGCCGGGCTGGAGCCGAGCTGGTCCGACTGCTCTGGCCTCGGTGCTCCGCCTGCAGCTGGGAGGGTCAGGGGGCACGGGAGTGGGGTGGGGGGCGATGGCAGTAACGCCCCTCACGGTCTGAATGTTGAGATGTGTGAGCCTTCAGAGCAATGCCCACCCGCGCGGCTGCTTTCATTCCTGTCCCTGCTTCTCCGTCCTGGAGGCTCCAGGCCCAGCATGGCCCAGCGCCCCTCTGACCCCTCCCCGCCCGCCCCCCACCGGTGTCACAGACTCCCTCTCCGCAGGGCCTGTCTGCAAACAGCTGCTCCTGCCTCCCCTCCCTGCTCGCCTCCCCCGGCCCCCGGGCTGCTGCCATGGGAACCGCTGAGGAAAGCTTGATGCTGAGAGCAACTCTGGGGGCCCATGGGGAGCTGGGAGAGGGTGCTGGGCAGAGCAGTGGTGCCAGGGCGGCGGCAGGCCCCCTCTGGCCTTGGATGTCCACCCCAGGACACCTGCCTCAGTGGCCAGGGCTATAGCTTGTGCCCTGGAGGAATTCCACACCCAGGTGCCAGGCACATGGAGCTTCCCCGTGAAATGAGGCTGCTGGGTGCTCATACTTGGGCCTAAACCAGCCCTGGGACCTGTGCCGGCCTCATGGAGGTGGGGGCACAGGCAGGGCGCAGGAGGGCGGCTGTGATAGAGGCTGCCTGGCTGCTCCGTCCTCAAGCAGAGGCCCTGCCCCGAGCACCGGCAGTGCAGTGCCCACTCCACGCTGTGCCCCGCACCTGCAGCGGCCGCTCCCTCCAGCCGGGGCCACCAGTGAGGGGAAGGGGGGCATTCCGGGCCGAGGGCACGTGAGCCACAGAGCATGCCCGGCCGGGGCCCCGCCCGTGCAGGGGCTGGAGGAGGCGGAGGGGAGCAGCCCATCTCACTGCCGAGGCCGAGGCCGGGCCAGGCGTGAACCGAGCCGGGAGGATCCGAGTCTGGAAACGGAGCCCAGGACGGGCGTCCCATCATCTCCAGGCCCAGAGACGTGCAGGGATTCTCCCAGGCTACACAGCAAAGCCGGGCCAGCAAGGAACCAGAGCCAGGCTGCCTGGCTGCAGGCCTGGCTCCCGGGCTCCAGCAGGGACCCAGGGCACGGAGGGTCCCCTCTGGCGAGAGCTGGGGTGGGTCCCCCCCTGTGGGGTGCGGGGCCACGAGGCCTCCTCTCTGTCACCCGCCAGCACACGCCCCCCTGACGGAGGCCGCGGCAGGAGCGGGTGGGGGCAGCATTTGGGTGACCGGTACATCGGTTCCTTTAAACAGCCCGGCCCTGGCCAGCTCTGCCCGGCACAGCAGCCGAGCCGCAGCGGCAAGCCGGGCACCGGCCCTCCGGGCACGGGGACACTGGCCTGGCCTGGGCGGGGGGACAGACTCCACCGTCAGGCAGTGGGGGCTGGGCTGGAGGCCGGAGGAGAGGCCGACCCACCCCTGTAGGGGGAGCAGCAGGTCTGGTCTCAAAGAGAAGGTAGGAGCCAGGCCAGGGAGGAAGGCGTGGGGACGCGGAGAAGGCTGTGGGACAGAAGGCACAGCCCGTGCAAAGGCCGCGTTGGAGCGAGCAGGGCCGCTCCGCGGTGAGGGGGAGCCAGGCTGCACTGAGGGGCTGCGCGCTCCTGCAGCGGAAAACCTCCCACCGCCCTGGCCGCGGGGCTCTGTCGGTTGAGTGTCATCCCGGGCACCCAGGCGTCCGGCTCCATCCCCGGGAGGGGGCTTGCGGGAGGCGGTCCGTGTTTCTCTCTCATTGATGTTTCTCTCTCTTCCCTCCCTTCCGCTCTCTCTCTCAAATCAATAAACACATATATTTTTTTAAACCCAAACAAACAAAAAACTTTGAGGAGATAACTGCCTTTCTACAATAGAGTAGCGTCTGGGCCACTTTCCTTCTGAAAAACAAACCGACACCCTCCATCATTCTGCGTCTGGAGGGCGGAGCAGCCCTGGGGCGGGGGGGGGGTGTTGGTGAATAAATAAGAAAAATGATGGAGGGACCTGAGACCCTGGGCAGAACACAGTCTGTCGTTGCCCGGTGACAGGGGCCGAGTGAGGAGGGAATAGAGGGTGGGTCTGAGGGGCAGGTGCCAGGGAACAGCCAGGACCCGTGGCTGCCGCGTGGGAAATGGGGCGGTGGGGGTGGGGGGTGAGGGGGGCGTGAGACGTGGAGTGTGGGGAGGGTGGCCGAGCGGATGCCCTGTTTCCTGGGCTTCTGAGAAGCGGGGAGACCTGGGGCAGGCTGGAAGGGGGCTGGCCCAGGTAGGTGCCGGCGAGTTCCACGGCACGTGGGGGCGTGAGGTGGCCCAGTGTGGGTGCTGAGGGGCAGGGGGCACAGCTCTGGAACTTGGGTCGGTTTGTCCTAAGACAACAGACTTCCTGCACTTGCCCTGGGCCCAGTAAGATGGGGAGGAGCTGGTATCCCAGGTGGCGGGGATGGCATGAGCCAAGGCCCTGGGGTGGGCAAGCAAGGGGCACCCACAGAGACTGCTGGCAGGTCTGTGAGTGGCACCCATGTGGGGGCATGAGGGTGAAGGCAGGGTCCACCCCATCCTGGGAGCCCCAGATGGCAACTGAGGATTCCTTCCAAAGGGAAAATCGGACGGCTTCCCAGGTTTCCACATCCTGGTGGAAGACTTCACAGTGCCTCTCCCCCCCCCCCCCCCCGCTAAGGACTTGGGGTGTGGGGGGCTGTTCTGGCTGGACAGGGCCCAGGGCAGAGGACCAGCATCTGGGAGGAGGCAGACCGGGCCGGTGGGGGAGAGGAGGTGGAGGGTGGGCATGAGGAGAGGATCCAGGACTCCTCACGGCCCCTCTGCTCTGGGACCCCGAGATGGCCCGTGCCGTGTTCCCTCACCAGCGCGGCCGATCGCCTGGCCGAGCGACGGCCGTGCGCCCCTCTCATCTCTCTCCGTCTCTCCCCAGCAACTACACCGCCCTCCTGGGCGTGTGGATCTACGGCTTCTTCGTGCTGACGCTGCTGGTCCTGGATCTCCTGTATTACTCGGCGATGAACTACGACATTTGCAAGGTTTACCTGACGCGGTGGGGCGTCCACGGACGGTGGATGAAACAGGACCCGCAGCGGTGGGGGAACCCTGCCCCGCAGCCCCCGCCTCCCCCTGGCCCCCTGCCACCAGCCCCCCCGGCCGTGCACACGCTGCAGGGAGACCCCCACAGCCCGCCGCTGGTGACCTTCCAGAGTTCGTCTGCCTGGTGAGTGCTTGCGATCGGGTCCCAGGCTGCCCTGGCTCACTTGCCTTTGGCCAGCGAGCTCGGGAAATGCCAGACCGTTGTTGCCGCCCTGTTTGCCTTGTCAATCAATTACCTGATTATCTGCCAAGAAAGAGTTGAGCTTGTCCATGGCGGCCAGGTGTGCCTGAGCAGGAGAGTCCACATGAGAGGTGGAGACGGAGTTTAGAAGCATCGCTTGCAGGTTTGTCGCCCTGAGAGCTGGTGTGAGAGTCATTGCCGCTGAGCGCTAAATGGTGCGGTGAGCTTCCTGGCTGCCAAGGCAAAAGGGGAAATTGGGTGGCTTTCCAACGTTTCACCATCTGGCCGAAGGAAGCAGATCAGTCTGTGATGGGCCGGGGGGGTTTCTCGGAATGAAGTTGGACTGTGAGCCTATCGGGGGCTCCGTGGTGCGCACGCTGAGTCACAGAGAGGCGTCTGAGGCAGGCCGAGCAGGCGGCTGCGCAGTGATGCGCAGGAGGGAAAGGAGCCAGCAGGAGGGAGTCCCAGGGACCGGCCTTGTGGGGCGGCTGCCCCTGCAGCACCTGTCCACCCCGCTGAGCAGAGTGTTCCCATCCATCACCTCCACTGCGACTCTCGTGCCTGTGCAGCCAGCGGGTGGAGGTGGGGAGTGAGCGCGCCGGGTCCCGGGCAGTGCAAGGTTGGGAGGAGGGCGGAGGTCTGTGCCTTTTGGAGCAGGGAGCCACCGCGCCGCTGGCCGGAGCCAGCCCCTGGCCGGAGCCAGGCTGCGTGCAGGTGTGGGGTGAGGGGTTCAGGGGTGGGGTGAGGGGTTCGACACTCGGTGGGGGCTGAGCTGCAGCCGTGGGCACAGTATCCCGGGACATCACCATGCTGAACCTCGGGTACAAGATTGAGGTGCAGCCCTGGCGGGCGTGGCTCGGGGGTGGGGCGTCGTCCCAGACTCTGGAGGTTGCTGGTCTGATTCCCGGTCGGGGCGCGTCCGGGTTGCGGGCTTGATCCCCGGCTGGGAGCATGCAGGAGGCACCTGATCGGTGTTTCTCTCTTCTCTCTTTCTAAAATATCACTAAGAATGTGAAAAACACTAAGGCGCAAAAACATACAGCACAGTGGTCACTGCCAAGTCCATACGTTTTCCAAGCAACCCGACCCGGGTTCAAGGCCCAGCTCTGCCGTTTCCCAGCCCGAAGCTTCAGGCAGGTCCCTTCCCCCCCACACCTCCCCACCCCGCTGCCCCGGGCTTGTTCTCAGGGTTAAGCGCCCGGCACATAGTAGGTACTCAGTTCGCCGTGGCTGCGTCCTCACAGGAGATGCCGCCAAGCTAGTAGTGACCATTTAAGTGGTTAACCGGTAGCGACCTTTCAATAAGGAGGGACTTAAATAATTAATAAGGTGCGACTTAAGTCAGCTTGTGCTTATTGATCCAATAATGGCCCCATCGATCACGCAGGAGACAAAGTCCCGGCCTTGCTCAGCCAAGTCTGACAAATGTCCGCGGGGCAGGGCCCCTGGGTGGGGGTCCCCTGCCGGCTCCCGGGGACGCAGAGATGGTGGCGGGAAGACGCATAGCCCGCCCAAAGCTGCAGACAACGAGAGGCCTGCTGCCTGGCCCCGGGGGCGGCGGGGGGGGGGGCGGGGTCTGAAGCGTGGGCCTTAGGCAGCAACACGCTGGGCTGTTGGCCACCGAGAGCAAGCGTGTCACAGCCTCACAGTCAGGCCGGGAAAGGCCAAGGCGTGTGTGCGAGGCCAGGACGCTCACCAGGCACTGCGACGGGCTTCTGTCCCGCTGTCTCCCTTCAGGAGCCTCCCGAGACAGCGCTGCCCCCTCTCACTTCCCTCTTCAGCCTCGCGGCCTCTCTCTTCCCTCCCGTCCCGTCCTGTCCTGCTCCGTGGTATGTGGGTGAGCCCAGCTTTTCCAGCTCCTGGAGGCCTCCCACCCCCCACCCCACCCCACCCCCGTACCCCGATTCCCTGTACACAGGGAGCAGGGCACGAGAAAAGACCACGTGGCCCTTGAAGTCACATGACCCTTGCAGATTTCATGAGGCCCAAGGAAGAATGAGGACTTGGCCTGGCTGTTCGCCCCCCGTCCCCCCCCCACCCCCCCACACCCCCCACCCCCCCCCTCGCCTTGTGGAGAACACCCTCCAGCTCTTTGCAGAACTCACCCGTGCCTCCTGCGGGCGCCTGAGTTCACCCCAGAACCCTCCTCCTGGTGGAACGCGGGCCCCTGTCTCCCTGGCAGTGGGCCAGGCCGGGGTCTGCTTTCTGCAGGGGGACACCCGCCAACGGCGAGGGAGTCCGGGGAGTTAGCAGACGTGCCCCCCAGAGAGTCTCCAGGTTAAAGCCTTCTCTCCTTTCTGTTCTGTCCCTGCCCCGAGGGCCCCCCTACACCTGACAGAGACCCCCTTTCCTTCGGGGCTGGGTGCCCAGGACACGCCCGTCCCCGGGTCCAAAGGAAAGGACCAGGTGCCCTGGCCAGTGTTCTCCGTGTTCGAGGTCGGCCTGGAATGAAGGGTCTGCAGGTTCCATTCTGGTCCAGGGCGCGGTCCTCAGTCGCAGGCTCCATCCCCTGCCCGGTCAGGGCACATGCGGGAGGAAAACCAATCGGTATGTCCCCGTCACATCGATGTCTCTCTCTCTCCCTCTCTCTCTCTCTCACCCTCCCCTCCCTTCCACTCGCTCTAAAAATCAACGGGGAAAACATATCCTCGGGGGAGGATTAACCAAAAACAGGCAGGGCCTGGTGGCTTCTGGGGTGACCCAGGTCTGTGCCGGTGGATGTGCCCACTTGTACCGGAGTGACGGAGACCCTGGCAGAGGGAGCCCCAAGGACCTGGAGTTCGAATCCCGCCAGAATCCTTTGACCCGGGCAGGCCCTGCAGCATCTCAGCCCCTCCCCGCCCCAGAGGTTCAGGGTTCGGCGGGAGGGGCCGGAAGATGCGCCCAGAGAGGCCCGGAGAGGCCTGGCGCCTGGCGCCCCAGCTCAGAGGTCCTGATCGCTCGTCTTAATTACTCTCTCCCGTCTTAGCTGCCTCCTCCCCGCAGCCATCCACCAAGGAACAGTCACCGTTCCTTCTTCTTATGCCCAATTGTTCACCACAAAGTGCCTGGCTCACCGACGATCAGGAGAGCAGGCACAGGCGGCCTCAGCTGAGCGCAGCCCCCGCCCTCCAGCTTCGTGCCGCTGGCTCCTTCCTTCACTTACAGCTGTTCCATCCGCACATACATCGTGTGTCTGGGCTTTTAATTCAACATCACATCCTGGAGAGCTTCCGCACAACCAGGACGCCCCTGTGACCACTGCTCTCCTGGCTGGCTGCTGTCCCAGGGAGATGATGGACGGGTGTCCCTCAGGGACCCAGTGTCCTGGCTCGGCCACCTGGAGGCCTCTGCCCCCCACCTGCCCTGGTCCCCCTTCCGCCTCTCAGAGCATCGCCGGGTCCGTGACAGGGGCGTTTCCAGCTATCGGCCTTGAAACCCTCCATCCCTGCCCAGGCCAGGGCCGCCCAGTGGCCCCCCTCGTCTTCCCCAAAGCCGAGCACCCGCCCTGGGACCACCCCGCCTGCTCCGTAGCTCTATTTGTTCACAGGCAGGAGCAGAGGGGCAGGTGCAAAGGCTCTCAGAGGCTGAGCAGCCGGGGTTCAAGCCGCTCCCCTGGGTCTGGCAGCCAGAGGACCTCCCCCGGGGCGGGAGGCGGGAGGTGCTGTCTGGTTAGAGGAGAGGAGACGCGGGAAGACCTGGCAGGCGGAACGGCTCCGCAGACGTCCCTCATCACCCCGGCGTCCCTCGGGGGGGTTGGGCCCTCTGGGCCGAGTACCGTCTGGCCAGGGAACAGTCGGCACCTGAAAAGGGTTTCCATGGGTGAGTAGGAGTTTTCTGGAAGCGGAGAATGGACAGTCTAGGCCGAGAGCAGCTCCGGCTCCCTCCTTCCAGCCCCGGCGGTGCCGGCCCGGGTATCAGCGGATCAGAGGGGGCCTTCCCGCCGAGGCTGATAAACTAGCAACAGCCCCCACGCCCACCCCGCCCACTCCCCCATTCCCTGGTTTCCTCACGTGCTCACCGCCTGCAGTTGCGTTCGCTCTGTGGTCTGCTGTCTTCTCTGCGAGGCACCGGAGAGAGGGGTGGGTCTGTCTTGTACTCCCGCCCCCCCCCTCCCCCGCACGGGGAGTAGGCGCTCAGTGACGGCGAGTGGAGTGACCGTGTCCTCATGTGCCCCGTGCCTGGCGCCTGTCAGCTTTAGGCTAGCTCCCCCCACGACACCCCCCCCCCCCCCCCAGGGAAGTATCTATACAGCTGCTGGCTTGTTACGGTGACACACGATCAGCAGGGACACACTAAGGCAGCCACCAGCACCTGTACTGTGGCTGGGTGTCCTGGGCGAGTGGTTGCCTGGATAGATCCCAGGTGGGGGATTACTGAGTCAAGGGGCGGACAGCTTTATGGCTGCCGCCAGCACCGCCCTGTGATCGTGCTTCCTCTGACTGTCGCACCCCTTCCCTTCCATCTGGTAACTCCTGGGTCTCCTCTCCTGTGCGCTGCCCATTCATCTCACTGTGCCCCCTGAGACAGGCGGGAATCGAGTCATTTCCGCACAGCCCCGCGCACTTCCCGGACTCCGGCTCCCGGCGTTCCTCTCGGCTGCACAGCTCTCGCCCCCGCCGTTTGCTTAATACATTTTTAATGGACTTTCAATCACGTCTCCTTCCGAGAGAACTGCGACTCGAGTTACGCCTTTGCTTCTCAGGTTGGAGAGTTAAACGCTCCCCAATGCCCGTGGAAACGGGGCCAGGAGCGGCCTCGAGGGGTGCGGGGGCCACCTCGCCCCGGCCCCCAGGACCTGCGGGCTGGATTTGCAGGAATTTGGGGAGCCCGTTGTTAAACACATCCACCGACAAAAATGAAATGATACCAACTTACAGTTAAATAAACTGTATAAACGCACAAGTAATAGACACCGGAAACCCTTCCCTTCCTCAGGTTGTTGCCACCTTTGCCACTCTCTCTGCGCCTGAGTGTGGACAACTATTGTGTCCGCGCAGTGAAAGCCTGGGTGGCGGTGGCTGCCCCGCATCCCCTCCCGACTCCCAGTCCAGTGACATCGCAGTGGCAGCATTTACACCAGGGAAATGGGCAGCAAGTGCTACAGATTAGGGCTTGTTTCCCGCTGGAGAACTGGTCGTCAAATGTTTGCCGCCAGCCACCCAACTGCCTGTTCCGGCTCCAGCGCTCACATATTCAGCCCCGTGAGAGGCCTGCCCGCCTGTGGTGTGTGCACCCCACCGTGGAGGAGCGCGCGTGCTTCATGCCCCTGTGAGAGCAGGAGCCAGTGTTCCAGGGACACCCACAGGCGGGCAGCGGGCAGCAGTAGCCGGGGCAGTGGGCAAGGTGGCTCTGGAAGGGAGGGTCGTCCACCCTGTGCAGCTCCGGGTCCTTCCGAGCAAAGAGAGCAGGGGAGACAGAACGCGTGGCCAGACCTCCCTGCCACACCCCTGCCCGGGCCCCGTGGGCACGGCCGGCGTCAGTCCCTTTGCAGACCTCCAGCTCCGTCTTGCTTCTCCTCCTCAGAAACTGTCCACTGCGAGGAAGCAGCCGGGCCGGCTGGGAATTCGCTGTCTTCACCAAGCACTTAGCGAGCATTGGCCGTATCGTGCGGTAAATGCTGAGAATAAAAGATAAGAAAAAATCAATGTATCAGCCACGGGCGAATGAATATACCTTAGAGAAGGTGTTGGAAAAGTCGCTTCGAAGATGCACTTCCAGGATCAACTAGACTGAGCGTGGCCGTCCCAGCCCCTTCCAGCCCAGGTGCCACTCTATCTGGGCTGGGGGTAGGGGTGCGGGGGGGGGCAGGCCAGGGCCCTGGGTCCCGCCAGCCAGATCCGCAGGCCCTGTGACCGCGGGCACGTCATTCACTCCTCTGAAGCCTGTTTGCTTGTCTGTGAAAGGTGGGGTGGGGGGAGGTGGATCGAGAGGACGGAGTGTCCTATTAGGAGCCTGACACAGAGTAAGGGCTCAGCCACGTGGCACCCCTATTCCCAGGGACACGCGCCATCCTGCTCTCGCACCTGCCCACCCAGCAGGGGGAGACCCCCACTGCCCACCCCGCGCGCCAGCGTGGAACTTAGTGGAGATTTCCTAACGGGGTGACTGCAGCCGGGTTCGTGTAAACCAAGGCGCCAGCTGGCCCAGCAGTTAGAGGGGCTGTTTCCGGAAGGCCTGGCGACTCGGGCTCACGCGAGGAAAGGAGGCTGCTCGGGGCTGCGGCCAGGGGACCGTGGGAAAGCGGGGTCACCGTGAAGGGGCACCGTGGCTGGGCGGTGGCTGTTACCTCCCCCCAACCATGTAGTTCAGAGACTTACAGGGCCAGCTGGCAGCCCGGGCGCCGCGGGGCGGGAGGAATTCCGCCCCTCCTCGTGGGCCAGGAGGACATGGCATCTTGCCTTCATTATTCCCCCATCATTCGCGCTCCGGCCTTAACTGCTAAAATATTTGCTTCTAAGAATAGATGCTGGTTGCACAGCAAATGTGTCAGGATGATGGAAACCCACGCTTGCCCGGGGCGGAGAGGGCCGCTGCGCATAAGCGCCCTCCGGACGGCCCGCCTGTTTCCCAGGCGCCCAGAGGTGCTGGGGGGAGGGGTGCGGGGCCAGGTGGCTTTGGCCTGGAACTCCATCCGGCATGCCCGTCGCTGGACGCTGCAGCCCATGCGTGGCAAGAATAAGGGCTCGGGGCCCCCTGGGCTGGTCGCCAGGCTCCGTGCTGCCCAGCTGTGTGTCCTCGGGCAAGCTGCTTGCCCTCTCTGAGCTGGACACGGGTGGGAGCAAGTCATTCTGCAGGTGGATCACGGGGATGGAGTCCGAGACCCACTCACAGGACCCACTCACAGGAAGGACCCCCAAACCCCCTTCCCTGCCTGTCCACTCTGTCAGTGGGGAGAGGGTCCCTGGCAAGCGCTTGCTCTCCCCTCCCCCTCGCCCAGTGTGTTTGCTGAGGCCTCAGGCCACAGCTCCTCCCACCAGACAGGAAAAGGGGGCTGTTGTCCTCCTGTCAGTTTGGTTCCCCCGGGCCTCCCTGTCCCAGAATCCACTCCCTGGTGAGGCGGCAGGTGTCTGGGATCGATGGGCTCTGGCCCCTGAGCCGGGGGGGCTCGGCCACAGAGACCAGGGCCCAGGAGTTACGCTCTCCTTCCCCACTGGGGGGCCCCTGACCGTCCCAGGCAAGAGCCTTCCTGGATGCCAGCCTCCTCCCCCTACCTCAGCGGCCAGACCCCGCCCCTCCGGCAAACAGGCCCCCCCTCCCACCCAGGCCGCCCCTCCTCGGGACCTCTGACACCCCTTCCTGCACCTTCCCGAGTTCCTAGAATAAATGCCGCCCAGCGCTGTGTCCCTGCCTGGACCCTGATGGACACACCACCTACATGACCCTCAGGGGACGTCTGTGTGTCTCCGACTGTGCATGAGTGACGGAGGGCTGCTTGCTTGTCCCGAAAGCCATTGCTCAGGCCGCGGCGCATCCCACAGCTGGTGCCCCGGGGAGAGGACACACAGCTTCATGAAGCGGCCGTCCGATGGGGACAGTGCCCACTAGTTTGAGGAGCGCGTGGGGCCGGCCAGCGCTCTGAGCAGCCTGTGAGTTGGTCGGGTGGAGTTTTGGTGGGAGCTCCCTGAGCGGGGAGGGCCCCTGGGAGGAGGGGAGGCCTTGCAGGGCCCCAGGGAAGAAGCTGTAGGCTGTTGGGGGAGGGATGGGAGGAAATGATTTGCAAAGATTTCGGAGGTGGAGGAGGCAAGACCTTCAGAGGGATGGATGGATGTGGGGGTGAAGGGCGCTCCAAGGCCGACCGTAGGGTGACGGGCGGTGTTACCACAGGGCGGAAGGATCAGGCTGGAGGAGAGGTGGGGCAGGGGTGTGGGCAGAGCACGGTGGGTGCACTAGCACCAACTTGGGGGGGGTGTTGGGCTGTGGCACGGGTTGGGGGGGGCAGTGTAAAGGGAAGATGTGTATCCTGAGGACTAGGGAGGTCCCCAGTGAGGGGAGATGGAGAGGTGCCCGAAGGGACAGGTGCGTGCCAGGTGGGCAGAGGGGGGGCCCAGGAGGGGTGGTGGTCCTGGGACACAGTGCCCATGGTGGACGGCCGCCTTCCGTCCGTGGTGCCAGCCAGGATAGGTAAAGACTAGGTGTGTGTGTGTGTGTGTGTGTAGCCTTGTGTGCATGGTGGTTCCGTACACAAATGTGTGCCGTGTGCACACTCACATGCTGGGCTGTCCTGGCTCCAGGCTCGCCTCGCCTGCTGCCCCTGTCCTGACCTGAGGGCCCTGCGATGCGTGGGGAGGGCCAGGGCATCTGAGGCTGACCAGGCTGCAGGAGCATAAAATCAGGACCAGGTCTGCACCCACACTCAGGGGACAGAGGTCCGGACGGTGCTGGGCCAGGAGAGCAGGGGCCGTGGCGGGGCCAGGGCAGGGGCACACCCCCCAGAGCAAGGAGGCACATTAGTGTCACGGGGTTTACAAGACACGGACCCGAGCCTGGGCCCCTGGCTGAGGCTGGGGACACAATGGACCAGGCCCAGTCTCTGCCCTGGAGATGCTCACGCAAGCCTGGTCTCCTCGGTGGGCTCCCCACCCCGGCGCCCCATGGGCTCCTACTCATCCATCAGAACCTCACTCAGGTCACTCTGCTCCCCCAGGCCTCCCTCCGGCCCCTGGAGGACTCCTCTCCCTGCTCCCCACGCCAGCGCGGCCTGCTGTCACCTCTGGGTGCGGCAGGGACAGTCTGAGAGCCCCCGTGGTCCCAGTGCTGCAGCCGAGCCCTGGGCGGGTCACGCCTGCTTGTTTACGCCTCCCCCGCTGGCTTTGCTGCGTGACCGAGGTGGAGGGAAGGGGCGAGATGCGTCCACAGGCCTTTCAGCCGGACCCTCTGCCCTGCTCTGGCGGGAGGGGAGCCCATGGGGCCGGAATGGATGTGGAAAGTGCTTTGAAAACTCACAGCGGGAGGCGAGGACAGAGCGTCTGGAGCCCGCGGGGCTGTGGACAGAGGCTGCGAGGGAAAGGGCAGGGCCTAGCACTTTGTGCCATTTACTGTCGACTCGCGGCTCCGGAAAGGCCAGGGCATCAAATATTTACCAACGCGGCAGGAAACATTAACCTTCAGGCGCACATGCTTAACGACCTGAGGCCAGGAGGGGAGAGGGGGGAAGGAGGCTACATGCAGGGCAGGAAGAATGGAGCCCCAGCGCCAGGGACAGCTCTCCCCGAGCCCCTCCCCCTGCCAGAGCCAGAGAGCCACGGCCCTGTTCCCTCTCCCTCACTTGACCCTGTCTGCCTTCCCACCGCTGGTGCGTCCCCAGGGCAGGGCTCTGTGGGGTTGCTTTAGCTGCTCTATCCCGGCCCTGAGAACTTGGGGGGCATGTGCCTTCTCTGGCTGAGCCTGCTGACTGTCTTGTAAGGACCCCTGTGATTACACTCGGCCCATCCGGCTAAGCCAGGACAGTCTCTCCCCCCAGCCCCCCAAGGCCCACAGATTCACACCACACAATCTCTTCTGCCATCTGAGGCCACATTCAAGGTTCTGGGACCAGGACAGGGACCTGGCTGGGGGCATTAATCGTGCTTACATGGAGGGCCACAGAATAGGCTGACGGCCCCCTTCTATCATCATTACGCAAGCCCACCTCCTCCATGCAGCCTCCCAGGACTGCACCTTTTGTAGCTAAGAGCTCTGTCTGGGGGATTCCGATGGGATTGCCATCTTCTTGCCCCGACGTGCTCTCATCCCTGTGCTGGCTGCTCCTTTGTAAGATGTGGGAGTCGCGCCTTCTCTCAGTGTTGCTGCGAGGTGCTGTAAGCGCTAAATAACTGCCAGCTGTCACCATCTCCAGGCGCCTGGCCTGCCTTCCCCTGCAGTCAGTCCTGTGGTGCCCGAGACTGTGCTTGTCCCGTGTCAGGGACTCTCAGCGGCTGGGAATGATCACTGCTATTCAGACTGCCAGGTGCTCTCTCTGAACTCCCTTCCCTGCCCCCACCCAGGCTGCTGCCCTGCCTCAGGGGGGCCCTTGCGGCCCCTGCAGCTGGCAGCCCAGGCTGGACTCCCAGCCCCACCACCAACTCAACACTGCGTGACCCTGGGAAGGTGGCGTTACCTCCCTGAGCCTCAGTTTCCTCACCTGTAAGTGGGGGAGCGCTGCGAGAGGCCACACACGGCAGAAGCGCCCAGTACAGGCAGCCCCCACTCTGCCTCCGTTAGAATCAGGAAGGACCCTCCGAGTCCACTCCCCAGAGCCCTTGGTCGTCCAATGCCCTCAACTGCAGTGGAAGCGCCTGGTGGTCACCTCACCCGGCTCCGCCCTGCCCGGAGCACCGGTGTGCCCGCTGGGCTCCTCCGAACGGCCTGGCTCAGGCTGCGCCCGCCTCCTGGGGTGCCTTCCCAGCTCTCTGACTCACCCTGCTCGTGAATGGGGGTGTCTGAGGAAGGCACCCCGGGAAAGCCGACAGACGGGCCCCGGGACGGCTGCCCGGCCCTTTTGGACGTCGGCGGCGTTTGGATCAGTGCCCTGCTGACCGGCATCTCGCTGATCCGAATCTCCATCTCACCCACGTGGCTGCAATAAGTGGGCTCGACCATATGGCCCTGGGGACCCCACTAGTAGGCTGACCGCTGAGTGGGATTGCTGGTCAGAGGGCGTGCGCATCTGTCGCTTTGCTCCGCGTCACACTGCCTTCCCCAGAAGTGACCCCCGCGTCCCTCCCACCAGCCGAGCGGCCGGCAGCCCAGACTTCCCCCGCAGCACACAGCGCGGGCTGTTTGATCTTTGCCGAGGGAAGAGTGGGAGCATGGGAGTTCCCTCCCGGCGCCCGGACTGTCTCGTTACGGCTTTCATGTGCACGTCTCTTGTTTCAGACTTTGAATGTGCAATTTGCCAGTTTCTCTCTTTCTTCTTGGCAGTTACTCTGTGTCGCTTCTCGGGTCCTCTGTGTCATTCCCTTTCCCTGGAAATCCACCCATTTCATCGAGGCTCTGATCTGGTTGGGCAGAGTTGAGTGGTAGGCCCCTGGGTCCTCTAGTTAACGTCTGTTCTCCCTTTACTGCGCAGCGGCTCTGTGCCGGCACCATCACAGCCCTGGGGACATAGCAGGGGGCCCAAACCGATGGAAGCCCCATGTTTCTGGAGCCTACGGACAATTGGAAAAGGACCTGCGTGAAATAAACGGACTGCTGGATGGGGATCGTGCTGGGGACAGAGACAGGGTGTGGGCAGCAGGGAGTTACAGGGGGCTGCGTCCTGAGTAGGGCTCAGAGCGGGTCTCCGGGTCGGGTGACTTGGAGATGAGGGGGACGCTGGTGTGCATCTGGGAGCGGAGCAAGAGCTGCTGGTGCGGGCTGTGGGCCAGCCCAGCTTCTCTGGGGAACAGAACCAGTCAGATGGAAGTGTGTAAGGGATTTGCTGTGAGGACCCGGCTCCTGCAGGGATGGGGGCGGGACGTGCCAAGGGCCACCGTTGGCCCATCCCAGGCCCAGGAGAGCCACAGTGTAGGTTCTGGTTGGAGTGTGAAGGCCAGAGAACCAGGGGAAACCATCGTGTAAGCTCCAGCCCAAGTCCAAGTGTGAAGGCAGGAGAGACCGACGGCCCGGCTCCAAGACAGTCATGCAGCCCGGCCGGCGTGGCTCTAAGGTTGCGGGTCGACCTATGAACCAGGAGATCATGGTTGCGGGCTCAATCCCCGGCGGGGGGCATGCAGGAGGCAGCCAGTCAATGACTCTCTCTCTCTCTCTCTCTCTCTCTCTCCATCTCCCTTCCTGTCTCTCTAAAAAAAAAAATCAATAAAAACATTTAAAAAGAAAAAGACAGTCATGCAGAGGGCACACTCCTCCCTCCGCCTACTAGTCCTATCCCATCCGCCCTCAGTGGACGGGAGGCGGCCCACCCACATGGGGAGTCCATCTGCTGGACCCAGTCTACCTATTCGAATAGGAACCCATCCAGAAACGCCCTCCCGGGCCCAGGAACAATGTTTAGCCAGATATCTGGGCGCCCGTGTCCCGGTCAAGTTGACCTGTGAAATGAGGAGTGACCAGAGGGAGGTCAGGGATTTGACGGGAGAGGACGCAGAGGAAGGGTTTGGCTTCTCCTCAGAGTGAGCTGGGAGCCGCTGAGGGTTTGCGTGTCAGCCTCTGAGGCAGGTTTTCACAGGGTCCCCGTGGCTGCTGCGTGGAGAGCGGGCCGAGGGGCTGCCGTGAGGAGCCGGGTGAGAATCCTGCTGGCTTGGCCCACGGAGGCCAACGCGGTGGGAGGAAGTGCAGGGTTTATGGGTTTATCTGAAGGGAAGGGGGCAACGGGATTTGCTGATGGATCTGGTGTGGGGTGTGAGGGAGGGAGAGGGGCCCCAGCTGCTCTGGGACTCCCGTGTGAGCACCTGGCAGGAGGGAGTGGCACTTGCTGAGGTCAGGAAAACCGCGGGAAAAGCGGGTCTGGGGAGAACAATCTGGGTTGTAGTTTGGGGCGTGTCCAGTTTGGGGCGTGTCCAGTTTGGGGATGTCCAGTAGGGGATGTCAGGTAGGCAGGACAGAGCCTGGAGCCCAGGTGGGAGCTTGAGACCCGAGAGCGCTCCGTGTGCAGTGCTTAGATCCTGGGCATGAGATGAAGGCCTCAGGAGAGAGGCTGGAGTGTCCCGGACGAGGAGGAGTGAGCAGCCGGGCCAGTTCTGCCAAAGGAGGGCCGAGAAATGACCACTGGATGCAGGGACACGGAGGCCTCTGGGACCGTGCAGCACAGCTGGACAGAGGCCCCTCTGGAGAGGTTAAGGGGCAGGGGGGAGCGGAATTGCGCAGCAGCAGTGAGATAACTTCCCCGTGGTCACTTCCTCCCTCTGCTGTAGCAGGTTCACCAACAGCTAGTAAGTTTCATTGGTTTTCAAAAAGGACCAGACGTTGGATTTATATCTTCCTTCCTTCCTTTTACTGTTTTTACCTTCATTTCCGTCTTAATTTATCAGTTTGCTCGTTGATGCCTTCTTTGGGTTTATCTTGCCTTTCTTTTCAAACTCTTGGAGTGGGATGGCTAATTCCTGTTCTCTTGTTTATTGATAGCAATGTTTAAAGCCGTAGATTTTCCTCTGAGCATGGCCTTGGCTGCATCCTCCAAGTTCTGAACCGTAATGCTTTTATTTTTATAATTGTCTAGATATCCTTGATTTTTTTTCTTTTTCGTTTGTTTTTTTTTTCTTTTTGTTTTTTTTGTTTGTTTGTTTTTGTTTTTTGTGTGTTTTTTTTGCTCTCTCTTTGATTCAAGCGTTAGTTTTAAAGAGTTTTTAAACTGAGTGGTAGAGTTTTTTGGTTTGTGGTTTTGTTATTAGATATTTTCAAAATTGTGATCAGAGAACGTTGGCTTTTTGGAATTTACTTTCTTTTTGGCCTAATTGTCATTTTATATGTATGCATTTTTAAGGGTATTTGAACAGAAAGTAGATTCTGTTTCTCACACACACACACACACACACGTCATTAATTTGACTATTTGGTTCCATATATCCTTACGCATGTTTTTGCCACCTTTATCTGTAATGGACTGAGAAAGGTGAATTAAAATGCACGGATACTAGAATATTCTGTGTTTTTATTTCTACGTTTCCATTAGTTCTTGCTTGATGACTGTTGAAGCTATGTTACTTGGTGCACAGATACTCATTACTTTAGATCAGGGGTCCTCAAACTTTTTAAACAGGGGGCCAGTTCGCTGTCCCTCAGACCGTTGGAGGGCCGGACTATAGTTTAAAAAAAAAAACTATGAACAAATTCCTATGCACACTGCACATCTCTTATTTTGAAGTAAAAAAAACAAAACGGGAACAAATACAATATTTGTATTTGCATGTGGCCCGCGGCCGGAGTTTGAGGACCCCTGCTTTAGATCCTTGATCCCCGCACAGCGCCCCCCTTTTTTTCTCGTTCAGCATTTGTTGCCCTGACTTCAGCTTTCTCTACTGCTCAGATAAAGACCCCTGGCTTCTCCTGGTTTGCATTTGTTTGTTATGTTCCTGCCCATCCTTCTCACCCCCTCCCCTCCCCCCAACGGTGTTTCTGTTGTTTATTTATCCAGAGGAACTATTGCTCGGCTCAAATATTCAGGAACACGGGTCAGTGACAAACGCCCGTGGATTCAACCCAAAGACATTCTTTTTTTTAAAAAATATATTTTATTGATTTCTTACAGAGAGGAAGGGAGAGGGATAGAGAGCTAGAAACATCGATCAGCCGCCTCCTGCACACACCCCACTGGGGATGTGCCCGCAACCAAGGCACATGCCCTTGACCGGAATCGAACCTGGGACCCTTCAGTCCGCAGGCCGACGCTCTATCCACTGAGCCACACCGGTCAGGGCCCAAAGACATTCTAAACATCCCAAGGTCACTCCACCCTCGGAAAGAGCCCCGCCTCAGCCTCCATGGGATTTACTCGCTGTGGATCCTGCGACGCCTCCGCTCAGGCTCAGCCACAGCAGGCGAGAGGAGCTGCAACGCCGGGACACGACGATGGCCCCACCCACACGCAGTCTGGATGGAGGACGGGGCGGCCCCATTTTCTAAATTTCATCAAATACTTAACATAAGTTTACCATTGAACCGTTCGCGTGCACTGTCCCGTGGCCTTCAGCCTGTGTACTTGTGGCGCAGCCATCGCCGGAACTCCCTGTCCTCTGTCCATTCTTTTAGAGCAGTGGTTCTCAACCTTGGCTGCACATTACAATAACCTGGGAATCTTGTTAAAATCCTGATTTCTGGGCCCCATCATTAGTAACAAAGAAACAGAATTTCCGGAGGATGAGGCCCAGAAATCAGGATTTTAACAAGATCCCCAGGCGATTGTAATGTGCAGCCAAGGTTGAGAACCACTGTTTCAGAGCAAACCTTTCGGAATCCTTCTCCCTTCCCTGAGTGTTGTTTGGAATCTGGTCTGAGAGTCTTTTTTTTTTCTTCCTTCAGCAAGTGTGTGCGGCTCATTCCCATTTCCCGAGATGGCAGGCACAGTTGGTCTCGGTTCTGTCACCATAGTTTTGATACGCTTTCTGCTTTTATAGTTTTTGTGGGGGTTGTCAATTTTCACCATATGGTCTCTGTTTTCTTTTTTATGTATATGTCTTCTGACAATATGGAAAGCTGTGTTTTTATCCCCTGGATATCTTCATAATTATACTGTGATATTCTACCCTTAATCATCTATTTCTAGACAATGTTTATTTTCTCCCTATTATGAACAGCGTCCAAATAAAGATATTCTACTTTTCCTTTCTTCCTCCAAATGGTGTTAGTTGATTATATTATTTTCCTATTTGCCTTTGTACTTCTAATGTTACTTACACACCTAAAGGATGCTTTAGGCCCAGCCAGTGTGGCTCAGTGATTGAGCATTGATCTATGAACCAGGAGGTCACGGTTCGATTCCCAGTCAGGACACATGCCTGGGTTGTGGGCTGGCTCACCAGTAGGGGGCGTGCAGGAGGCAACTGATGAATGATTCTCATCATTGAGGTTTCTATCTCTCTCTCCCTCTCCCTTCCTCTCTGAAAGCAATAAAAATATATTTAAATGAGTCTTTAGACCTCCAACCATAAATGAGTAAGACATAGTTTATCTCTCCTTCTCGCCTCTACATTTCTTATTTATATCAGCTCTCTGTTTTCTCTCTCATTCTTTTCTGTCACAGTCACAGTCCGTACGTTGGATTCAGACATAGATTCTTACTGCCGGCGCTCTTGCCAGAGTTACTCCCTCTACCCTAAGTCTGTTCTCTAGTAGTTACATAAGAAGGGACCCTGGGAACTATAATTCACAAATATTGTTCAAAATTTTTTCTGTTGACTTTATACGTAAAGGATGGTTCATCTGGGCTTTAGCTTCTTCGTTCATTCATTCATCCATCCACTTAAATATTGATTAAGCCTCTACTAGATGCCAGTTACTGTTCTAAACCCTGGCAATACAAAAATAACCACAGCGCACAGGCACCGTGGACTCCCTGTAGCTGGTAGGGGAGGGGTGAGCAGTCCGCTAGGCCCGTCGGTAAAGCAGCAGGCGTGCCGGACAGATGTGCTGGGAGAAGGAGAAGGAGAAAGCCGGGGGGGGGGGGGGGCACTGGGACCTGGCTGTGCTCTGTGCAGCAGCGGGAGGCTCCGTGGAATCTCCCCTGCGTTGTGCACAGAGTTGGGGGTTGGCTCAGCCCCGTGAAGTAGGACTCGTTCCAGAAAGATGGGCTGTGTGGCCTGTCAGAGCCCCTCCCCCACCCCCACCCCCACCCCCACCCCCACCCCCGCACCCGTGGATAGCATGCACTGGTGCTTAGAGCAAGACGGGTCATCAGTGAAGAGCTTGAATAAGATGTAAGTGGCCCTCCCGGCCAGGGCAGCTCGGTGGGCTGGACGACGTCCTGTGCACCAGAAGGTGCCAGTTCAACCCCCAGTCTGGGCACAGGGCCGGGCGGCGGGCCTGATACCCGGTAGGGACGGTGCAGGAGGCAGCCGATCAATGCTTCGCTCTCATATCAGTGTTTCTCCCTCTCCCTTCCTCTCTCTCTAAAAATTAATAAGAAATTCTTTTTAAGAAAGAAAACATATGCAAGTAGCAGCAAGCCAGCTGCACTGGTGTGGCGCTGGGGAGCCAGTGGGCACCACCGGAACCAGGTGTCTCCCTGCTTTCAATTCCACTTGCGTGAGTGAGGGCCCTTCCTTCTCCTGCTCGCCTAGGTTAGTGTCCCCCTCCCAGGGGACTTCCACTTACATGGCATTGGCCAGGCTGGGTCATGTGATCACCCCTATCTGCAAGGGAGTCTGGGAAGGTGAGTTTCGTGACTGGGTAATTGCCCTACCCATGGATATAAGACAGGGAATTTGCAGTGCCTCCCGCCGATGGAGTCTGTGCTCCTGTTCCTCGCTGCCCTGGTGTGGAGGCCATTTTGACGGGGAGAAAGGGCTAAAGCCGCTCAGCTCTGCCAATCAAATCTGTAATCGCCCGTCCCTGTGCCGGGAGTCCCTGGCTGCCTCCCCATGACTTCGTGTGATATGGTCGTATCCAGTGGGGTGATTGCACGATTCATATAATGGCTCTTTTTGTAATTCTGAATGATATCAGGATCTGTCCTTAATAACTTTTAGTTTGTTACAGCAAAGGTGACCATGTAGCTTATCATCAGAATCAGAAAACTGTTGCGTGTGAAAGGGGAGCAATATTAAAAATTATGCCAGAACAACAGCCACTAACCGGGATGTCCCAAGCCAGGACGTCTTGTTGAGGTAGATGAACACTGTTGGCTTTGTAAGTTGGCCTGAAGTCTCACAGACTGAAAATGTCTGCGCTCTCTGAGCTAATCATTAGCCTGTTGATTCCTTGGATTTTCTATGTGTATTACTGGCAAACAGTTGGTTTGGGGAGTCTCTGACATCCTATGCTTTTTTCTTGTCTTATTGCATGGGACAGGGTTGCTAGTACTATATGGAACCACTAGAGGCCTGGTGCACGAATTCGTGCATGGGTGGGGTCCAGCCAGCCTGTCCCCGATTGGGATGGGGGGGCAATCAGGGGTGGGGCTGGTGGGGGGGAGGGGCCATGGGTGGTTGGCCAGCCAGCCCCTCCCCCTGGTCGAACTCCCGGTGGAGGGGACAATTTGCATAGTGGCCTTTTATTATATAGGATCGTCAACAGGCTTGCTTGTCTTGCTTCCAGTCTTCAAGTCAAACATTCCTCAATTCCCGGAAGACAAAGGCAGGTCACGGGCTTAGAGAAGAACTGGCTCCTCCTGGCACTGAGGCCTGAGAGAAAGGTCCCCGGTGTGTCCCCATGGAGGAGGCACCACTGATACTGTTCCCTTCTGCCCCCCCCCCCCCCAGAAAACCCTTCGCCGTGCCTCAGGACTGGGAGCTGAGACCGAAGTGCCCGGCACAGCCTCCACGGAGAACAACTTCCACAGAGACGCCAGGGAGAGCGGAGGCGGCCGCGGCGGTGGCAGCGGAGAGAGGACCTCCTGTACCCCGAACCCCGTTCTGCAGACTTCTAAGACTAGGAGCAAACTCAGGAGTGGGGGTCCCGGGGTGCAGGGAGGGGGTTCTGAGCCACCCGTTCACAAGCAATAGTCCCATTTTGGGCTGGTGGCTTCTGAGAGGGGACGCCACTGTGGACTCGAGAGGGCCAGCGCAGAGCTGCCCTGGCCAGCTCCGGCCGGAAGGATGGAGGCCTGGGCGCCATGTCCACGGTTCCCTCGCCTCTGTTCCCCCCGATAGCGGCTCGTGGGCCTGTGCCTGTCAGAATACCGAGTGTGTGTGCGCGTGTGCGTGCGTGTGTGTGTGCGTGTGTGCGCATGTGTGACTTGGGTGTTCTTTTTGTTTGTTTGGTTTTTACTGGGTCCCTCCACGTTCTCGGGTGGGCGCGTGCCGCCATGTGGGGGGGTCCTCGCCGGCACCCGGGCCCCAGGGTTTTGCTGCAACTGGCAGCTGTGAGCCGGACAGGGTCGGCAAGCTCAGGGCCTGGGCCTGCTGTGTCTTGGGGGGACGCCGGGACTTGAAACCTCCAGGGAGGGTTCATTGTCACGGGAGTCGGTCCCATAACAACAGTGACAACAAGGGACGTGTCTCCGACTGTCCGAGGGGCAGGCACCAGGTCGGTGTGTGCACAGCTTCCCCCTCCACCCGTGAGGGAGTGCGGGGAGCCGCCTGCAGAAACCGCGCCAGGCAAGGAGGGTGCCAGGGTCACACACAGTGACGGGGGCCAGCCCCTCGGTTTGATGTCGGGGGTGTAGGAACCCAGAGTCCAAGCTTCCAGCCGAGGGCACCCCCAGCATAGTCCGGGGCCACCTCCCGGTCGCTTCCCAGTGGACGGGCCACCCCCCAAGTTCTCCACCACCACGGCCCAGACCCCGGTTCACGCAGCACGCTCTGTGAGCACCTGCTGTGCCAGGCCCACGCTGGGCGGTGCTGGGCGAGAGAGGAGTCCCGCGGTCCTCACTCCTGCCCCGGGGAGCTGCCACCGGGAGACGGCGGGGGGAGTGGGAGGAGAGACAGACACACAGCTCTTTTCCAGACGGGGCGACGAGCAGTATGGAAACCCAGAGGGGAAGGTTCTAGAAACCCTTCCATTTTCAGGTGGGACTGTCACACAGTCCTGGATGCCTGTAACATTCACCCACAGAGCTCACCACGGCCACTGCCCATCTGTGCCCCGGGCACACAGGCGGGTGTCACCCAGGAAGGGATCACGTCAGCCCCGAGGGCCACGCTGCCAGTGTAGACACACTCGCCCACGGGTGTCAGGGATGCTGACATCGCCCCGGGCCTGCTCAGTAAACCGTGTTCCCCTCGGGTCGCGTGTCCTCGCTCAGCCAGACCCAGTGTTCCCACACCCAGACTCCATCACACAGGGTGAGCAGGCGGGGCCCTGCCAGCCGGGCAGAGGGGACGGAGCAGAAGAAGGAGGACCCAAGGGGGGTGGGGGGGAGCGCTGTGCCGGGAATCCAGTCACAATATGTGCGTGGGGGCCGCGTGGAGCCGGGGCCACCTGGGAAGGCCTTTCTAAGTGGGTGCCAGGCAAGCCCAGGTCTGAGCGCTAAGCAGGAGCCAGCCATGGGGCAGGCGATGAGCATCGCAGGCGGAGGGAATAGCCAGTGCCAGGCCCTGAGGCAGCAGCAGGCTCCCCGATTCAGGGAATCGGAAGAAATCTGGGGGCTGGGCCCAGCGGGAGTGCGGGGCGGTGAGGGTGCGAGAGCCCGGGCCGGTTTGCTGTGCCTCAGCCCCATGCAGGGACGAAGCAGAAAGAACTTGCCGGGTGCGACATGTTTAACCTACAGCCAGGCTCTTCAGCCCCTCAACAGCCCCACCGAGAAGGGACTTTCCCCATTTTATGGACTAGGAAACTGAGGCTCAGGGGTCACGAGGCTTGCCCAAGGCCCCACGGGCAGGCTGTGGCAGACCCAGGCCATGGCTCCAGCCCCGTCTCCTCCAGCCTGTGGCTCCAGGGCCCAGGTGGACCGCTCAGCGGAGGCAAAGTGGGGGAACCTGCGCTTGGGGTCTTGACTTGGGGGTGGGCACAGCTTCCTTTCCCTCGGATGCCAGTCATGCCAGGACATGGGCCGGGCCTTGTCCGGGCGGAGAAGCAATGGCCGGGGGAGGGGCGTGCTCAGCAGCCAGTCAGCCCAGCTGGATCAGCCCACACCTGCATCCTATGTGCGGAGCCTCGGACAACAGAGGAAGCTATCCCCGGGGCTCAGGGGAGGAGGGCACAGGACCCACAGCCTGACATCGGCTCTGCGTTAAGAGCAGTGTGACCCGGGCATGTCCCGTGCCCTCTCTGCCCTCCGTCTCCCTGTGGGTAAGAGGACGGAGCCAGACCAGGCACGCAGGGGGCTGGCATGGTGAGCTTCCTGTGGCTCTGGGTGAGGCTCACGCAGCTGCTCATGCCCTTTCTCTGCCAAAACGGAGCTGCTGGCCTTGCCTCCCTGCCCGGAGGCCTGGAGCCAGAGGTCACTGTCCCGTGGACCGGCTGGGGCTGGAGTCCCTGCTCTGCAGCCGGGATTGACAGCCTGCAGGAGGCGGGACAGACCCCAGGCAGCTGGCGGTACAGGGGCAGCCCCGCCCCGTCCCTGCGGTGGCCTTGGGCAGGCCCCCTCCTCTCTCTGAGCCTCAGTTTCTCACCTGGCAAGTGTACGGGATGGGACGCGGGGGGAAGGTCACAGCGCTCGCTGCCGTGGGCTGAGGTGAGGGGGTGAGGGCAGTGGGTGGGGGGTGAGGAGCCCTGCAGCTGTCGAGGGTTCCCCCAAACCCTGCGGGACCCCGGTCGTCCCCACAAAAACCTGTCCCCATCCTACTGTGGCGGGCGGACATGCCCGTGAGCAGGGTCCTGAGGAGACGGTGCGGGGCAGTGACAGTTGGAGGGGAGATGGCGAGGGCTAGCGATTTTCAGCGACTCCAGACCTGACTGTTCAAGTTGCCTCTGTTTCCTTCTTATGTGAGCTTCTGGCCGTCACCACGTCGTTTGTGACAGTGACAACAACAATGGCACAGAAGGGAAAAAGCAGAGAAGGACACCCCCCAGGAGCGGGTCCCGGCTTCTGGTGACCCCCGTGTCCACAAGCACTTCTCCCGCGGGAGCCGTCAGTCCCCAGCGCCCCGCTTCCCTC
Organism: Myotis daubentonii; assembly: GCF_963259705.1. Taxonomy (NCBI): domain Eukaryota; kingdom Metazoa; phylum Chordata; class Mammalia; order Chiroptera; family Vespertilionidae; genus Myotis; species Myotis daubentonii. Next base: position 2,939,514 of record NC_081841.1, read on the forward strand.
GCGTCCGGATCGGGGTCGCTGTGTGCACTCTGCACACGGGCCTTGCCCTCCCCCGCTCTGAGCTCGCGCTGCCCCAGCAGCCGGGCCCCGGGACCGCCTGAGCTCCGGCCGCTCGGAGCTGAGCAGGACCAATATGAAACAGGCCTTAACTGAAAACACGCACATGCACACGCACACGCGCGCACACACACACACACAGGCGCGGTGCACGCACACACGCGTGCACGCGTCACACACGCGATTCTGCAGGTAGATCCTGTCTCTCTCGCGGTCCCTGTTGCTTTAGGAAAAGAGCAGGCGGGCAGCTAGCGGGCCGAGTGGCATTTCCTCTCACCATACGGACAACTCTGCAGGCCAGTGTGGGCCCCAGGACCGGGAAGACGGACTCGGGGGGTTCGGGGGAACGTGGACAGAAATGGAGGTGGAGACGCTGCTGAGAAGCTTGCGGCTCACCAGCAGGTCCCAGCTCCACGTAGGTCCCTTCAGGCTTGAGGCTGTGGGGGTGGCCGTGCCCAGCACTGTCCCCATCTCCCCAGCAGAGGCCACGAACCCCCGTCCACGCCGGGAAGGTGTCCCGGCCCCTGGCCCAGTGCCTCCCCGCCCCCATGTCTACAGGAAGTTGTGCCGTAAGACACGCTCCCCAGGGCCACAGGCTTAAAAACCCTGTTGGCTTTTGTTAATGTTTTTCAACCCGGCTGGCTGGTCTCTGTGGCAGGAAGGGAGCCCTGGGCGCCTGCAGGGTGGCGTGGCGAGGCCTCAGCACGAGCCCCACGCGGAGGTCGGGGCATTGCCTGTGGGCTGAGAGGCAGCCAGGTCATCGCTGAGCCGCCTCTGGGGCCCTCGCCGCCACGCCCGTCGGGTTGGAATAGTGGCGGCGACTCCCAGGGGTTCTTGGTCTTACTGCTCACCTGGAGGGCATCAGAGGGGGTCTGCCTGGTCCCCACGGACATCTGAAAGGTCAGGGGGAGCCGAGCCCCCAGGGAGGGGGTGGCACTGTGGCCACTGCCATCTGCAGCCCCGGAACGCCACCAGGAGGGGTGGTGCCTGTGCCCGCAGACAGCAGACGCTGACCACCTCCTGCAGCCAGGTGCACACCACACAGGCTCCCCGCCCCTCCTCAGCGCAGGTGCCGGTGAGAGGATGTTCGCACCTCGGGGTCAGAGCCTGAACACTCACACGCTGGAGGGCAGCCAGGGGAGAGGCCAGGTCCCAGGAAACCAGGGTTCACCCGCATTCCTTCATCCATTCAACAGGTGCCCGCCCCAGCGCTCACCCCTCACCGGGAGCAGGTCCTGCCGTAGGCGGAGGCGTCAGGACACACCCTGTCGGGGTGAGGCTGGGTCACCTGTGCCGGGACTAGCTGTGCCTAGGGGTCAGGAATGCTTAGATTCACACAGCGAACAGGGAGCACTTACCTCGCCGTCCACAGGAGTGACTCGGAAGTGTCCCCCCCGATTCCCGCCCCCACCCCCACCCCCCCGTCTCTAGTCCAAGACCCTGCCAGGCAGCTGGTGCTAGAATGATGCGTGTGAGTGAGTGGCTGTGGCCATTAGTCCAGGTACCTAAAACTCCTATCTTCACGTCAGAGCGCGGCCCCATTTGCCCTGACAGACTGGAATCCAGGGCTGCAGCGCCCGCCTCGGGGCACCATTCCCAGGCTGTCGCATCCATGAGCTGGGCTCCCCCGCACCGTTTCTGCAGGCGGTGCCGGGAGCAGTGGCTCCTGGGCTTGTGCCGTGAGGGGCCCACCCCCCCTGACCCCCCCTCTCAACGCACGGGATCCAGACGCACCGAGGCAGGCTGGCCGGAGCACGTGGTGGGGTCACAGGTTATGCGGCCGCGGGCACGCAGTGTGGCCACGCTGGGACCAAACCGGCGACTCGAGAGGACCGCTTCTCGGAGTCGCACCTGTTTCTCACGTGCAGTCCCCCCCCCCCCGGCCTTTCCCCGTTTCCTGTGTCGGAGCCGGTGGGGGCCGCACCATCCAGCAACCGAAGGGGCAGGGCCTGGGGCTGTGCAATAACTCAGCGGGGACCCTGAGGGGGGCTCAGTCACCCGAGCAGGGCAGGACCCCCAGGGTCAGCGGGACAGGGGCCTGCGGCTCCGGGTGGGGCAGACGCGTTCCTCTCCCCCCTGAACCCCGGCGTCCCGTGAACAGGCAGGGGGGCTCTGAGAGTCGATAACCGGGAAAACCAAAAACCAGTACTATTCCTGATACTATTACCGATACTCCGTGTACACGACGCCGTTTCACACTGACGCTGTTGCACTGCTTCTGTCTTTCTATCCAGTAGTTTTTATAAAATGTCCTTGGTTTTAATAAAGGAGTGTGTGTCCGCTGGGCCCCGCTTGGACAGTTGCTCTCCTGGCGCCGCACGCGCTCCGGGCAGGGAACCGGCGCCCTGTTCTCGGTCACTGTCGGGGAGGGGAGGGCACGTCACCATCCCACGCGGGCCTCGCCCTGGGGCTGGTGCCGGGTGAGCCCTCCCCCGGGGGGCGGGGGGCGCTGGTATACTAGTATCTCAGGAGCTGTCTCAGACCACGGCTGGGCGCCAACTCCAGCCGGTGAGGTTGCAGGGAGGACCGGGCCCCCAGCGTCCAAGAGGAACAAGCACTGGGCAAATGGGGTCTTGTGCCGCCAAGAACTGCCACCCACCGGGCCCGCGTCGGGTCCACATGGGGCCCACTTGCCCCCCAGGCCTCAGCCTCCAACCATTCTGCCCGAACTGTCACTCCAACAGCAAAGGGCCAGGCCCAGTTCCGTGCAGTTTCAGCATCACATGCTCTTCACAGCTCTCCTCCCTCCCAGTGGACTCGAGCCCCCCCCCCCCATGGCCTAGTGGGTGGTGGGGGGCTCAACCACGGAGCCACACTGGCCGGGCAATGCTCATGTTTGTTCGGTCCAGACAACCGACAAAACCAGGTCCCCGATCGTCATGTGTGCCAGTGTTCGTGGCGTGGACACTCTCGCCACGGCCACCTGCCCCGTGACGTGTGTGACACGTCCGGTCACAGACGCGGGGGGAGAGGCGGAGGCCGTTACACGGCACGTTGGGGGGCGCCTTACCCCCGTTTGTAATGCACTTAGTTATCTGTTTATAGGATTTCGGTCTTCACCGGCTGCATTTAGTAACTGGCTCACAAAATTAACACAGGCTGCCACAACCCCGTGCACGCTGCCTCCAGCAGGCCCCTGGGAACAGGCGATCAGCGGGAAACGCCGCTGTGGGAATGTATGCAGCCACTCAGAAGAATGAATTGGGGCTCCGCAGGGGACCCGGGGGGATTGTCAAATCAGAAACGCAAAGCACAGGCAAGAGAATATAGTTTTGATCGCATTTTTATGACATATGGTTCCTCCCCCAACAAAACCTCTCTGTGTACAGTAATCCACCGTCGCATGAATGTTCAGAACAATCAGGTGACATGATCTGGGGGTGTAGGGTGTGTCTGTGGGAAGGAGGAAAGGTAGACAAGCAAAAGAGGAAAACGGAACACAAGAAGCCAATAGAACAAACCGCCCTACATAACAGTGCCATCAGTGTACACGTCTGTGCCTGTGTGTCTTCATGTCATTAGAATATATTTTAAATATACTTTTATTGATTTCAGAGAGGAAGGGAGAGGGAAAGAGAGATAGAAACATCCATGATGAGAGAATCATTGATCGACTGGCCTCCTGCATGTCCCACACTGGGGATGGAGCCCACAACCCGGGCGTGTCCCCTGACCAGGAATCAAACCCTGAGGTCCTGATTCATACAAAGGCCAGCGCTCAACCACTGAGCCACACCAGCCAGGCTAAATACATTTTAAAGCAAGTCCTCAGTTGGGCAGTTGTTTAGGTTACTTATTGTTGTAACAAACCACCCCAAAACTTAGCAGCTTAGAACAGCCGCAGCGTTGAGAATTCTGTGGGGTGACCTTCTGGGTTCTCCACTTCACGGGCTGTGGGCGGGGCAC